>NC_134777.1:105062311-105072311 GCF_046742065.1 Oratosquilla oratoria | reverse complement strand
TATATACGCGCGTGCAAGGCAAGACGGCGGAATTATCAGTGCGTGCCGAGAGTGACAAAGAACCGGCGACCTAATTACCAAGTGTCACAAGGTTGGGTTTGGTCTGTCTTTCTTGCTGGAACGTCGAGGGAAGCGACTTTTGATTCCTAAGTAAAGGCAACACTAATGGGATTTGCATATCCGATGTGCAACATTTACGTATGCGTTTCCGACCTGTCCTTATATCTTGAAATATGTATTCGTTTTAGTATGATGATGTAATTTACTCCCAGAAACCCATGACAATATATGTACGTATGTTTATATATATATATATATATATATATATATATATATATTGTGTATGTGTGTGTGTGTGTGTGTGTGTGTGTGTGTGTGTGTGCGTGCTAGAGAAATCTAATCTGATCAGATCCTGCCTAGAATTAAGTTTCGGTTCTTCCAGATCTTTTAGGACCCTTTCATATTAAAATCTACTTAGTAAATAGTAACATCGTTTCAATTGCTGTGCCAAATGTACAAATTTGGATTATTCAATCTCTTTGAGCTCTTTCCAGATTTGTCCATATATTAGCTCTGTAATCACAACCGGGAGAGTAAACTATCGATCACATGTCCAGCAAGTGATCCGTGACTAATTAATCACACATAGTCATACACATGTAAATTTATGTATGTACACACACTTACACACACACACACACACACACACACACACACACACACACACACATATATATATATATATATATATATACCTTTATATATATATATATATATATATATATATATATATATATGTATATATATATATATATATATATATATTGAGATTGTTAGCACACGTGGAAAGAATGAATAAAAGATTAGTAAAAGATATTTGGAAGTTAGAGGTGGAAGGAGTGAACGTGAGGGGGTGATCAAGGATGAGATCGATGGATGGAGTGAAAGGGGCATTGGGAAAAATGGGAATGTCTGTTGAGGAAGGACGGGAGAAGAAAGAAGCTAGGGGTGAGTAGAGAATGGTTGTGTATCGTTGATGCTGTGATACATGGAAGGGAGAGAGTGGGGGATGGGGGGTGAAGGAGTATGTGTGAATGATATTTTGACGCAGTCCGAAGGGATTTCTCCTCGTCTTCTCTTTTCTGTATGAGAGGAAGGAGAGCGGGGGTCACCGATTAAATGAAACGGCTGAAGCGGCTGTGTCTTGCTACATTGCTTCTGACCCCAGGGCAGTGGGCGAGATACAGGTATGACCCGTCATCCAGGAGATGCCAAGAAAAGAGGGAAGGAGGGGTGGTGAATGGGAGTGGAGTATGTGGGGATGAAATGGGTGGGAGTGGATTTATGCCTTTGACTTAGACTACTTCCCTTGTAAGGAGAAAAATGCGTTGGTATATGGATGAATATATATATATATATATATATATTGTCGAGCCTTACGTTTGTGGTTTGGTGAACATTTGAAGAACATGTTCTCCTAAGAACTTTTATGAGCCGTTTTGCCTTCCCTGGATGACCTACATATCCGCAGTGGACTTTTTTCCCGCAAAATACTCCAGATCTTTTTTTTTTTTTTTTTTTTTTTTTTCGATGCCCCTCCTACTCCTCTCTTCTTTTTTTTTCTTTTCTCTCCTAGTTGCTCTCTTGCTTTTTCTCTTATTTCCTCTCCCTCATTCTCTTTTCATTTGTCCTCTAATTCTCTCTTCAGTTATCTATCTTCCTCTTCTCTTCCTCCTCCTTTCTCTTCCTGTTATTTCCTCTCATTCCTTAATTATTCCCTTCATTCTCTCTCTTCCTCCTTACAGGCCTATCCCCTCGCCCCCCCTCTCTCTTTCCCTCTCTCTCTCTCTCTCTCTCTCTCTCTCTCTCTCTCTCTCTCTCTCTCTCTTGCTCGTTCTTCCTCCTTCCAGGCGTGCCCCCTCCCCCTCCCCACCCTCCTTCATGTTCATTCTGGTTTGCAAGATGTAATTGGGCTCGCGCTCCGAGTGCAAACATTTTCTTGTTGCTGAGTTGGAGACTCATCCTTGGCCTGGAGGAGGGGGAAGAAGAGGAGGACAAGGAAGAAGAGGAGATGAAGGACGAGGAGGAAAAAGGAGGTGGAAGAGAAGGAGAAATTGGAGGTGGAAGAGAAGGAGAAATTGGGGAGTGGAAGAGGAGGGGCAAGTATAGGAGGACGAACAAGAGGAGTAGGAGATGGAGGACGAGGAGGAGAAAGAGGAAGTGGAAGAGGAGGATAAATTGGAGATGGAAGAGGAGGGGGAAGAAGAAGAGGACGAGGACGAAGAGGAGATGAAGGATGAGGAGGAGAAAGAGGAGGTGGAAGATAAGGAGAAATTGGAGATGGAAGGAGAGAGGGGAAGAAGAGGAAGACGAGAAAGAGGAGATGAGGACAAGGAGGATAAAGAGGAGGTGGGAGAGCAGGAGGAGGACGAAGAGGAGGAGCAGCAGCAGCTATTAAAGAACTCATCCTTGGGCTGAAGTAGGAGGAGGAGGAAGAAGAGGACGAAGAAGAGAAGGTGGGAGAAGAAGAGGTGGACCTGGAGGTGGAAGAGGAGGAGGAGGGGCAGCAGTAGGAGATAAAGGACGAGGATGTGGAAGAGAACGAGAAGGATGAAGAGAAGGAGGAGTACGAGGAGGAAGAAGAAGAGGAGGTGGGAGAAGAAGAAGTGGACCAGGAGGTGGAAGAGGAGGAGGAGGGGCAGCAGCAGGAGATAAGGACGAGGATGTGGAAGAGGACGAGAAGGAGGAGTACGAGGAGGAAGAGAAGGAAGAAGAGGAGGTGGGAGAAGAAGAGAGGGACCAGGAGGTGGAAGAGGAGGAGGAGGGGCAGCAGCAGGAGATAAAGGACGAGGATGTGGAAGAGGACGAGAGGGAAGAAGAGAAGGAGGAGTACGAGGAGTACGAGGAGGAGGAGGAAGAGTACGAGGAGGAAGAGGAGGAGGAGGAGGAACAGGAGAAAGAGGTCGAGTCTGAATGGGGAGGGTACTTACGAGATGAACATTTGAGGCTAGAAAGGGAGAGGGCCCACGAACAGAGGCTGTTCTGAGAGGAGGGAAGACAGAGGTAAGCTCTGCTGACATGAAAAAGGAAGAGGGAAGAGGTTGAAGAAGAATAAGCAAGTAAGGAAAAGGTGGTAATGGAGAGTTGATGTGAAGAGTAGTGGGTAACTCTGTCGAGGAAGAGGAGGAGGAGGAGGAGGAGGACTGGAAGAAGGAAGAGAAAGGGGAGGAATGAGGGGGAAGATAAAGAAGAGGAAGAATGGGTATACTAAGTAGGTGGTTAAAGAAAAGAAAAAAGTGATTTTGAGGAACAAGCAAATGAAGGAAATTTAACAAAAGTCTCTCTCTCTCTCTCTCTCTCTCTCTCTCTCTCTCTCTCTCTCTCTCTCTCTCTCTCTCTCTCTCTCTCTCTCTCTCTCTCTCTCTCTCTCTCTCTCTCTCTCTCTCTCTCTCTCTCTCTCTCTCTCACACACACACACACACACACACGTATATGTGTGTGTGTGTGTATATATACATACATATATATATATATATATATATGTATATACATATTGTATATATATATATATGTACATATACATATATATATATATATATCGATAATTTTTATGACAGTTGCATGCGGGGCTCGAACCCGCTGTACTCGGCTATCCGTAAATTACCTGTACGGCGCCCTAGACCACTACACCACAGAGACTATAAAATCCTTGAAACCTGGAATCGAACTGATTCCCGAGGGAAGGAAGATCACTTATTACGGCGATCCGAATTCCTGTATTACTCAAGGACCAGCCCACCAGTGGTGTGGGGTAAGGACCGGGACGAACCCCTTTCACGCTTATCGCCATTGTAACTATGAGAGAAATACGCTAATGGCAGCGACATCAAACCGATAATTTTTATGACAGTTGCATGCGGGGCTCGAACCCGCTGTACTCGGCTATCCGTAAATTACCTGTACGGCGCCCTAGACCACTACACCACAGAGACTATAAAATCCTTGAAACCGAGTACATCGGGTTCGAGCCCCGCATGCAACTGTCATAAAAATTATCGGTTTGATGTCGCTGCCATTAGCGTATTTCTCTCATAGTTACAATGGCGATAAGCGTGAAAGGGGTTCGTCCCGGTCCTTACCCCACACCACTGGTGGGCTGGTCCTTGAGTAATACAGGAATTCGGATCGCCGTAATAAGTGATCTTCCTTCCCTCGGGAATCAGTTCGATTCCAGGTTTCAAGGATTTTATAGTCTCTGTGGTGTAGTGGTCTAGGGCGCCGTACAGGTAATTTACGGATAGCCGAGTACAGCGGGTTCGAGCCCCGCATGCAACTGTCATAAAAATTATCGGTTTGATGTCGCTGCCATTAGCGTATTTCTCTCATATATATATATATATATATATATATATATATATATATATATATATATATACATATATATGCACCACAGATCGGACCAAGTGAATATTAGAAGTCCACCGTATAGTTGAATTAGACTCTCCTGTGACGCAAATATCAATATCCAAATGACTTCAGTGAATGCGTGGAAGAACAAAAGAAGAAAACGAACAAATTGGATGGGGGAAGGTATTGGAGAACTGCCGGAAGTGTGAAGAGCTGAAGGTAATAACAAGATTAGCCGATGATTTCTGGACTCGCACACAGGGAGCGTGACGTCACAGCGGGGGGGATGATGACGTCAGTATGGTCGAGTGACGTCACGTGGGAATTGGAACATGTCACGTCGCTTTGAAAACAGGTTAAGTTAGGTCATGCCGGAAGGAGGATGAGGTTTAATGAGAAATGTGTTGGGTCACGTTGAAGACTGTAGCAGGTTAGATCAGGTCAGGTCGTTTTGAAAACAGGTTGTTAGGTCATGTCGGTAGGGGGATGAGGACTAAGGAGAAATATGTTGGGTCACGTTGAAGATAGGTTAGGTCAGGTCAGGTTATTAAAAAATAGGATCAGAAGTGAGGTCATACTAAAGTGATGAGGTCAGGTCACACTGAAAATAGGGTGACAAGTTAGGTCATACAGGAAGTGCGATAAAGTTGAATAAAAAAAGAACAGAATGACATTAGGTCACACTTGAAAACTGAAAAGATCAGAGGTCATAAATTAATTATATTAGGTCAGTCTCTTTCCCAATGACGTAACCACACTTGACCTCACCGCGGTGACGTACATCCGTGTTCAAAAGTTCGCCGACAAGCATGTGTTGTTCTTATCTGATAAGAAATGGCGCTCTGATAGCTGCAAGAAGCGCTGGTGAATTAAAGTCCAAAACAAAAGAATTTTTATCACCGGATTCCTAACACGTAGTAAATGTCTTATCAATAATGTATTGAAATATTAACAAAGATAAAGTCACACACACGCGCGCACACACAAACACACACACACACACACACACACACACACACACACACACACACACAGATGTCAATGACGCAAGTGTCGATGAACTTTTGAACAGGCCTGTACGTGCTTGGTCATGAAAGGCCGTATACTCTGGACCAAATGTGTCTTTCTTATGAATGAAATTCTCTGGTAATGTGAAAAAAATTATGAATAAATCCAAATGATGAGTTTTACATCTAGAAAAGTTGGAAAATGTAACAAAATCAACTAGAAAATAGATAAAAATAATTAAAAAGTAATCTATTTATAATTAATGCATTGCTCTCTTTTTCACATTGCAGAATCTTTTCTTATTATTCTTTCTCCTCTTCTTCCTCTTCTTCTTCGTCATCCTCTTTCTCATTCTTTTTAATCCTTGTTATGAATTATTTTTTCAATTTCTTTACACTTTTGAGTTAAAATTTTTACAAAGATTACGGTTTTTATATAACGCTGTCTTGATTATTTAGCTTTCCAAGGTGGCATTACACTATGCATTTCTCGCTAACATGCTACTTGCTTTTGCTACCTCGTTTGAGCGTAAGCGACTTCAGTTACGGACTTTTGTTTTTCAGATTTCCAAATGTCAGATTATTCTTGCGTCATATTGTGAATAACGAACTAAGAGAAGTTAAACCTACAATACAAATGTTAGACACATTGTTGAGATGTGCTTACGGAAGTCTAGAATATAGTCGTTTCTATTCAAAGTACCAAAAGCTAGCATGCTAGGCTAGTGTGCCGCCACCTCTAGTCGGTTCAGTGTCCCCAATGTCACATGAAAATCAATTGGTGTTACCCAGAACAAAGTCTTTAAATGTCCCATACAGGACTTCAGACTTTCTATCTTTTTTTAACAAGAAATGATAAAAACCGTACCTGTTATTGTTACACTGATTTATTGAAAATAAATTGAAAACTGCAATATTCTACATAATGAATTGAAAATACGAAAAAAATATATTTTATCCTGTTTTATTTTTTCACTTGTTTTTCCTTCAATTCTCGTGTTTATCTCTTTTATCTTCGTCTTTCCTTCTTTTCTGAAATTCTCTTTGTATCTTTTCTCCGTGATGGACAAATATAATTTTGTTTTTAAGTTAAATATTCTATCAATGTTTATCAACACGATTGATCTTATCTATTTCTTTTTACAGGTAAGTGACATAACAGGAAAAGGATTCGAACAGTAAGTACCTTCGTCAATAACCGTTACCTTTGAACCGTAAACGGTTGTAACGGTTCTTAGCAATAGTCATTGGACCCTTCGGTAGACATCTCCAGGAAGAAACGTTGAATTGATATCTGTAGTTTATTTGTTCTCCTGACACTAAATAAACGAAGGAAGGGGAGTACTTGGAGTTTGTTAAGTCTTATGGAAGAACTAGTTAAGATAGATAAATAGTTAGAGATTCTGGGCACATTCCGGAGACTAAGTCTTAGACCATCGGGGTCTTGGTCAAGGAATATATATATATATATGTATATATATATATATATATATATATATATATATATATATATATATATATATATATATATGATGGCAATTACGACAGTGATGTTAATAATGAATTAAGTAATTGCAGAGACATTTATTAAATTATAATACTATAAAATTGTCGAGCTTCTTCGAGATGCTACAATTCTTAGATAAATTATTTAGAAAACAATGTTTTAACAATTTGTTATATATAACGAACGATTCTTGTAAATGACGTTACATGAGTTACAATCAGTGATAATACACACACACACACACACACACACACACACACACACACACACACACACACACACACACACAAACATACACATACACACAGCTTCATCGCCCACGGCCATTCCGGCTCAAGCGAAGAAACCGACCATACAACAACAACAACAACAACACGGACGCTGTTGTCAGTTTTGAAATCCATCGGAGCCCGAATTTTTCAGATTCATTCTTTTGCTTTTGGACATGGACGCTTCGAAGGCAGACGCGGTTGGATTCGTTGTGGCTTTGTAAGTAAATATATATATATATATATATATATATATATATATATATATATATATATATATATATATATATATATATATATATATATAGGGTGTTCCGAAAGTACTAGTCAAATTCTAAAGCTGGTGTATCATTAACTACAAATGGTAGCAAGTTGAAACTGGTACCATTTAAAAGCCAAAATAATACAATTTTCTCCTGTTAATCCTGTTATGGATCGAACGTTCTGACGAACTGATCGCCTGCTTCTGCTTCTTTCAGGATATATAAATCGAGTTTTGACATCCTCAGTAGTTATTAAAATATAAAATGTCGTAATGTATATATGTATATATATATATATATATATACACATATATATACATATATATATATATATATATATATATATATATATATATATATATATATATATATATATATATATATAATATAGTATCACGCGCGCGCGCAGACACACACACACACACGCACACACATAAGAACATAAGAATGAAGGAGACTGCAAGAGACTATAAGGCCTACACTATGCAGCTCCGTATCCATCACCACCTGTCATCCCCATCCATAAAGTTGTCTAATCGTTTATTAAAACAATTGATAGTTTTAGCGCTTACTACATGGCTACTAAGTCTATTCCACACACACACACACACACACACACACACACACACACACACACACACACACACACACACACACACACACACACACGGACGGGAACAGGAAACATTAGTTTTAGTCCGAGTTTATTTCTCATTAGTTTCACAATAAGTTTTCTCACAGGAATATGGATTAAGATTCCTGTTTCCTACATCCCATCCAAGTGAGTCTCTTACCTCCAATACATACATGCATCTATACATATATATACATGCATATTAACCTATCAAATGTTTCAATAAATACATGAATAGATATTTAAATAAAGACATAAAATATAGATACATGTATACATACATACATACAGTACATACATCTATGCATAAATGTATACATACATACAGTACATTCATGTATGTATACATATATGTATACATATATATTTATATATAAATATATATATATAATATGTATATATATGTGATATATATATATATATATATATATAATATATAATATATATATATATACACACATGTATATATATATATGTGTGTATATATATATATATATATATATTGTATATATATATTATATATATATTATATATATATTATATATATATATATATATATATATATATATATATATATATATATATATATATATATGGACATTAAGTTATCAAATGTTTCAATACGTACATGAATACATAGATGCATACATACATACAAACATGCATGCATAGATACATATACACACACGTGCAACAAATATATTTTACCGCAACAGCCAGGGTTAGTGAAATGGAAGAGTATAAAGACGTATACACCCATGAGCTACAAATAATTATTTTCCCCCTCAGCATGTGTTAAACCACTGGAAAATCGTTCCCAGTAACTTGGGCACATTTTTATTTATTTATTCATTTATCATTTTATCATTATTATTATTATTATTATTATTTATTATTATTATTATCGTTATTATTATTATTATTATTATTATTATTATATTATTATTGTTATTATTTTTATCGTTATTGTTATTATTATTATTATTAGTAGTAGTAGTAGTAGTAGCAATATTATTATTATTATAATTATATATATATATATATATATTTTTTTTAATTGAGAAGAGGGCGTAGGAAGCCGGTTTTGGGGTGGGTGATACTTAGCGCTCTGCTCTTAATTCTCTGCTCTAGTACTTGGCTTTTAACACTCGTCTCTTAGCTCTGTTCTTTTTGTTCTCTGTCCTAAGTACTCTGCTCTTTTGACTCTACTCTTAGCTCTATGCTCTTACCGCTATGCTTTTAGCTCTCTGTCCTTGGCACTCTGCTCTTAGCATTTGAGTCTTAGCGCTCTGCTCTTAGCGCTTTGCTCTTAGTGCTTTGCTCTTACCACTGTGCTCTTACCGCTCTGCTCTCAGCACTTTGCTCTCAACACTGCTCTTAGCACTGCTTTTAACACTGCTCTTAGCACTCATCTTTTAACGCTCTACTCCTAGCTCTGTGCTTTTAGGTCTCTGTCCTTAGCACTCTGCTCTTTGCACTCTGCTCTTAGCACTTTGCTCATAGCGTTCTACTCTTAATGTTCTACTTATAGAGTTCTGCTCTTAATACTCTGCTCTTACTACTGTGCTCTTAGTGCTTTGGTCTTAGCACTCTACTCTTAGCGCTGTCGTCTTAACACTCTGACCTTTGCACTCTGCTCTTAGTGCTATTCTTACCGCTCAGCTCTTTACACTCTGCTCGTTGCACTCCTCTTCTCTTAGCGCCCTGTTCTTATCACTCTGCTTTTAGCGATCTGCTTTTAAGACTGCTCTTAGCGCTCTGCTCTTAGCACTCCTCTTCTCTTAGCGCCTTGTTCTTATCACTCTGCTCTTAGCGATCTGCTTTAAGACTACTCTCAGTGCCCTGCTCTTAGCACTGCTCTTGTTATTGTGCTCTTGGTATTAAGTCTGAGTGCCATGCAATCTCGCTCATTG
>NC_134777.1:105049811-105057311 GCF_046742065.1 Oratosquilla oratoria | reverse complement strand
AAGATGGGGAAGGGGGGGAGGGCGATGGGGAAGGGGGAGGGCGATGGAGAAGGGGGGGAGGGCGATGGGGAAGGGGGGGAGGGAGATAGGGAAGGGGGGGATGGGGGAGGGCGATGGGGGAGGGCGATGGGGAAGGGGGAGAGGGCGATGGGGAAGGGGGGAGGGAGATAGGGAAGGGGGGAGGGCGATGGGGAAGGGGAGAGGGCGATGGGGAAGGGGGGAGGGCGATGGGGAAGGGGGAGAGGGCGATGGGGAAAGGAGGAGGGAGATGGGGAAGGGGGAGGGAGATGGGGAAGGGGGGGTAATAATGGGGAGAAGTCATTTGTAGAATCCATTAATGGAATGGGAGGGGACGGACGATGGGAGTGGTGTGGAGTGATGGGACCGAGAATGGGGTGATGGGACCGAGAATGGAGTGATGGGGACCGAGAATAGGGTGATGGGGGGCCGAGAATGGGGTGATGGGGACCGAGAATGGGGTAATGGGTGGCCGAGAACGGAGTGATGGGGACCGAGAATGGGGTGATGGGGGGCCGAGAATGGGGTGATGGGGACCGAGAAAGGGGTGGTGTGGACCGAGAATGGGGTGATGGGGACCGAGAATGGGGTGATGGGGACCGAGAATGGGATGATGGGGACCGAGAATTGGGTGATGGGGGACCGAGAATAGAGTAATGGGACCGAGAATGGGGTGATGGGGACCGAGAATGGAGTGATGGGGACCGAGAATGGGGTGATGGGGACCGAGAATGGGGTGATGGGGACCGAGAATGGAGTGATGGGGACCGAGAATGGAGTGATGGGGACCGAGAATGGAGTGATGGGGACCGAGAATGGGGTGATGGGGGACCGAGAATGGGGTGATGGGGACCGAGAATGGGGTGATGGGGACCGAGAATGGGATGATGGGGGACCGAGAATGGAGTGATGGGGACCGAGAATGGGGTGATGGGGACCGGGAATAGAGTGATGGGAACCGAAAATGGGGTGATGGGTACCGACAATGGGATGATGGGGTACCGAGAATGGGGTGATGGGGACCGAGAATGGGGTGATGGGGGACCGAGAATGGAGTGATGGGGACCGAGAATGGGGGTAATGGAGGGTCAAGTATTGGGTAATGGGGACTTAGATGAGGACAATGGGGATGGAGGTAGGAACGATGGGGACCAAGAAGAAGATAATGGGGACCAAGGTTAGAACATTGAGGATCGTCAGGGAGATCATGGGGACCAAGACAGAACAATGGGGACAGTGAATGGACGATGGGGAGGAGACCCATGTGGGACCAAAGTAGACCATTGGTGGGGGGGGGGGAGAGGGTTAGGGGGGATGGGGGGATATGACAGGGGGGATAGACAAAAGATTTAATGCTTATGAGAAACTATGTATATGGTGGAAGGGGGAGAGTATTGAGGGGAGAGAGGGAAGGAAAGTGAGAAGGTGAAAGAAAAGGATTTGGTATTTCGGTGACTGTAACCAGCGTTTCTATCCATGGGGACGAAATGGATCCGAGGAGAAAATAACGATGATGGTGAAGATAATGAACAGAAAAAAATAAATAAAAATAGAATAAGAAGAAAAGGAAATGAAGAATAAAAAGGAAATGGAGAAGACGGAAATAAAGGGAGTTGGTGAAGAAGAGAAAGACACTGGCGATAAATGAAGGGGAGATGAAGAGGAGGAAAAATAAAGAGGAAGAAAGTGCCAATGACGATAATGGAGATGAAAGAATAAAGATAGGAAGAAGAAATAAAGAGTAAAAAGAAGATGACGAAGAAAAGGAAAAGGCAGAAGACCCAGGAAGAAGGAAAAGAAACAGAGGAAGATAAAGGAGAAGAGGAAAAAGAAGACGAAGAAGAAGCAAGGAGGAGAGGTGGAGAAGAAACAGGAGAGTGAGTTAAAAGAGTAAAGATTGAAAGAAAGAAAATGAAAAAGAAAGAATCGACAATGTAAGGAAGAAGAAGAGGAAGAAGAAACAGGGAGAAGAAAAAGAAGCAGAGGTAGAAGAAACAGGGAGAAGAAAAAGAAGCAGAGGAAGTAGAGGAAAGAGAAGAGGAAAGAAAAAGGAAGAAGAAAAGGAGGAGGAAGAAGAAGCGGAGGAAGAAGAGTAGGAGGAGGAAGAAGAAAAGGAAGAGGAGGAGGAGGAGGAAGAAGAGAAGGAAAAATTGGAGGAGGTGAAGGAAGAAGAAGAGGAGAAGGAATAGGAGGAGGAGGAAGAAGAGAAGGAGGAGGAGGAAGAAGCGAAGGAAGAGGAGGAGGAGGAGGAAGAAGAAGAGAATGAAGAGACTGCTTAAGCCGGAGAAGTCATGCAGAAAAGAAGCGAAGTCATTAGGAACGCGATGGGCAGAAGAGGAAGAGGAGGAGGAGAAGGAAGAGGAGGGGGAGGAGGAATGAGGGGAAGTTTGGTGGGTTGGGGTTGGAAGGGGAGATTGGAGGAGGGGGAGAAGGGTAGAAAAACCGGAGGAAAATTGTGAATTGATGACTTGATATCCGAATTGATGACATGATTTTCAGACTCGATTCCAGATATTAAGAGAAAGACGAGACTGGACCGAAGAAGGAAGACTAAGATAAAGTCGGAGGAGATTGAGAGGATAGAAGAAGGAGGAGAAGGAGAAGAAGAATAAAGGGTAGAAGAAAGAAGAATAGAGAGGAGAAATGGAGGAGGATAAAGGGGGAAGATTGAGAAAGGTAGAGGGAAGAGAAGATGAATAAAGGTAAGAAGAAAGAAAAATGAGATAAGGAGGAGAATACAGGAAAAAGGAGAGGAACATGAGGAGGAAGAGGAGAAGGAAGAGAGGAGATTAATGGTAAAAGAAAGAAAAAATGAAATGAGGAGAAGGAGAAAAGAGGAAGAAAAATAAGGCGAAGAAAGGGAGGATAGGTGGGGAGATGTTAGAAGGCGTTAGGAGATGGAGGAGGCGGAGGAACGACGAGGACGAGTAGAAAGAGGAGGAAGAAGAGTAGGATAAAAAAGGGAGAAAAAAACCCAGCAGCAACAACAACAATATAACTACAGCAACAACAACAATAATAATACAACAACAACAATATCAACAGCAACAACAATAATATAACAACAACAACATCAAAAGCATCAGCAACAACGATATATCAACAACAAAAACAAGAATAACAACAGTATCAACAACAACAAGTACTACCACCACCAACCACCACCACCAGCAACCACCAGTGACAGCAAAAGGAAGATGGAAGAAGCCTGGGGAGGACCCCAAACAGGCGTCAAAGGAGAATGGATTGGAGGATTTGGAAGCGGCACGAGAGCCCGCGTCAACAGACGGAGAGGCTAAACAGGCGTGAAGGAAGAGAGCGGGGGCGGGAGGGAAGGCTTCGCGGGGCGCTGGAGGCGTAGGGGGCTGTAGAACGGGGGCTGAGGAGGCTTGGGTGACAGGAATAAACAGGAAGGAGTTCGGTGATAGGGAAATGAATTTGGGGTGGAGTCGGTTCCTTTGTGGAAGAGGTGGATTGGGGGTGGGATGGAGCGGGAGGGGAAGATTGTGGTGTAGGATAGTTGTGAGTGGAGAGGGATAGTTGAAGTGATATAGGTGGATGGTGATATGGGATAGGTCTGACTGGAAAGGGATAGATTAAGGTAGAGTAAAATAATATGATAAGGTAGGAGAGTTGTGAGTAAAGAGGGAGAGTTTAGGATGGAGAATAAGGGATAAGGATTGATTGATTGTTTGGTCGTTGATTGAAGAAAAGCACCGTGAGGATGATTAGAAGAATTTATAACTTATCATGATTTGTGTGTTGATGGCACAATAATAATGACAATAATGATGATGATAATGATAATAATAATGATAGAGAATTTACAGTTATTATAGAGAAAATAATACACCATGAAAAAGAAAAATAGGGAATTAAAGAGCACAGAGCGATTAAAAGAGAAAATGATAAGAAAAGAGAGAGAGAGAGAGAGAGAGAGAGAGAGAGAGAGAGAGAGAGAGAGAGAGAGAGAGACCTGGGGCGAGGGAAGAACAGGAAATGAGGGAAGAGTACAAGATCGTGTAAGGATAAAGAATATTGAAAAGGGAGGTTTGTAGGGGGAAGGGGAGAATGACCAAAGAGGGATGGAGGGAGGGGGCGGCCCTTAGCCGTGGATGGGGGGAGAGGGGCAGTAAGGGGGAGGATGAAGTGGGGGAGAGAGGGTGAGTTGAGGGAGAGAGGGAGTAGGGGAAGACGAAAGGGGGGCAGTAAGAGGGAGGACTAAGTGGGTGAGAGAAGGTGAGTGGGGGAAAGGGGGAGTAGGAGAAGACGAAAGGGGGGCAATAAGGGGGAGGACGAAGTGGGTGAGGGGGGAGGGGGAGTAGGGGAAGATGAAAGGGGGGCAGTGAGGGGCAGGACGAAGTGGGTGAGAGAGGGTGAGTTGGGGGAGAGTGGGAGTAGAGGAAGACGAAAGGGGGGAGTCCCAAACAACCTTATTTACCCCCTTTCCCCCACACGCACAGGCTTTATATGGCTATTAGCTGTACCCCCTTGCCCTCATCCGGTACTTGTGTAGGCCTCTACTGGTACTAACGGGTACTAACCGAGCCATTACCAGTAGTACTTACATTTATTGCCTAGAATGATGTGTCTTGTAACAGTGCTACTACACGTAATGGATACAACTTGATTCGATGTTTTTCTATTTCTGTTTTTTATTTACTTCTTTATTTATTCATTCTTATGATTTTTTTTACGTTTGTGCCCTCGCCTTTAACGTTTAAGTTCTCTACTTTAACGTTAAGTTTTGTTTTTTTTGACGTTTTAAGTTGATAACTTTAGCAGTAAAGTCTCCACTTTGATGCTAATTTCTTCAGTTGAACTTTAAATTCTCCAAGTTAACATTACCTTTACCAATTTGATGTTAAGGTTACTACTTTAACATTAAGATCAGTTTAATGCTAAATTCTCCTGTTAAACATTGAGACCTCTATCTTCTATGTTAATTTCTTCATTTTAACTTAAGTTCACCACATTAAAGCTGTCTTCTATATTGTTAATACAAAAAGATATCATATACGGTAATATCAATCAAAAGAAAGACCATGACAGAACTGAGCCTCTGTTAGTGCGAGAGGTTTTGTAAACATAGAAACGACATTAACGAGCATTGGACGTGTAATTCTTTAGTAGTTTAATTGGAAAACGTTGACCAATAACCAAACTAGGTGTCGAAGTGTTATGTAAAGGTTATGACAAGTTCACTAGAAGGATTGCAGAAACAGCATATATATATATATATATATATATATATATATATATATATATATATATATATATATATATATATTTATAATAAACTTACTAGTTGATGCCTGAGGTTTAGGCTTGAAGCGTCGTAATGTGTTAGTTTTCATATCCAAGCAATCACGGACCCGTTTGGGAATATTGTGTATTCTCTCCCGTTCTAAAAGATAAAAATAGAAGCGTAGAAAGTCTGAAAGAAAAGATCACCAGCGGTGAATGTACTGCGATATTTAATAGAATATATATATATATATATATATATATATATATATATATATATATATATATATATATATATATATATATATATATATATATATCTTGTAAACATACGAGGTTGAAGGCTAAAGAGGATTATTTTATTACGTGTAGCTTCGATACAACGTACAATCTTTTTGTCTTCAAATTTGACGTATCTTAGTAGTTGTCCTATTGTGGCCGACGTTTCGGAATATATATATATATATATATATATATATATATATATATATATATATATATATACAGATATATATATAATATATATATATATATATATATATATATATATATATATATATATATATATTCTATTAAATATCACAGCATATTCAGCGTTGGTGATCTTTATCTTTAGAACCATGGCAGACGATTGATTGATTTAGCAAGACAAACCAGCATTTTCAATCTGGAGTACGTCAGAAAATCATTTAGTGATGGAACCCCAAAGGATCTCTCCCTACGTCCGACAAGATGACTTCGTTAAGTACTTAAGCTTCCATCACAGTTTTCTATGTATACTCTCTGATAATGTTCCTTAGTGAAGGAAACGTTAGAGTGATTAGGATGCCGTGCTTCCTCCGTGTTTATGTTCTCCATCATCAAAATCACACACACACACAAACATACATACACACACACACACACACACACACACACACACACACACACACACACATATATATATATATATATATATATACATATATATATACATGTATACACATATGTATATATATATATTATATATATATACACATACATATATACACGTATGCATATACAGTATGCACCTGTCATGGATATACGTATACACATAATATTGCACATACGGGGTATTCCAAAAATATACACTTTGTGAGTACGTTTATGAGTAATCTAGTATGTTTTAGGACATCTTGTATTATGGAAGCTATATTATCTTGACCCTAAGGACCTCTCCTACGCTGAACAAACCCTTCAGGCGTTTTTAAGAAGAAAATCTGCTAAGGTTAACTTGATAAAGGTGGTTAACTGGGTTATTTCTGGTTTAGACAGACTTGAAACCGTACCTTGAAACCCCTTCCGGCAGCTCAGGCGAATTTTGTTCTAAAAGAAAGGAGTTTTACTAACTTCATTGGTTATATGCTTAAGAAAGTTACCTGAAGGTTTTATAAACAAGCCAGTAAGCCGGATCCATTTAACTAGAGAACAAAGCGTCTTCCAGGGCTGGCGATAGACGAAATAGGCAAGAACTGATTTGCCAATAGAGTGGTTAATGAATGGAATCGACTTGATAACCCTGCAGGGAGCTCTGAAATAATCGGTTGTTTTAAGAGATTAGATAATTCTATGGACTGGGATGACAGACTATAATGGAGATGGAAGTGCCTAGTGTAGGCCATATGGTCTCTTGCAGTCTACTTCATTCTTATGTTTCTAGTGAAAGGTTTAACTGTATGGCTCTGAACCCTTGAACCTCCCCTCGAGCCAAGAGTTAGTCAGAATGAAATATACAGTTATCTTGATCAGAATGAGGGGTTTAAAGTATAGGGGTTTGAAGCATGTTTTTTTTTTTTGGGGGGGGGCATCCAGGGGTCCCTCTGACCTAAATAAAAGTGCCTATTAGCGAACACCCAAATCTACCCTACTATGTATCAGAAGTATATACAAATATATAATTTGCCGCTGTCTCAATAAATACACATTTACAAAATACAATCTCCATAGTGAGGCGATCGATTTACCATGTATCAAACACAAAAGAAAATGTATATTTACATAGGATATATCACTGAATATTGTACACACTATTTATATATACATGTATCTAATACTCCAAAGTTTCAGCGCTCACTATATGGTTACTAAGTCTATTCTATAACGAATGGAATAGACTTAGTAACCCTGTAGTCAGCGCTGAATCTATCAGTTGTTTTAAGAAGTTAGATAGCTTAATGGATGGAGATAATAGATGGTAATGAACCGCCTAGTTTA
>NC_134777.1:105037311-105044811 GCF_046742065.1 Oratosquilla oratoria | reverse complement strand
TCTTTCCCCCATTCCTCTTCTCTCCACCCTCTTCTTCCCCGTCTTCTTCCCCCTCCTCTTTCCCCCTCCTCTTTCCCTCTATTCTTACTCCCTTTTCTCTCCCCGTTTTCTCTCCCCCTCTTTTCTCCTCTTCTCTCCCCTTTTCTTGCCCTCTTCGCTCCCCGTCTTGTCTCCCTCTCCCTCTTCTCTCCCCCTCTTTTTCTCCCCATCCCTCTTCTCTCCCCCTCTTTTTCTCCCCATCCCTCTTCTCTCCCCCTCTTCTTTCTCCCCATCCCTCTTCTCTCCCCCTCTTCTTTCTCCCCATCCCTCTTCTCTCCCCCTCTTCTTTCCCCCCCATCCCTCTTCTCTCTCCCCATCCCTCTTCTCTCCATCCTCTTCTTTTCCATTCCTCTTCTCTCCCCATCCTTCTTCGCCCCCTCTTCTCTCCCCTCTTTTCTCCCCATCATCTCTCTCCCTTCATCTCTACTGCGTCTTCTCTCCCCTCTTTTCTCCCCCTTCATCTCTCCCCTTCATCTATACCTCATCTTCTCTCCCCCTCTTTTCTTCCTTTCTCTTCCCTTCTTTTCTCCCCTCTTTTCTCCCTTTCTCCTCTCCCACTTCCCTCCCATGTTTTCTCTCCCGCTTATTCTCTCCCCATCTTCCCTCGCCCTCCTCTCTCCCCATCATCACTCCCCCTCCTCTCTCCCCATCATCACTCCCCCTCCTCTCTCCCCATCATCACTCCCCCTCCTCTCTCCCCCTCCTCTCTCCCCTTCTCCTCCTTTTCTCTCCCCTCTTTTCTCCTCACTCTCTTCTCTCCTCCCCCTCTTCTCTCCTCTCTTTCTCCCCCTTTTCTCTCACCTCTTCTCTCTCCCTTTTCTCTCCATCCTCTTCTTTCCCATTCCTCTTCTTTTCTCCTTCCTCTTCTCCCCCTTTTCTCCCCTCTTCTCCTCCCCTTCTCTGCCAATTCTCTCTCAACTCTTCTCTTCCCTCTTTTCTCCTCCTCTTCTCTCTCACACTTCTTTCCTCTTCGCTCCCCTCTTCTCTACCTCCTCTCCCTCCTCTTCTCTACCTCCTCCTCTCTCCCTCTACTTCTTTCTCTCTCTTCTCTCTTCCCTATTCTCTCCCCCTCTCCTCTACCCCTCTTCTCTTCCTCATTCTCCCCCCTCTTCTCTCCCCCTCTTCTCTACCTCCTTCTCTTCCCCTCTTCTTTACCTCCTTCTCTCCCCTCTTGTCTACCTCCTCTCTCCCGTCTACTTTTCCCTCTCTTCTCTCCTCTATATTCTCTCCCCCACTTCTCTCCCTCTCTTCTGTCCCCCTCTTCTCTTCCCCTCTTCTCTTCCCCTGTTCTCTTCCCCTCTTCTCTCCCCCTCTTCTCTTTTCCTCTTTTCTCCCCCTCATCCCTCCCCTTCTTTTCTATCTCTTCTCTCTCCTCTTCATCTCTCTCCTTCATCTATCCCCTTCATTTCTACCCCTCTTCTCTCCCCCTCATTTCTACCCCTCTTCTCTCCCACCTCTTCTCTAACCATCATATATGTCCCACACGATTATATCTATACTACAGTTGTCTCCACTTACAAGTACAACAGTATTCTTGTGTCTTCTAAGGTGATGTGGGAATCATAAGTCTAAGGGTCGTAGAACGACCTCAATTACGAGTCTCTTACGACCTTGTAGTGGTTGTATCTTAATTATACGATATAGCAATGATCGTATGATTATACAACAAGACGCTATTTAAACGAAAATCTTACGCTGTAATATCCGCCATACAAATATAATTTCTGATACAAAATATTATGTTTATATATATATATATATATATATATATATATATATATATATATAATTTCATCATACTGTAAAACAATATTGTTTATTAGAAAATGTGAGATAGCAGGAATCTATATGATTCCATACAGAAAGCCATGAAGTGGTACAGGATCTTCGTAGCCAACTGTACACGTACAAATCCACGTCTGTGCCCTAACTTGCGCATGGGATAGTTTCCATACAATGTAAGACATTAAAGAAAAAAATAGTTTTATTTTTCTATTAGTATATGTTTTTCATGCACATTAGTTGTCTTTATTTTTTGTATATAATAATGATCACATAGAATGGAGGAATAATTTCCATATATGTTTTTTCAAATTGTGTGTGTGTGTGTGTATGTGTGTGTGTGTGTGCGTGCTTGTATATACAGTATATATATATATATATATATATATATATATATATATATATATATACATATTTTTTTTCCTGATGCAATAATTGTATTTCATTGTGACCTCTGACCCGTTTTTTCAATAGATTTTATATTTATACAACACCATTTAGAGATGTATTTGCATGACTAGAAGGACTTAAAGACTTAATGAAACGTTGAAGGAAACTCGTTAACAATGGTGGGCCCCGTCTTTATCCCTAAGTTCTTACGAATGAATACCAGTTTGCACCTCGCCTTCCACTTCACCCTTCAACCTCCGTAGCTCTCCAGCCTCCCCTTCCACATCTATCTCCCCTGTAGCATCACCCTCCACCTCCCTTCTCACCTCACACTCCACCTCACACTCCGACTTCCACCTCCAACCTCATCCTTCACCTCGCCTGCAACCTCATCCTCCACCTCGCCTCCAGCCTCACCCTCCACCTCGCCTCCAATCTCATCTTCTAACCTCACCCTCGAACCTCACCGTCAACCTCACCCTCCAACCTCACCCTCCAACTTTATCCTCCAGCACCACCCTCCAACCTCCTTGCCCCTAGAATCTTTCTTTTAACTTGGAAGGCTTTTTTGACCTCGAGGCCGAGGCCGAGGCATCGTAATCCTGCCCAGTCTCCCGCTTGAGTGCCGACCATTATCGGCAGCACACTAAGTTTGGGCCAATTAAGACTAAGTAGAGAAAGAGGGAGAGGGAGGGGGTGGTGGAGAAGGTGCGGGGTTAGGGGCGATGGTAGAAGGTGGTAGTGGTTGGGGAGTGGGGTGGTGCAAGTTGGTGGTAGGTTGTGGTGATGATGGTGGTCGTTGTAGTGGTAGTGGTTGTAGATATGTTGGTAGACGTAGTAATGGTGGTTAGGTGTATGTTATTTTTTATTTTCTATTTTAATTGTATCTGTTGTTACTTTTATTTCATTGTCATTATCTTTGTTATTGTTATCATTATTATCACTGTAGGTGGTCATAAACCTCCTTTCAAAGGAACATAAGTCCATAGTAAGACATATGGAAAATACATTTAAGAAAATAATAAATGCACAATTAGCCTTCACTTTCAATGAAGTATATGAGGAAATCTCCTACCCATATATACCATTAATATATATATGTATATATATATATATATATATATATATATATATATATATGATAATTTCTATGACACTCGCATGCAGGATTCGAACCCACTGCTCTCGGCCACCCGTAAGCTCACCTTCACAGAGGCTTAACCCACTACACCAACTGAGGCTGTAAAAGCCTTGAAACCTGGAATCGAACTGATTCCCGAGGATAGGAAAGATCACTAATCTGCGACCCCAATTCCTCGGGGATCAGCTCGATTCTAGGTTTCAAGGCTTTTACAGTCTCTGTTGGTGTAGTGGGTTAAGGCTCTGTGAAGGTGATCATACGGGTGACCGAAAGCAGTGGGGTTGAATCCTGCATGCGACTGTCATAATTATCAGATTCATGTCGCTGTTACTAGCGAATTTCTCTCCCTCTCTACACACACACACACACACACACACACACACACACACACACACACACACACACACACACACACACACACACACAATGTATGTGTACATTTGTATATATTTTTATTTTTATTTTTTCGCGACCCCAGAAAATTAAAATCTAGGGAACTTTTTACCTCCCAAAACTCAACGTAACTTCAAAAATCTTCAGTCGAATGATCTTAGGTAGAGGAATGGCTGTATTGTCCGCAATAGTTGTTGCTTGTTCACATCATAAACAGCTAAAGCTGTCGAACGAAGAAACAGCTTGAAACTACTCCATAATTACCATGGATCTTTTTCTTTTTCCTCTTCTCCTTTTTCTTTTTCTTCTTCTTCTTGTTCTCTTCTTCTTTTTCTTCTTCTTCTTCTTCTTCTTTTTCTTCTTCTGTTTCTTCTTCTTTTTCTTCTTCATTTTCTTCTTCTTTTTCTTCTCCTTCTTCTTCTTCTTATTTTTCTTCTCCTCCTTCTTCTTCTCTTCCTCCTCTTCCTCCTCCTTCTTCTTCTTCTTCTCCTTCTTCTTCTTCTTCTTCTTCTTCTTCTTCTTCTTCTTCTTCTTCTTCTTCTTCTTCTTCTTCTTCTTCTTCTTCTTCTTCTTCTTCTTCTTCTTCTTCTTCTTCTTCTTCTTCTTCTTCTTCTTCTTCTTCTTCTTCTTCTTCTTCTTCTTCTTCTTCTTCTTCTTCTTCTTCTTCTTCTTCTTCTTCTTCCCTCCTTCCTTTCCTCCTTGTCAAAAATTTTGAATTTTACGACCGACTTGGTATTAAACCTTCGCGTTCTCAGAATTTATTTCGCAATCCAAGGCTTATATCAACTTAGATATATTTACTTAAAATCTGTCAGAGACGTCTGTTTCTGGGAAGGTTTCTGACATGTACTCTGAAAGACGAAGTCTTATTTGGTCTTGATCTTCAAGAAATCCTCATCCTTGACTCTACTTTCTTCAATACGGTGGCGCTCATTTATAAATTTTATTCTTGTTAATTACAAAGGATTACAATGGCGGAGCATGCCGACAGGAGACCATTTGGTCCATAACTAGGTTGGATGCAAAAAAATAAAATAAATAATAATAATAATAATGATAAATAAATGAATGAATAAATAAATAAATAAAATATAATCATATAGATAATAATAAATAAAATAAATAATCCCTATTTACTCTCTCCAGATCTAACCCATGATTTGGTTTGACGTCACAAACTCCCCCTATCAGAAGGCTAGGACGGTTCCCCTTACAGAAGACTATGTAGCGTGGAATTTAATGAACCATACCCTTTGTTCCACTCGCCTTCAGCAGGGTTCGAACCGCCATCACCTCGACCTACGCCAAAAACAACGCTTTAACGCGCTCGGCCGGCGAGTTGTATCATAGCTAAATGATATACGTATTACATAATGTCTTTTTGTAATTGTTAGTACAATGTACTGCACTACACTTCGTTAGTGAATAAATGTAATAGAAATGGAGTTAATACTAATAAATATGTAGATGACTTGTCAATTTAGTTCTGGCCTTTGTTATGAGTCATAGCTCAATAATGACTATTGAAAGAGAGAGAGAGAGAGAGAGAGGAGATGGGGGGTGTCCCCATATTATCAACGTGGTGGCGGAATGAATAGTTTTGAGTGTGGAACGAAGGAAGAGGCGCGGAACAAGAATGGTAGGGTGGAGGAGGAGGAAGATGGGGTAGGAAGACAGGGGAGGGTAGAGCAATTGTGTGGTTTGATCACGTGATGGCCTAATCACCTCCCAAATGAGAGGACATGGTCCGATCTATAGGTAATGCTGTGACCTCACACGCACGCACACACACACACACACACACACACACACACACACACACACACACACACACACACACCTCGTGGCGCAGTTGGTAGAGTTCCCGGATGCCACTACGGATGTCCGGGTTCGAATCCTACCCAGGGCTGAAATAATTTCAGTATCGCTGCACTGCAGTTGTTACTCCAACTCTCGTGGGCAGGGAGTTGGGTGTGTGTGTTTGCGTGTAAGGTCATAGCATTACCCATAGATCGGGAGGGAAATAGCTGTTGATCACGAGCCCAACACGTTACCCAAGACCATGGTGAATCACACACACACACACACACACACACACACACACACACACACACACACACACACACACACACACACACACACACACACACACACACACACACACACACACACAGCCAGCATTACCCATAGACCGGTCATATATGAGTTCTGAGCTCTTTTCCGGGAGGGAAATACCACGTGATCCAAGATCATGGTGAATCACTCCTACATTCACACATAACTTGCCTACCAGAGCTGGAGTACCGGCATGCAGTGCTATGATGCCTTTCATCCCTGGGTGGAAACCGATCTCAGACTGCTGAGTTAGCAGTACCATTGTTACTTGTTGTCCATCGATGCCGATGACGACGTCATTCCATGTATTGGATGAGGATGATGAACCATTATACCAGCAAGCCGTATATATATATATATATATATATATATATATATATATATATATATATACATATATATAAATATATATATATGTGTGTGTGTGTGTGTGTGTGTGTGTGTGTGAGTCTGTGCGTGCGCGTCTCATACGCCTATTCTTAGTTATTTCCTTCTTTGACCTTTGCATTCAAATCCTTCATTTCAATTGTTTTTTTTTCTTTCTTTCTTTTGTCTCTGCCTTTTCACCATTCTAGTCTTTGCATTTTTGATGTTTTTTCTTTCTCTTCCCTCTTCAGTGCTCCTGTGTTTCACATTCTCCCCACTCCTCTTTCTATCTATATATTCATCTACCCATCTGCCTATCTACCTATGGGTTGCGTCTGTCATAGTCTACCTCATGTATACAACCTCATCGTATGATATTTGTTTCTATTTGTTAACATCATTTCACTTACTTATCTTCTGTTTTAATCTAAGATTGATTTTCTCTGCGTTTCTGCTGTCTCCAAATCATGAAGATTTACTTCTTTGAGTCTTTATAGATTTTTGTTTTAGAAAGGTTGTGTATGTGGATGTACTGTGTCTTGCCGCAGTGCTTCCGACCCAGGCTGTGGGCTTGGGTAGGGGTGTCCCTTCTTCCACAAAGAACTAATACAAGAGGGAAAGTAATTGGGTGTGGGGGCATGTTTTGCCTTTGGTGCCTCCCTTATAACAGGGAAGAGGCTTTATGTTGTAAGTACAGTATGTATGTATGTATTTATGTATATATGTATGAATAAGTGGCCCTTTCCCCCTTATTAGAGGTGTGGCCTATTCAAAGCACACATCTATACCACAATACCCTTTTACCCTTCTATCCAGTCTCTCCTTAGAGATGAAGGGTTGTCCTACTTCACGCTACACGGCTTAATTCAAACGCAACACAGTTGAGTCGGACAGCCAAAGCTGGTTTACTTTTACCGCTTCATCACAGGAGGAGAACTCGGAAAGGATGCGGGGAACGTTCCTTCAGGCCGCGATTATATAAGCTAAAGCAAATAGAAGCAATATGGAATCGTGGCCCATCGAGGAGCTATTTAGTGACAAACTTAAATCCATTCGACCTTAGATAGAATAAAAACTTGTGAGGAATGCCACCTCATTCCCGGCTGACGAGTGAGGAGGTCCGAGAACGATTCCCAAGAGCTAATTGCCTCATCTGACCAATTATATGGGGACAAAAGTGTGGGCACAGGCCGTAGATAAAGGGGCTGAATTACGTTTCCCCTCATCTAGATGTATCTCATCAAGGCTTTGGGGGCTCTTTAACTGAATAGAAT
>NC_134777.1:105024811-105032311 GCF_046742065.1 Oratosquilla oratoria | reverse complement strand
ATCTTCGATACTTACTTATCGTTTACTCATTGCTAGCTCTGTTGTCCCGATGAGAAAAGTCTTCCTCTGAAAAACTTTATCTTTATAAATATTCTTTATTTTTTTTCTTTCTTTCTCTCGCCTCTGCCTACAAGTTTCTTGTCTTGAAAATTGGGATTTATCTTCTAGTTTGTACACACTCTTTGTCTTTTTCTTTACCTCATATATTTGTTTCTTTGTGACACACAGGCATTGTCTCGTGGTACACACAAAGTGATTTTTTTTTTTTTTGTCGTGTTTGTTCTTGCATTGTAAACTTTTTATATTTTCTCGTTAATACAGAGTATATTTGACTTTTTTCTATTGTGTTTATTGCATTCTTTGTGATATATGCGTTGTTCCATTTTTTGTGTGTATGTGTGTGTGTGTGTACGTGTGTGTGTGTACGTGAGTGTGTGTGTGTGTTTACGTGCGCGTGTGTCTGTGTGTACGTGTGTGTGTGCGCGCGTATGTGTACGTGTGTGTGTGCGCGCGCGCGTGTGTGTACACGACCTCTGCCCCTGCAGTTAATTGCTCCCAAGGTTGTGCCTGCTTTCTTGATTATTTCTTAGAGACCAGTTACGTGCACGAAGGACACACGCGCCAGGAACAAAAATGTCTACGCTTGAATTTATTGTATGAATATAAAGCGAGTCTCGAATGTGCGCGGTTTTGAACTTACGCGAATTTACGCGTTTTTACCCCAATTTTCGCGCTCGTATACACAATTCTGCGCACATGTATGCGGATGAAAACGCGAGCGCACACGTACAAACGCACGCAAGCGCGCACATATGCATACACACACACACACACACACACACACACACACACACACACAATAAATGATATATATATATGTATATATATATATATAATTAATTATGTAAAATAGATAATAGTTATATAAATATATATGTCTTATGAATATATATCTCATGATTAAATAGATAAATAGATAATAAATATAAAAGTAAACAGTTGTATTATATAGGTGAAATTAGCAAATAGTAAAGAAAAACCAACGAAGTCGTTATCAAGTTAAATGAGAACCAGAAATGTTTGTACACGTGGGGACCGGCATATTTCTTACACGCACACACACACACACACACACACACACACACACACACACACACACACACACACACACACACACACACTCACACACACACTTATTCTCGAAACTAAGGAGGAACTTGTACTGAATAAAATGGCATGAGGCCAACCAAGAATGAGTACATAAATATAACCTTAGTCATTTGATGGTTATTGGAGATGGGCTGTACCCCAAAACACCTGCGAGGCTTGACTTGAGTTGAATAAAATCACCTGGCGACATGAGGCAAAAAAAATCAAGAAAGATCCTTGCCGTTTCCGGGTCGGAGCAGTTGGATCATCTGTGATGTCCTTCTCGGTGCGGCGACGAATCGTCCGCAGAGCTCCGGGATCTCCACCTCTGGAGGAACCGATTGACTGAGTGAACCGGAGGCGGGCCGGGGACGACAAGGAACCAAGGAGACAAGACCCGACGGCCGGACGGGACGTGCCAGAAAAGAACACCAAGAAGGAAATCTGATGGAGGTCGGCCGGCGTGGAAGTCGAAAAGGAATGGAGCCGGCCGGCCGGGAAGATGGTAAGAAATAGGTGCTTGGAAAGGAGGCTGCTTGGAAAGTAGAGACTAGCTTTCAGTCATGAAAAAATGCTGAGTGACTCTGGTCCATAGAGGTGTCACTAAATGAGGGTTAGAATTGCTCTTCGACTTCGAACATGTATCGATAGAATTGATTGTCTCGGCAGTGTCGATTATTAGAATAAAATCACAACTTTTACGTACTTTGTCACATGTAAGAATTTCGAATAATATATAATTGATAATGAATAATAATAATAATATAAAATGAATAATATATAAATGTACATGTCTTATAAATAAGGAAAACTATCATAAATACAGAGGTATGTAATAAATGTGAACATAATTATACGAAATAGGTGAAATTATCAAATAGGGGAGAAAAAACAACGAATTGGGCTTATTTTTGTCGCACAAACTTTGAAGTCTTTATCAAGTTAAATGAGAACCAGAAATGTTTGTATTCTTGGGGTTTGCACACACACACACACACACACACACACACACACACACACACACACACACACACACACACACACAGGTATGAAGTGATTTCAGCATCGCTGCACTGCGAATCCGCACTCCAACTCGGGTGGGCAAGGAGTTGTGCGTGTGTGTGTGTGTGTGCGTGTGTGTGTGCGTGTGTGCGCGCGCGTGTGTGTAAGGTCGCAGCATTACCCATAGATCGGGCACACATAATTTCAGTATAACTACGCTGCGAGTCGTTACTCCAACTCCCGTGGGCGGGGAGTTGTGTGTGTGTGTGTGTGTGTGCATATGAAGTCACAGTATTACCCGTACATCTGTCATATATGAGCTCTGAGCTTTCATCCGGGAGGATAATAGCTGTCGATTACGAGTCCAACACATGGTCCAAGACCATGGTGAACCGCACATATACCCACACATGCACACACGCGCGCGCGCGCACACATACACGTATCCCACAGCTAAATTTTAATCTTACACTTGAAATGCATTTTGCCTCGGATGGAAAATCTCGCAAAAAGCATTAATCGTCTCTTGGTTGAAGGAAGATAAAATGAAGCAATTTTCTTTCGAGTTTTGCTCCATAATGTAACCAGAATTGCCTTGTGAGCTCAGCGGAAAGGGAACCATTTCCACCTTGTCGTTGGTGACTGCCACGCGCCCAGTATATGCCCGTGTGTCATTGTGTGTGTGTGTGTGTGTGTGTGTGTGATTCACCACCATGGTCTTGGATCACGTGTTAGACTCGTGATCGACAGCTATTCCCCTCCCGGAAGAGAGCTCAGAGTGTGAGTGTGTGTGTGTGTGTGTGTGTGTGTGTGTGTGTGTGTGTGTGTGTGTGTGTGTGTGTGCGCGTGCTCATGCCTATACACACACCTGCCTTGCCAGTATGGAATATTAACTAAGTATTATGCCGTTAGTAACCTTGGAGTGGAAAAGGGGAGGGTTATTCTAACACCCTTATGGACCACAGGTACGCATATTTGTTTTATGACCGGAGTGCAATCCTCACTTAGAAAATAACTACATACGAGTAGATCTCCATTTTACCTCCTCTGACTCCACCAATTCGATGCGAAGATGTGGAGTCCAGGAAAATCCAGGTTATGTGGTCATCACACTGTGCTGTTTTAACTTCAACATCCTTCCTCCAACCTCCATTTGAATAATAGAATATGACTTGGCTTACAGAAATCTAGATCTCTCTAAGAACATTTCATCAGTGTGTCTAACATTAGTATGGTTTCACAATCTCTCAGTTCATCATTCAGCTTTGCGAAATATGACGGAGAAAGAATTTGATGTTCGGAGATTTGAAAAATAAAATATAACCGAAGTCGTTTTTACTTAAACGAACTCTCAACTGCCCGTGTTGGTGAAGCCCGTGGAAGCCCAGTGTAATAGCCCCTTTAGCCTAGGATATTCCAGGATAGAAGCGCTGGTTATTGGAAACGAAATGCAAAAGATATACGTCTTGCTCTTTGTCTATCTTTATCTCAATACGATATCGGTTCGTCGAAGATTAATGTGGCCTCCATTTTGATGCTCCATGATTCCTTGTGATAATCGCTAAAGGCTACTTACATAATTGATGTCCAATAGTCAATTCTCACCCTCCTCGTTCACCTTAGAAAAGGGTAGCCAGCCATCAGGCCCATTGTTCTCTCCCCTACTTCCTCTACCCCTTCATCATCTTCCCATCAATTGTTGTCAACAGTCATGTTATGTCAGTTATGGACCGCGAGGTCTGTGTGATTTGGGCGTGATTGTACACGTTAAATATGCATTGTGTGTGTATATGTATATGCACACACACACACACACACACACACACACACACACACACACACACACACACACACACACACACACACACACACACATATATATATATATATATATATATATATATATGTGTGTGTGTGTATATATATATATATATAAAGTAGAGAAGAAAAGGTAAAAGGTGCAGATGGAGAGATGATAATGGAAGAGAAGGCAGTAAGAAGAAGATGAGCAGAGTATTTTAGGGAGTTGCTAAATGTGAAGGAGGATAGAGAGGGAAAGGTAGTTGCAGTGGGTAGTGCTAAGAAATGAATGTGATGAGTGAGGAAAATGGAGGAGAAATAAGGAAAGATGAGGTGAAGGTAGGTGTTAATATGATGAGAGCAGGTAAGGCACTTGAGTTGGATGGTTGTCATGCAGAATGTCTAAAAAAAAAAAAAAAAAAAAAAAAAAAAAAAATGGAGGTACAGTGATGGTGCACTGGCTGGTGAGATTATTTAATGTTTGTTTAAGAGAGGGTAGAGTGCCGGAGGACTGAAGGAGTGCCTGTATAGTTCCAATTTACAAGGGAAAAGGTGACAAGTGTGAGTGTACTCGTAGTAGTTTTAGAGGGATCAATTTGTTAGTGTAGTTGGGAAGGCTTATGGGAGGGTTTTGATTGAGAGGATTAGGAAAGGAACAGAGGGAGAAATTGCTGAGGAACAGTGTGGGCTTAGGACAGATAGTGGTTGCGTGGATCAGGTTTTTCTGATAAGACAGATATGCGAGAAAGCTTTATGAAAAGGTAACGATGTTTTTTGGGCTTTTATGGATTTGGAAAAGGTTGATGACAGGGTAGACATGAAGGCACTGTGGGAAGTATTGCAGATATATGGGATAGGGGGAAATATTTTAAGAGCAGTCGAGAGTTTTTACGAGAGTATTAGAAACTTGTGTTAGAATCAGAAATGGAGAGAGTGAGTGGTTTGAGGTAAAGTGGGACTTCTTAATGGATGTGTTGTGCCGCCTTGGCTGTTCAATATATACATGGATGAGATAAATGCAAGAGTAGTGGGTTGGGGATTGGAGATAGTTAAAGAAATGGAGAAAAGTGGGAGATGAGCCAGTTGTTGTTTGCAGACGACATTGTGCTTGTAGAAGGATTAGAGGATGAATTGAGAAAGTTAGTGGCAGAGTTTGGGAAGATGTGCAAAGGAAGGAAGTTGAAGAAAAATGTGGGTAAAATTAAGGAGATGAGATGTACAAGGAGAGAAAGTGGCAGCAAACTGGAGGTGATTATTAAGACAGACTTAGGTACTAATGTGGCGGGAAAGGGAGGAGTTGAGGTGCAGGTAGAATGTAGATTGAGAGAAGCGAGTAAATGCCTTGGGGGGATTAAAAAGTGTAACGAGAAATAGATATTTGAGAGTGGATGCTTAGAGGAGATTGTATGAAGGAGTGATTGTGCCAACAGCACTGTATGGGGTAGAAACATGGAACATAGGAGAGGAAGAGAGGAGTTTGAATGAGTTTGAGATGAGGTGCCTGAGAAGTATGATAGGGGTTACTAGGCTAGATAAAGGAGTTGGGAGATAGGGTTGATGAAAGAGAATTAGGATGGTTTGGACACATGGAAAGAATGAGTGAAGAAAGACGAGTAAAAGAGGTATGGAAGGTAGAGGTGGAAGGAGTGAACATGAGGGGGCGACCAAGGATGAGATGGGTGGATGGGGTAAAAGGGGCATTGGGAAAGAGGGGAATGTCTGTTGAGGAAGGACGGGAGAGGACAAGATAAGGGTGAATGGAGCATGGTTGTGTATGGATGATGCTGTGATGCATGAGGGGGAGTGGGTGGGGGATGGAGGTAAGGGGGTATGTGTGAAAAATAAATTGACGCATCCCGAAGGAATTTCTCCCCGTCTTTTCCATTTCTACGTGAGGGGACGGAGAGGGGGGCGGTAGCCGATTTAATGAAACGGCCTTACTGTGAATGTGCTGTGTCTTGCGACACTGCTTCTAATTCAGGGCAGTGGGCAAGATGCAGGGATGACCCGTCATCCAGGAGGTGCCAAGATAAGAGGGAAGGAAGGGGGTGAATGGGAATGGAGTGTGTGGGGATGGAATGGGTGGGTGTGGTTTTTATGCCTTTGTTTTTTGGCTACCTCCCTTGTAAGGGGGAAAAAGCCATTGGTATATATATATATATATATATATATATATATATATATATATATATATATATATATATATATTGTATATATAAGGGTGCATGTGTTTTTCAACACGGAAAGACTTTATTAAGATTGTGATTAACTTCACTGACTATACCTACAAAAACGTATACAAAAAACACACGAGAAAAATAGTAAAAAAAAAAATAACATACAAGAAAAAGCATACGAAAAAAAAAAAACGTTGAAGGTGTGTGTAGCGTTCCTCGGCGTGTGCGCGCGGGCAGTGTTTGTCGTTGACAATTTTAGTCGCCTCGACGCGAAGGACAAAGGTGAGCCTATAGACTCTCGACATTTTCCCTCGTGACCTTTTTGTCAGATGGACTTGCAATATTCCTGCCAGGAACCTCGAGCGAGCACAGAAATGAAATATAGTGGTGGTGGGTATGGTGGTGAGAAGTGGGTGGTTGATTGTTGGTGGTAGTGTAGGTTAAGGTGGTTGTTGACGCAGTGGTGGTAGTGGCTGTTGATCGGTGGTGGTTGGTTGTAAGTGGTTGGTTTTAGTGGTGGTTATAATTTATGATAGTGGTGTTAGTGGATCACGTGGTAGTGGTGATAGTAGTTGTGGTGTTGGTAGTGGTGGTAGTGGACTTGGAATGGTGATGATAACGATGCGCAAAATTAAGTGATAATGAATATCACGATGATGATGACAGTGACGACGATGGTGATTATAATGATGATGACGATGAGGATTATAATGATGATGACGATGATGAATCTAATGATGATGACTATAATGATAATACACAAGACCTATTCCAACATATATTTCAGTTTTAAAATTAATAGAATTTCGTTTCCTAAAAATGGCTTTCATTACGAGGATTCTGTTCCATAAAGAAATACACCAAATATTTAACAACAAAAGATGTAATTGTGTAGTTATGAACGCAGCGTGGGGCAGTTATGAATGTCCGCTACCCGACCCGACTACAGTGGGATTACCTACATTGGAGGAAAGAAGGGCGAGGGGGCGCATGTTTGTGCGTGCATGTGTACACGCGTGTATGTGTGTGTGTGTGTGTGTGTGTGTGTGTGTGTGTGTGCGTATGTATGTTCGTGTGTATGTTTGCGTATGTGTGGGGGGAGCGAGTGTATATGCCTGTGTATGCGAATATGTGCGTGTTTATATGCGAGTGTATGTTTGTGTATGTGTATGCGAGTGTATATTTGTGTATGTGTATGCAAGTGTGTGTGTGTGTATGTGTATGCGTGTGTGATTCACTATTGTCTTGGATCACGTGTTGGACTCGTAATTGACAGCTATTTCCCTCCCGTAAGAGAGCTTAGAGCTCATATATGACCGATCTATGAGTAATGCTGTGACCTTACACGCACACACAAACCCAACTCCCCGCC
>NC_134777.1:105014811-105019811 GCF_046742065.1 Oratosquilla oratoria | reverse complement strand
ACACACACACACACACACCATCATCATCATCATCATCATCATCATCATCATCATCATCATCATCATCATCATCATCATCATCATCATCATCATCATCATCATCATCATCATCATCATCATCATCATCATCATCTCCTCCTCCTCCTCCTCCTCCTCCTCCTCAGTGCCTGGTTAGTTTATACTGTATGTACCTGTGTATATGCTTATATATATATATATATATATATATATATATATATATATATATATATATTTGCAGAAACCACTTGGAAAATAAAAGAAATGAATACCGAACGTTTTTGTCTATTCAAGACATCATCAGGGTACAAAGAATACAAAAAATGACCAAAGGTCATAATATGTACATGGTGGTAGAGGAACTGGGAAAGGTCCAATGTTACCCGATTCCAGAAGAATTATTTACAATCTTTTTAATAATAAAATTATCTAACTTATACAAACCTAATCTTAGGTTTGTATAAGCTTAGGTTTGTATAAGTTAGATAATTCTATTATTAAAAAGAATGTAAATAATTCATCTGGAATCGAGTAACATTGGACCTTTCCCAGTTCCTCTACCACCATGTACATATTATGACCTTTGGTCATTTTTTTGTATTCTTTGCACCCTGATGATGTCTTGAATAGACGAAAACGTTCGGTATTCTTTTATTTTAATTTCCAAGTGGTTTCTGCAAGTATTGTTGTCACGTGTGCTGTGCTTAGTGATTTGTTTTGCATATATATAAATGTATATATATACATATATATATATATATATATATATATATATATATATATATATATATATATATTAGAATCGTTGGTAGACACAGAATGTCTAATAGATAATAAAGGGAGTCCTTATATATAAAAGGAAACATTCTTCCTCGTAATTAAATAAATGATGTGACTGACAAGAGCACTTAGCGGTTTCTCTCAACTTAGCGCTTTTCTTCTCCTTTCTCCAGCATCAGCGGAAAGCAGCTTTCGGCTGTCGGTGGGAAATAGTTGGTTACCGCAAGATTTGAAACAAATGCCAGCAGAAAAGGGAGATAACCGTATTAGGGGCACCCGAATTTAGCCCCCCCCCCACCATTCCCCGCCCCAGTCTCCCTTCTCCTTCCCCCCTTCCCCCCTTCACCTTCACACTCCCCCTTCCTTATCCCTACTCCATCTCCTTCTCCATCCCTTTCCTCCTTACTCCTTCCCTCCACCTTTCCACTCCTTCCCACTCCCCATCCTTCTTCCCCCTTCCCCTTCTCCATCCCCTTCTCAATCCCCTCTTCCATCTCCTTCCTCCTTCTTCCTCACCTTCTCCATCCCCTTCTCCATCCCCTTCCTCCTTCTCCCTCCTTCACTTTCCCATTCACCTTCCCTTCTCCCTTCTCCTCCTCTTTCTCCATCCCTCTACCTTCTCCCTCCTCCTTGTCTCTCCTCCATCCCTCTTCCCCATCTCCTTCTTCCTTCTCCCTCCCCTTCTCCAGCCCCTTTGTCCTTCTCCCTCCCCTTCCTCCTTCACCTTCCCCTTCCCCCTCAATTCTCCCTCCTCCTTCTCTCTCCTCCATCCCTCTTCCCCATCTCCTTCTTCCTTCCCCCTCCCTTCTCCCTCCGCCTTCCCTTTCTCCATCCCCTTCCCCATCTCCTTCCTCCTTCTCCCTCTCCTTCTCCATCCCCTTCCTCCTTCTCCCTCCCCTTCCTCCTTCACCTTCCCCTTTCCCCTCCCTTCTCCCTCCTCATTCCCTCTCCTCCATCCCTCTTCCCACTTCCCCCACCCCCACCTTCCCACTCCATTATTCCCCTCCCCATCCTCCTTCCCCCTTCCCCCTTCCCCTTCTCCATCCCCTTACCCATCTCCTTCTTCCTTCTCCCTCTCCTTCTCCATCCCCTTCCTCCTTTTCCCTCCCCTTCCTCCTTTACCTTCCCCTTCCCTCTCCCTTCTCCCTCCTCCTTCTATTCTCCTCCATCCTTCTTCCCTCTTCCCCACTCCCAAAAAAAAGTTAAAAAGAATGTTAATGTCGACAAAAAATGTCGTTGTTTTAACTAAGTCGGTGAGGGGGATGGGGGGTGTTTGGATTAAGGTTAACTTGGGGATTACATAACAAATAGAATGTCAGTGTTGAGAGAAACAGTTTATTATTTCAAGTCAACGAACTAAGGTTAAACGAACGAGAAGAAAAATGTCATTGAATCTGACTTTTCGGCAAAACTTGGCGAAAAAAAAATAAAGATAAAGAAAATAATGAAAATGTCAAAAAGGTTCTTTCTTTTTCTGTCGTCAAAGAGAATAATGCCCTTTGTAGGATTTTAGTATTCTTTATGGGCACGAAAAATTACTTCTTTTTTTCGTCGTTGCGTCGTGATCGGATGAAACATCACCTTATGACACAGAAGTCCCAGGTCCAGTAGTCGTTTACGTACACACACACACACACACACACACACACACACACACACACACACACACACACACACACACACACACACACACTCACCCTCACACTCGGTGGCGCGGTTGGTAGAGTCTCAGACTGTCAGTACGCGCTTCGAGTCGTTACTCCAACTCTCGTGGGCGGGGAGTTGTGTGTGTGTGTGCGTGTAAGGTCATAGCATTACCCATAGATCGGTCATACGAGCTCTGAGGTCTCTTCCGGGAGGGAAGTAGCTGTCGATCACGAGTCCAACACGTGATCCAAAGACCAAGGTGAATCACACACACATACACACACACACACACACACACACACACACACACACACACACACACACACACACACACACAGACAAACAACATGAACTTTATATTTGATTGCGCGACAAAGGTATAACCCCCAATCCAGCTTCCCAGAAAGTAGATGGAACAATAAAATAACAAATGAATAAATGATATAAATTAAATATTGCATTTGGCTGCTGCATTTGACTGTCATTTGCTCCAGTTATAACTGCCACTACTACTACTATTATTACTAATACTAGTAATACTACTGCTACCACCATCACCACCACTACTACTACTACTACCACTACTACTTATACTAATAATAATGATGATTATAACAACAAAGTAATTATAACAACAAATATAATAATAATAATAACAGTAAGCACAGCCACCACCTGCCCTCGACCTAGGCACTGTGTCGGGAGGCAGGGATGACTGTCCATGAGGTGCTAAGATGGAGGGACGGCATATGGGGCTTAATGTGCATGAAATTGGTGAGTGCTTTGATAGGGCTATTCTCCTCATAATAGGGAAAGGGTATTTAGTGTGTGTGTGCGTTTACACATACACGTACACACACAGTATATATATATGTATATATATATATGTATATATATATATATATATATATATATATATATATATATGATGTAAGCGGAATAAACTAGTCAGGAATAAAAGACCAAGACTCCTGTGTTTCCTATTCCGCTTACATCAACCTGTCAGAATGTCTCAACATTTATATATATATATATATATATATATATATATATATACTGCTCCTTGCTTTTTCACCTACACCCACCTCCACACACACACACACGCAAGCAGACCTAGTTGGGACACGAAACTCACTGTCATCTCCCTCGCCGTCTCATTCCGTCCTTCTTTTCTCGCCCATAGAGCGAGCCATGTCATAACATCAGCGCCCAAGTTCATTGTTAAATTAAACCAACTCTCCATCAGAGTTGGCTTCAACCAGCGTAATATATATATATATATATATATATATATATATATATATATATTTATATATATAGAAATATATATATGTATATATATACATATATATATATATATACATATACATATATATAAATATATATACATACATATATATATATATATATATACTATAATGTGTGTGTGTGTGTGTCATTACTTCGATTTCTCATCAATATTTATACCTTCCTCTATTATTACTGTCACTTTCAAATTACTCTTAATTTCCATGAAAATATCATTACTTTATTTTAGTCACAAAGCTAACGTCATTGAATTCCGTCATCATTATTAATGACGAGTTTATTGTCATTACAAGCATCATTACTCACACTAGTTTTCATTATTACCTTCAGGGCGTCATCAATATAGAATTTTCCAGATTCTTCCTCCTCCCTCCTATCTCCTCGTCCTCTTCCTCCCCCTCCTCCTCGCCACCACTCTCTTCTTCTTTTCCAAAATTCATCGTCCGTGTGATTCATTAATATTTCGTTCAGACCACGACCAAGGATGTCTTAAGATATTCTATAGTATTATGTAAAATGGGCTCGGTCGTGGCGAGGGAGAAGGGAGAATCTGGGAGGAGGAGTGTGAGGAATTGAGGAGAGAAGAAGAGAATAAGGGGTACGAGAAGAAGGTGGAGGAGGAGGATGAGGAGGAGGAGGGGGGGAGTGAGAAGAGCAGATGAAGGAGGAGGAAGAAGAGGAGTGTGAAGAATTGAGGAGAGAAGAATAGAATGAGGGGTACGAGAAGAAGGGGGTGGAGGAGGAGGAGGAGGGGGTGAGGGAGTGAGAAGAGCAGATGAAGGAGGAGGAAGAAGAGGAGGAGGAGTATGAGGAATTGAGGAGAGAAGAAGAGAATGAGGGGCACGAGAAGAAGGATGTGGAGGAGGAGGAGGAGGAGGGGTGAGGGAGTGAGAAGAGCATATGGAGGAGGAGGAAGGGTAAGGAAATGAGGAGAGAAGATGGAGCAGGAAGAGAAGGAATAAGGGGCACGAGAAGAAGGTGGCGGAGGAGGAGGAAGAGTGGAATGAGGGAGTGAGATCAAATAGAGAGGAGGAAGAAGAGGTGGAGGAGGAGGAGGAGGAGGAGGAGGAGGAGGGGTGAAGAAGTGAGGAAAGAAGATGGAGCGGGAGTAGAAGGAAGAGGAGGCATATGAGATAGTGGTGGTAGAGGAGGAGAACGAGGAGAAGACGAGGATTGAAGAGGAGGAGGAGGAGGTATACGTAAGGGGAAAGAAAGAGATAAGATTGAGGAGGGGGAGAAGGTGGAAG
>NC_134777.1:105007311-105009811 GCF_046742065.1 Oratosquilla oratoria | reverse complement strand
AGTATTCTTGGAGCTCAACTGCTGCGTTGCTGCGTTGGTTACCGACAGCCCTAGCCAGGTGGGGAGGCGACCCAACGTTTGCTCTCCCCCCCTCCCCCCCAAATTTTTTTTTATCCGCAATTGACAGGGCTTTGCCCGACTAGGGGTTTCTCACTTCCCACTGCAATGAAGTCGTATGATAAGAGGTTAACAGACGCTTGATTTACTCCTTGGTGGCCAAAAATGAACGAATAAAAATAAAATATGAATGAAAGAAGACTCTTGGATGTACAAAGTTGAGTGTTTGGTAAAGGTACGAAATAATGTGGAGATGAAACCAAATGTTCATGGGATGGACAGACACGAAAAAAGAGAGAGAGAGAAAAAAGAGAATTGCAAAATTTGTGGTAAAGATGAGATAATTGGGAATAGCAACGAGGAAGGAGACGAGAACCGAAGAATTGTAGAATTAGAGGAAAACGAAAAAAAAAAAAAAGAGCCAAAAGATGCATCTGTATTTCGTCTCCGTTAACTAGCGCTTCTGTCCAGTGGGGGAACACTATCGCTCTGAAGATGTGGAGTCGTTGAGATGGGAAAGGAGGAATTCATAGAGGGCAGTACCCGAACGGAGGGACAGGAGAACTTCAAAGTTACCAGTATTCTTCTCTGGGTGAAGATCCTCCAAGTTGTGTGTCACTGGTCCGTATAGGAAAAAATGGTAATGATAATAATGATAATAATAATAATAATAATAATGATAATAAATAAATAAAAATTAAATAAAAATAAATATATGAATAAATAGATAAACATGAATAAATAAAGACAGTAGAACTTCAAAGCTACTAGTATTCTTCTATGAGTGAAGATCCTCCAAGATGTGTCTCACTGGTCCGCATGGGTAAAAATAACAATTATAATAATACTGATAATGAAAATAAAAATAAATAAATGAATAAATAAATAAATAAATGAAAACTGCCCTGGAACTGGAGTACATAGAAGGTGGACATGGACACATCGGCCGAAACTACGCACCTCATTTCGTAGACCTTGCCTTTGAGGGTCTCTCTACACTTATCTCACCAATTTTAAGAAGAAACTTAATGAATAATGGTAGATTTGTGTGCCCAGCAAAAAAAAAAAAAAAAAAAAAAAAAAAAAACGCTAATGGTTGGACAAATGCCCTTTCCAGGGAGTTATCACACTGAGCTATTTTCCCTCTCACATTCTACCTCCAACATCCATTTGAATTACTAGAATATGACTTCGCTTACAGGAATCTAGAATGCTCTAAGAAAATTTCAACAATATGTCTAACAATTGTACAGGTTTACAATCTCTTAGTTCATCATTCAGGTTTGCTTTAAATGACGGCCGCCGACCGACATACACGATCCAATTTGGTCAGATCCGACCGGATCTCTCCGATGGTCTCAAGACCAGATTGGACCGTGGATGGGGGACCTTGTGTGCAGAGCGAACGTATCCATGCCTTTATATGTCGTGGCTAATTGAACGTATTCGTTTGTAACCGGTTTATAACCAGAATGATATCGATTAAGTAAGTCATCAAATTTGGGCGATTAATATTACTTCTGTTTATCTCATTATTTGTTCTTTTTCATCATCATGTCTGTCTATGTTAATTATTTTTTGTTAGGTTTCCTTTTTCTTAACTTCATTTCTTTTCTATCTTTTTTTTTTTTTTTTTTTATCCTCGTATGTCTTTTTCTTTCACTCAACCTTTGGCCCCAGGAGTGGTCAAAGTTCCACAGAGCGTGAAAAGGCTAAGACAGCACCGCGCTCATCTTCCACCGCTCTTGTTTACTCTCTCTCTCTCTCTCTCTCTCTCTCTCTCTCTCTCTCTCTCTCTCTCTCTCTCTCTCTCTCTCTCTCTCTCTCTCTCTCTCTCTCTCTCTCTCTCTCTCTCTCTCTGTATATATATATATATCCACCCCTCTAACCCCCTCCCCCTCCCTCCCTCACTGCCTCCCTCCTTCCCTCCCTGCCTCCCTCCCCCTCCCCCTCTCTCCCTCCCCACATAAGTTGTGGAGAACAAGATATCTATGTTAATCAAACTATGCATCAGCATAAGAAACCTGTCCTTTAACTATATATATATATATATATATATATATATATATATATATATATATATATATAAACCACAGTTCACTTTAATTCTAAGCCATCAACATCGAGACACTCGAGGAGGCATACATGCAGAAATTGATGGCGCAACCGATTAAGTCACTATCACTTGTAACGTGCTAGCGCAGGTTCGAGTCCTTGGCTATATAACGTTTCAATTTTTGCATGTATGCCTCCTCGAGTGTCTCGATGTTGATGCCTTAGAATTAAAGTAAATTGTGGTTGATAAATGTAAATTTGCTCACTGGGACCCATTCAGTGTTGCACACACACACACACACACACACACACACACATATATATATATATATATATATATATATATATATTCCTCGTCTTTAGGAAATAAAAGAGAGGAAGAAGAAAA
>NC_134777.1:104989811-105004811 GCF_046742065.1 Oratosquilla oratoria | reverse complement strand
CACACACACACACACACACACACACACACACACACACGTGTTGGACTCGATCACGAGTCCAGCACGTGATCCAAAGACCAAGGTGAAACCAAGGTGAAACACACACGCTTATATATGTGTGCGTACATGTGAGTGCGTGCGTTTTATAAATTCATTATTTTTTGCAGGTATTTGACAATGACCTCTCAAAAGAAATCTTTTTCTCTTCGTCCAACATCACCTCACAAGGCCTCTCGGATCCTTCCTATCTCCAGCTCCTTCGGTTCCTCCTCCCATAGACTCACCCCCATGGTCTCTTACGCCCTCCTCCTCTTCCTCCTCCTCCTCCTTCTGGGGCCCGACTCTCCGGACGTGACCCTTTGCCTTGCCGACCGGAAAAGAGCTAAGACAGCACCTTCACGCCTCGAGAGCCGTGTTTAGTCTGGGCCAGGGCAGCGTCAACACCCTCCTTCAGGAGGAGGAGAGGACAGAGGCTGAGAGGCAGGCAAGAATGAAGACGAGGAGGAGAAGGATTTGGAGGAAGAAAAGCGGCCAGAGGGCTGAGAGGCAGGCAAGAATGAACACAAGGAGGAGATGCGGCCAGAGGTCTGATAGGCAAGAATGAAGAGGAGGAGGAGGAGCTGCTAGAGGGTTGTTAGGTAAGAATGAAAAGGAAGAGGAGGAGGAGGAAGAAGAGGAGTAGTAGTAGCGGTGGCCGATTGGCCAGAATGAAGAAGGAGGAAGAGGAAGAGGAGGAGGAGTAGCAGCAGCAGCGACCAACGAAGTGGAGGAGGAATAGCGGTCAGAGGGCAGAGAGTCAAGGACGAACTGGAGAAGGAGGAGCTGAAGCTTGTGCCGACCAAGCGAAAAGGAGGTTGAAGTATATCGTTCTGTCAATGCGAATTAGTGATGACCCACGGGATGGAAGGTTAAGAAGACAAAAATTACTCTGTGACTTTCATTAATTTCATTAAGACCTCTGATCATACGAGATCAGTATTAATATTATATGAATGTCACATAACAGCACGTGATGAGGGGATGGAGGGAAGGGTCGCCGATTAAATTAAGTGGCCTTGCTGTGGATGTACTCTGCCTGGCTACATTTCTTCTGACCCATGGCAGTGGGCGGGATACAGGGATGACCCGTCATCCACGAGGAGCTAAGATGAAAGGGGGAAGGAGATGGTGGATGAGAGTGGAATGGGTGGGAGTAGGTACGTGACTTTGACTTGGCTACCTCCCTTATAAGGGGGAAAAAGCTCTTGGTGTATAGATGAATATTACAAGTTCGAAGCGCAGTTAGTGGCCGGCTTCGCTCCCTACATAAAGCTCTTAGTAGGTTTTGATCCTTTTATTCATCTTTGCTGGCGCGGTGGTAATAGACGGTTGTCTTATGCTTAGGGGCTTGGTTCGAGAATCATTCGCGATGGTTAGATGTGGTTATTTTATTTGATATATATATATATATATATATATATATATATATATATATATATATATATGTATATATGTGTGTGTGTGTGTACATATGTATGTATATATATATAATATATATATATATTATATATATAATATATATTTATACATATATTACATATAATATATATATACATATATATATATATATATATATATATATAATATATATATATATATATATATATATATATATATATATATATATATATATATATATATATATATATATATATAATGTAGGTTCACGAGTTTCTTTTCTAATTTAATTAACGTTTTATAGTCTTAACTTTATTACTAAAACGAAGCTTAAACTATCTAGCCACCTAGTTTAGTGCCCTTCCAAGGCACCATTAATTAGGAAGGTTTCCTTTATAGCCTAATTACAATGATTACCAAAGGGATCTCACATACCTCCCCTCCCCTCCCCTCCCTCCCCTCCCTCCCCCATCACGTTCGTAACATTTGAGTTGCCAATAAGATATCTTCACGTCACGTCCGCTGGGCCAATCAGGTGTTTCCACGTCACGGGGCAGTGAGTGGCGACCAAGGAGAAGCGAAGCGATGCGAAGCGAGTGACAGGGGTGCCATCTAGCGAGTTCATCGTGAACCAATCGTGTCAAGCGAATTACGCTCGTTTGGGTTCTCTTTCCCCATCCCCTCTCTCTCTCCCCCCTTTCTCTCCTCTTCTCCCCCTTTTCTCCCCTCTTCTTCCCCCTACCACCTCTCCCCCCTTCCCCCTCTCCCTCCCTTTCTCCCCCCTTTCTCCCTTTCTCCCCCTTTCTTCCCCCCTTCCCCCTTTTTTTCCCCTTCTCATCCCATTCCTTATTTACTCGCTCGGGAGTGATTGCGTGGTCATGGAAGTGGTAGGATTGGTGAAGAAGAAGAGGAGGATAGGAGGGGAGGAAGAGGAACGGTAATAGGTGAAACAAATAAAGTTGGAGAGAAGGAGGACAATGGAAAGGCAGGAAGTAGAGTGAGAAGAGGTAGAGGAGGAGGAATGGGAGGAGAGGAAAGAAGAAGAAGAAGAGGGGTTGACGAAAGAGAGCAAAGGATAGAGGAGGAGGAGAAAGAGGAAAAGTGGGGAAGAGGACAAGGAAGAAGAAAGGGGGTGCTATAGAATAGAAGAGGAGGAAGCAGATGATGAAGGGAAAGGACTATAAGGAAGAGTAAGGGGAAGAAGAGGAGGAGGAGGAGGAGCAGCAGTTGAATAAAGAGGAGGAGGAATTAGAAAAGTAGGATGGAGAGGAGGAAGAGGAAGAGGAAAAGGGAACTAAATAGAAGGAGAAATAGGAAGGATCTTGAGTTGTAACTGACAGAAGACGAAGGAAGAAAAATAGAAATGGAGGAGCATTAGGAAGATTTGAGGAAGAGGAGGAGGAGGAGGTTAAGAGGATCTTGAACTAGAGAAGTAAAAGGGAGAAAGAAAAAAAATTGGGAAGACAATAGGAAGAGGAAAAGTAGGAGTGGAGGAGGAGGTAAAAGACGAGGAAGAAGAGGAGGAGGCCGAAAGGTAAGGAGGAAAACGAAGACCTGGAGGAACAGGAAATATTGGAGAAGAAGGAGGAGGAGGAGGAGGAGGGAGAAGTCATAGAGAACAGTCTTCGCCAAAGGCAATGCGTAACATCGCTAAATTTATATTGAATTACATATCCGATAGTAATTCCATTACCATTGTTGGGTAATACAAATAATGTTAAAAGCATGTGTCTATATGTATATATTTACATATTTATATAATATAAATATCATGTATTTATATCAGTGTATATACATGTATATATATTTTATATAGATATGTATATGTATGTATGTGTATATATATATATATATATATATACAAAAATGTATAAATATATATATATATATATATTTATATATAATATACATATATTAAATATATATGTATATACATACATATATTAGATATAGATATATAGATATACATATATATATTAGACTTCTCAGCACGGCGGACTACAATACTGGAGTTGGTTTTGAGTTGGGATGCTGCTTGGCGTAATTGCTGTGTAAGGATGTTGCTTTTACTGTTGCCTCTTATTTTGGCACTTTCTGCTCGTAACTGAACTGCTCTTGAAGAGCTTGCTTGAAAGTGATGGCGTTCTGTTGTTCGAGTTGTAAGATGGACTAAAGCTTCTCTAGTTCTATCATCTTAGATTGAAGTTGTTTTTGATGTGGCAGTTCAGTCCTAAATTGAGTAATTGTTCTTGGTCTCTTGTGAGTGGGAGTTGGGATAGGACTAAACGAGAAAACAGCATCAAACAAATAATTTACTACAAAAACAAGAAAACGAGGAACAACTTCTTGCACAACAACACTGCACCTATGCCACAACCCTTGCAGGAATCCAATGTAATTTACGAATTCAAGTGCATAGATATAGAATATGAACTCCTAGGTAACGTAAAACACATTGGTGCAACAACACAAATACTCTCAAAAAGAGACATCACTCGACAAAAGATACTCGAATCTACCACACCCCGACACCACCACCAAGACAAAAGAAATAGAAGAAAAAAAGAAAAGAAAGAAAACTAGAAGCACTCAAAGGATTACAAAGGCTGAGCATGCCGACAGGAGACCTTTTGGTCCATAACTAGGTCGGATGCGAAATAAATTATAATAATAATAAATGAAGATAAAAAGTAAATAGAAATTGTAATAACATAGATAATAATAAAATAAATGCATAAGTATACTTAAATAATAAACAGGTAAATAGTAAATAATAATCAACAGATACATTATATTAAATGAAAAACAAGCAAATAATAAACAAACAGACAAATAATAGCAAACACACAAATACGAGAAGAACATCCTAACATTAACCAACAAAACACAGGGGTGAAAAGTACGTTGAAATTATTGACAGACGGACACCAAGTCACCACAAGGTATGTACACGGACATTAAGTCACACAAGTCCTCTTCCTTAGTACATATCACACCATACCCTACACACGTATAAAGCAGACGCGACTCATCATTCCATAATAGTCATGATAATGCGCAATGAGTGCTCAAAGCGTCGACATCAATTACGAAGGTCTCCATACTCTTCCCAAACTCCTTAGAGACAAAGTTTTAAGGTCTTTAGAGAAAGTCGGCAAGAGATTGATCAGTAACTTTCCGGTCTATTCAACAGAATATATATGTATATATATATATATATATATATATATATATATATATATATATATATATATATATATATATATATATATATATATATATATTGTGAAATCGTGATCGACAGCTATTGCCCTCCTCTATGAGAGTTTAGGGCTCATATATGGCCTGATTTATTTGTGTGTTTGTGTTTGAAAAATCATGTCTCCTTTTCCCATCTTTATATTTGTGAGAAATAGAGAAATAATAAATATAATAATATAAATGAATAAATAGATAAGTGAATCACAGGTCACAGAAGGAAAAAAGAGGTCGGGATCACTCCCCCCGGCTACATCAACATATCAAAAATACCTTTACACAAATGTAGGCTCCACAATTGTTTACATTTGTGAATTTCGCGAGTACTTATTTCCGCGAAAGAAAGCCTCCACTGTGTAACAGGCTCTTCTTTCCATCTGGTGAGACAGTGCACTCCGTGGTGTGGTAGGCACGACCTCGGACCCGTGGGAAATATATTCGGAAGCTTGTTATTGAAGTCACGGAGGAAATTTTGTTTGATGTGTTTTGTCTCAAGTAATGGAATGGCTTGGAGGGCCGCCGGAGAGCACATGGGCTTGATCGCGCGTGCGCGCGCGCGTTTTGTGTGTGTGTGTGTGTACGTATGTATGTGTGTGCGTGTGCGTGCGTGTGTGTATCTGTGTGTGTATGTGTGTGTGTGTGTGTTTATTTGATTTATCTAATTGTAGTATGCAGGAAAGGACTAACGCTCGTGAAGTCCTGTCACTCTCCACATACCTTACCTAACGTGTGTGTGTTTTCGCGCGTGTGCGTGTGTGTATATGTGTGTGTGTGTGTGTGTGTGTGTGTGTGTATGTGTCTGTGTGTGCGTGCCCAGGATCTTTACCCTATTCAAAATGGCGATACACTATGTTCTAATCTCAGTTCTCTGAGACAAAAATCTGTCATGTGCGTTACAGTAGTGAAGAGATTAAGAGGAAATTATACATGCATGCATACATACATGCTACATGCATACATACATACATGCATACATACATACATACATATATACATACATACATACATACATATATAATTTGAAACAAAGTTTAATTAAAGAATAAGAAACTAGAGTGGTGCTTCTTCCTTGTATACTAGAAATAGGTAAATACTAATATGTAGATACATACATATATACATACTCGTATATAATGTATACATACATGCATACATATATAATGTATACATACATGCATACATATATAATGTATACATACATGCATACATATATAATGTATACATACATGCATACATATATGATTTAAAGATAGGTATGACAACGGGACCCCATGAGCGTTGTTCCTTTCACGTATACAATAATCAAATAAACATATAAATACATACATATACGAGCACAAGAATAGACATACATATATACTGTTCACGTTCACAAACATACATGTGTGTAGTGTGTTTAGATGAGTTATAGGTAAATATTTTTTCATTTTTTTAAGAGAAAGAGAGAAAGAGAGAGGGAATTTTTAAACTCTGTCGACCTCTCCAGTGAGTTATGGACACTTACCTTTCCGCCATATATTTCAAATTCATGTTTATGTTTTCTTTTCATGACACTTCCTTTTAAAACCTTTTCCCACGTTTTCCGTATTTTTCAGCATCCCTTTCTTCATTTTTGGCCCTCCACTATGAGCTTAACCTTGTTTCAATAGGTTGGTTAAGTAGAATTTCTGCCTATTTGGATTTTTTTTTCTCTTTTTCCGTCTACCTTACTGCCTCTCTCTCTCTCTCTCTCTCTCTCTCTCTCTCTCTCTCTCTCTCTCTCTCTCTCTCTCTCTCTCTCTCTCTCTCTCTCTCTCTCTCTCTCTCTCTCTCTCTCTCTCTCTCTCTCTCTTCCTTCCTCTGTCTCTCCCTTCCCCTCTCCTTCTCTCTCTCTCCTTCCCTCCCTCCCTCCCTCTCCCTCTCTCTCTCTCTCTCTCTCTCTCTCTCTCTCTCTCTCTCTCTCTCTCTCTCTCTCTCTCTCTCTCTCTCTCTCTCTCTCTCTCTCTCTCTCTCTCTCTCTCTCTCTCTCTCTCTCTCTCTATGCATTTAAACATCTATTTTGTCTCGTGTATACTTCAATAGTTTTAACTGATTGATAACATTGTTTATTACTATACATTTTTCATTAGGTTGTATTAATGTATGTATCTATTTATTTGTTTATTTTCCTTGCAGGTTGTATTTATTTTCCTGTCAGTTGTATTTATTGATCTATTTATTAATTTTTTATTTATCTTTCCTGTAGGTGTTCCAAATTCTGTATATTTACAACTATAAGCTTATTAGTATAACTTTGGATAAAGTTAAGAGCTAAACTAAAGTTTGTCTACTTTGAACATTTTGATTCTGTTGACCTTCTTTGACTTTCTTTGACCTCCTTTTCACAAGAGAGGGACGTTTACCTTAGGTATATAAAATCATCTGGCAACATCATTCTTCCTCTTCTTCCTCGTTTTATACTTGTTCTTATTATTCCTGTTCTTCCTCTTCTTATTCTTCCTGTTCATCGTCTTCCTCTTCTTTTAATTCTTCCTGTTCTTCCTCGTCTTCCTCTTCTTCCTCTTTTGCTACTTGTTTGTTTTTAACTTTTTGCTCGTCGTCTTGTTTTTCTTCATTTTATCTTCTTTCATTCTGCTTTTTATTCTTCTTCGTCTGCTTCATCGTCTTCCTCTTCTCTATCCTCTTTTCCTTCTTCGTTTTATCATCCTCTTCTTCTCCCATTTCGTCTTTTTCTCTCTTTTCTATCTTGTCTTATTTTCTTCTTCTTTTTTCTTCTTATTTTTCCTTTTTTCTCTTCTTCCTGTTTTTCCTGTACTTCCTCTTCTTCCTCCTATTCCTCTTCTTCCTGTTCTTTGTGTGTTCTAACCGCAACACTTCCTGGTCCGTTCCCCCAGGTGCAAGAGAGAGAGAGAGAGAGAGAGAGAGAGAGAGAGAGAGAGAGAGAGGGGGGGAGACACATCCGCCATCATCTTGTTATTGTTTTGGTTCCTCCGAGTTGGAGCTGCAGAGCTCTAGGAAACCTCGTTCAGTTCGAGTTCGAGTCTTCGAGTTGGTAACCTCTTTATCGCCGATCTCGACAACGACACGCTGAGAGCCTTTCATCGGGGCAGATTGTCTCTCTTGTCCACTCGGATGTTCCTCTCAATGTCTTTGTGAGATTTAATTTGGGCATTCATGGTGCTAAAGTTTTCTCTTCCCAGCCTCATCTCTTTTTTTTTTCATTCTTCTTTTGGTTGGGGTTGGGGGGTTGGTAAAGCGCCTTCAAGTTCTCATGAGCCTCTGGAACGACTTCCAGAGTTCTTCGTTGCCGAAGCTTCTGTGTTCTTACATTTCGTGTGTACCTTTGCCTGCTCCTCCTCTTTAGCATGGCCTTCCTTGGCCTGGTTTCGAGTTCTTCCTCCCTTCTCCCCCTCTTCCCCCCCCTCTCCCCTTCTTTCCCCCCCCCCCCCTCTCCCCTGTGTCCTCAATCTCTCTTTGTTCTTTCCTGTGGGATTTTGATCCCGTGGACATATATTCGCACATTTCCTTTTGCATTCCGAAATGATTATTTCTTTCTTTTCTTTTTGTCGTTTATCCTTAGTTCTCTCTTGTAACCTTTCTTATATTTCCCCCATTCTTTACCTCCTCTTTTTCCACGTCTTCATCCTCTTCCTCTTCATCTTCCTCCTCATCTTCCTCCTCTTCCTCTACCTCTACGTCGTCCTCCTGCTTTCATCCTGGTCCTTTTCCTTTTCCCCCGTCTTCTTATTCCAGTACCTCTACCTCCTCCTCTTGTTTTCTTCCTCTTCTTGTTTTCTTCCTCCCGTTCCTCCCTTTCTCCATCCTCCTCCCTATCCTCTTCCTCCTCTCCATTTTCTTCCTCCTCCTCCTCTATTCTTATTCTCTTCTTCCTCCTCCTTGTTTCCTTTACTTCTCTCCCCATCTGTTCCACCTCCTGGTCCAACTCCTGTTCCTCTCTAGTTTTTATCTTCCTACATTTTTTTTTGGGGGGGAGGGGGAGTTCAACCCTTCTAGCCAAAGGGTTAAACCTGATGACCTCGCAGGAATCAAGGTCTGTGTGTGGCCGAACTGTTCTTCGTAAATTTTCTATATTCCTATGGGAACAGCCCGAGAGAGACCGGCAGGAAACATGGCGTTCTTTTTGTTTGATTTGTCCCTCGTGCCTACCCTTCCCTTCCCTATCCCCCCATTGCCCCTCCCCCTCCCGTTCCCCCTCCCCCTTCCCCATCCACCTCCCCCTCCCGTTCCCCCTCCCCCTTCCCCATCCACCTCCCCCCTTCCCTTCCCCCTCCCCCTTTCCCTTCACTCTTCCTTTCCCTATCCCCCATTCTCCTTCCCCCCTTCCCTCTTCCCTACCATCTCATTCCCCCTTCCCTTCTCCCAGCCCCTCCCCTTCCCCTCCCCTTTGCCCCTCTCCCTCCCCCTTCCCCTTCAACTCCCCTCCAGTGTGTTTGAACTAAGTGACCTAACCTCACTTGGTCTGACCTAACCTTATAACAAGGTGGACTTTGCTCAATTGAGAGAAATCACAACTGCTCCAAGTAACGATTTCGTATTCTATTCATGCTATCTCCAGATTATTTTATTCATCAGAGAGAAACAACTCTCTCTCTCTCTCTCTCTCTCTCTCTCTCTCTCTCTCTCTCTCACCCTCCCTCTCACCCCCCTGTCCTTGGGGGCAATACCTGCACAGGTTTTATACAATCACTGGTAAGAAGAGTGACTTTGATGACACCCCAACGGATCAGAGTCGCGCAACATTCTTTTAAGACCAGTCCACTTGTAACTGACCCTTCATTGTGCTACCATCCTTCAGTCCCCCCTCCACCACCCCCTCACGACCCCTCCTTCTCCTCAGCTTCCTTTAGTATTGAATGATCTCGATCCCTCATTTAAGGAGTCCATTATGTGATCCCTGTTCCACATCCCTCCACTCCCTCCACCTCCTTCTTCCCTCCACTCCCTTCACCTCCACTCCCTCCACCTCCTTCCACCTCTTTCCTCCACTTGACCCTCTTTTCTTACTCCATAAAGACCCCCAACACTTCACAAGGCCTCCACACTTTGACTCAAATCACATGACCACCTTTCCTCTCCCCTCCTCCTCCTCTTCGCACTCCTCTTCTTCTTCCTCTTCTTCTTCGTCCTCGTCTTCTTTTTCCTCCTCCTCTTCGTCCTCCTCTTCTTCCTCCTCCTCTTTGCCCTCCTTTTCATCCTAATCTTCTTCCTCCTCGTCCTCCTCTTTCTTCTCTTCCTTCTCCTCTTAACGTCTCTTCCTTTCTCTCCTCCCAGTTTCTTCTCTTCCTCTTCTTCCTCCTCCTCCTCTTCGCCCCTTTCTTCTTCTTCGTCCTATTCTTTGTCCTCTCCATACTCTTCGTTTTCGTCCCTCTCTACTTTGTCCTATTCTTCCTTCTTTTCTTCTTCAGTCACTTCCTCCTCCCACCTCCTATTTCCCCTCCTACCTCTTCCTTCTCTTCATCCTCTGCTTCTTTCTTCTCTTCTTCCTGCCACTTCTTCCTTCTCCCACCTCATCTTCCTCCCATCTCTTTTTCCTTTCCACGTTCTTCTCCTACTTCTCCTCTTCCTCCCTCTCCTTCTCCTTCTCCCCCTCCTCCTCCTCCCCTTCCTCGCCCTCCTCCTCCTCCTGCTCCTGCAGGGCCTTGTTTTCCACTCATGTGGCCTTCCCCATAGCCCCGTGGCCTTCGTGGTTCTCCTCACCTTCCTCCTCTTTCTCCTCTTCCTCCTCCTCCTCATTCTATTCTTCCACCTCAACTTCCTCCTCCTCCTTCTCCTCTTCTTCCTCCTCCTCTTTCTTCTCCTTTGTCTCGTTCCTTCTCTGTCCCCCTGAAACAGTCTTCTCTCATTATGTTCCTCGTTCTTCTTCTCCTCCTTCTCCTCCTTAGTTTCTTCTTCGCCTCCTTCTCGTCCGTCTTTTACGCATCATTTTCCTCCTCTTCCTTTTCTGCCTCCTGATCGTCCTCTTCGTCCTTTTCTGCCGCATCCTTTTCTGTTTTTCCTTCTTCCTTCTCCACCTGCTCCACCTCCTCCTCCTCTGCTTCCTCCGTGCCGCCGGCTCTTTCTCTTCCGCTTCCATCCTCGTTCCCCTACTCCTTCTTCTCCTCTTCCTCCTCCTCCTTCACCGCCGCCTCCTCTTCCTCTTACGTATTCTACACTTCTTTCTCTGCCTCCTCCTCTTTTTCCTCTTCCTCCTCTTCCTCCTTCTCCTCTTCCTCCTCCTCCACTTCTTCATCCTCTTCCTCCTCCTCAACTTCCGCCTCCTCCTTCTACTTCCTCCACCTCCTCCTCTTCCTCCACCGCCGCCTTCTTCTCTCTCTCCTCCGCTGCCCCCTCCTCTTCCTTCTTCACCTTTTCCTCCTCCTCCTTTTCGTCCTCCTGGTCCTTTTCCTCCCCAACGTCTTTGTTTTCTTCATCCTCCCACTCCTCTTCCTTCCCCTCCTCCTTCTCCTCCTCCTCCTCCTCCTCCTCCTCCTCCTCCTCCTCCTCCTCCTCCTCCTCCTCTTCCTCCTTTTCCTCATCTTCCTCCTCCTTTTCCTCCTCTTCGTTTTCTTCTTCTTCACCGAGCCCCTCTCTCTGCCCTTCCTTCAAACTGTGCTTCTTATCTTTACTATCACCTTCGTCATCATTGTCGCACTCAACCTCACCCTCAACTTCACCCTCGCCCTCAACTCTGCCTTCGCAACCCACACCCTCATCCTTGTCATCACCTTTACCATCACCCTCACCCTCACCAACATTGTCTTTATCCACACTATTACTGTCACCATCACCTTCATCCGCATCATCCTCACGTTCTTCACGTTCTCACGTTCATCCTCACCCCTCACCCTCCTTCTTTCCTCTCCCACTCTCACCCTCTCACCCTTTACCACACTTGAGCTCCTCAGTGACGCTTCAAGGTTGTACTCAACTTTCTCACAATCTTCCTCATTTCTTTGCGTTGTCAGTGTTCCCGTTCTAACGATGGGGGTAGGTTGGGGTAGGGGGGGGGTCCTACGCCCCCTCAAAGCGTCTTGAAGCAACAATGACTTGATCGCTCTTTTATTTATTTATTTATATTTTTTCCTCTTCCTCCACATTCTTTTATTTTCATTGTTTTACATTTTTTCTTTTGCCTTTAAACCTCTGAATATATCTAAGTTCCTGTTGTTTTATAATACTATTGATTTGCTTTTGCTTTGATCAATTCTTTTTTTTTTTTTTTTTTTTTTTTTTTAAGTCTGTGTCTATATTTTTGTTGTTCATAATGTCGTGTATGTGTTTCTTTACATTTGTGGACGACTCTGAGCCACGTTTCCGTCGGCTTCCGTCAGTTTCCGTCGGTTTCCCTTGGTTTCCGTCGAGTTCCGTAGGATTCCGCCGATTTGCATCGGATTCTGTAGGTTTCTGTCGTGTTTCGTCGGTTTTCGCCGGATTCCGTTGTGTGCCGTCGGTTTCCGTCGAGTTCTATAGGTTTCTGTTGGATTCTGTAGGTTTCCGTCGGATTCCATCGTGTTCCGTCGGTTTCTGCCGGATTCCGTCGTGTGCCGTCGGTTTCCGTCGAGTTCCACAGGTTTCTGTCGGATTCTGTAGGTTTCCGTCGGATTCCGTCGTGTTCCGTAGGTTTCCGTCGAGTTCCACCGGTTTCCGTTGGTTTTCCTCGGTCTCCGTCGGTTTCCGTTGATTTCCGCCGATTTCTGCTCCATGGTGGACTGCTTCTCTGCCAGTTCTTGCTCCTTTCACAATTTTGTCCATCTCCCTCCTTCTTTTCCTCCTCCTTCCTTTCTGTTTTCTTCCCCATCCCTCCTCCTCCTCCTCCTCCTCCTCCTCCTACTCCTCCTACTCCTCCTCTTCCTCCCTCTGCTCTTCCTACTACTACTCTTCCTCCCGCTACTATTACTACTCCTCCTCTCTCTGCTCTTCTACCTCCTCCTCCATTTTCTTCTCTTCCCCCCCAATTCCTCCTTATCCTCCTTATTGTCTTCCTTCTTTTTCTTCACCTCTACTTCCTTCAACTTGTTCCTCTTCTCGATCTCTTCACCCTCCTCCTCCTCTTCCTCCTCCCCCTCTCTTCTTCCTATTTGTGATCGACGTACTATTCCTCCTCCTCTACCTCTTCTTCCTCCTCCTCTTCGTAGTCGACCTCCCCCTTCAGACCTTCTCCTTGTGAGTCTCAATTCCTACTTTCTCTTCCTCCTCGACAGTTTTCTCTTCCTACTCCATCTTTTTCTCCACTTCCTCCTCCTCCTCGTGGTGGACCTCCTCCTCCAGACCTCGCCCTTGTAAGTCTTAGTGCCTAGGTCCTTCTCAGCCGAGGAGTCTCCTATACAAGAACTTGAGACAATAGTCTTTCATTGCTCCTCCTTCTACCTCCATTCAGAGTTTCCTTCTGCCTCCTCCTCCTCCTCCTCCTCCTCCTCCTCCTCCTCCTCCCCCCCTCCCCCTCCCCCTCCTCCTCCTACTCCTTCATGTCCTCTTCCTCCAAAGCCTCGTTATTCATTTTTCTTGGGTTTTCGTTTATTTTTTCATGTTAAGTTTGTCTCTTAGTTTCTCTCCATCTTTCTAATTATCTCTCTGTATTTATCTCCCTTTCCATTGCTCTCCCTCCCTTATCCCATCCCCCCCTCATACCTCCCCCTCCTCCCTCCCTTCCTCTCCCTCTCCCTTCCCTCCCCTCTTTCCTTCAATCTTTCTCTGTTCTCTTTCATTCTTCCTCTCTCTCATCCTCTTGACACTTCATTTATTTTTTACATTCTTTTTATTTATTCGTCTTACACTGTCCACTGTCTTCCTCTTCCCTGCAGATTGTCTCTTATCCATTGTTTTGTAAACATCGTTCTTTACTACTTCAGATTTTTTCCTCCTACTTTAATCCCACCCCCTACTTCGCCTCACAAACCCTCTTCCTCCTCTTCCTCTTCGTCCTCCTCTTCTTCCTCTTCGTCCTCCTCCTCTTCCTCTTCGTCCTCCTCTTCCTCTTCGTCCTGCTCCTCTTCCTCCTCTTCTTCCTCTTCACAATGCTCCTTTTCTTCCTCCTCGTCCTGCTCCCTTCTTCCTCTTCCTCCTCCTCCATTTTCTTCTCCTTCTTGCTCTTCCTTTTTCTTTCCAGCTTCCTCCTAAGGTGGAGTAGGACTCGAGGAGTCGGAGTAGGATGATGAGGATTCGGAGGACAAATCGGACGAGGATTAGGAGGAAAAGGAGGAGGAGGAGGAGGAAGATTCGAAGGAGGAGGAGGAGGAGGAAGATTCGAAGGATGAGCAGGAGGAGGAAGATTCGAAGGATAAGGAGGGGGAGGAGCAGGTGTAGGAAGAGGAGGAGGAGGAAGACGAGAAGGAAGAGGAGGAGGAGGAAGATTCGAAGGATAAGGATAAGGAGGAGCAGGAGTAAGAGGAGGAGGAGGAGAAAGACGAGAAGGAAGAGGAGGAGGAGGAAGAGTCGAAGGAGGGGTAGGAGCAGGAGTAGGAGTCGGAGGAGGAGGAAGACAAGGAGGAAGAGGAGAAGGATAAGGAGGAGAGGGAGCACCTACCGACCCCCGCCCACCACCAGCACGCGCCTTGTGATCCGGGATGGGGGGAGGGGGGGGAGCTACGAACAAGAGTCCCGGTCCTCCAGGCTCCCGGATAATGAAGACCGGAGATGAGGGTGCTTCAGGAGGTCTGCATCTCTCTCTCTCTCTCTCTCTCTCTCTCTCTCTCTCTCTCTCTCTCTCTCTCTCTCTCTCTCTCTCTCTCTCTCTCTCTCTCTTTCCCTCTCTCTCTCTTGTTTTCTCTTTTCCGCACAGTTCCTTTTTTTTTTTTTTTTTTTTTTTCTTTCTTTTTTTTTCTTTTGAAGGATACCTTTTTTTTTTGGGTGGGTGGGGAATTAAATCTCGCGCCTACTTTGTGTTCTCATTACTTTTCTTTTATTTGTTTTAATTGTAATTTTAGTCTAGACTCTTTCCACGGAGCCTCCAGAAGCCTCCTGAAGAGATAACTGAAGGACACGTGTTCCTTCAGCTCCTGCTTCGATCTCGGCTCCTCCCGGAGAGCGAGAGCTCCAGGACCCAACGTCATGTAACGCCGGCTCTTGTGTTTTTTGTCTCAAGGAAGAGTGCAAGAGGAACCTTCTGGCTTCGACATTATTCGTCTCTTTATTTTATTATTTATTTTATCATTATTGTTATCACTATCATTATTACTCTTATTATTCTTATTATATTGTTATTATTTTTTATTGTCATTATCATTATTATTATTTATAATTTTGTTTTATTTGGGACAGGTTTGTGCATAACAATCTCTCTCTGTCTCTCCCTCTCTCCCTCTCCCTCTCCCTCTCTCCCTCTCTCTT
>NC_134777.1:104979811-104987311 GCF_046742065.1 Oratosquilla oratoria | reverse complement strand
TTTATCTATTCATAATACAAAAGATTACAAAACAGGAAAATTCCGACAGGAGACCTTTTGGTTCATAACTAGGTCGGATGCGAAAAAATTATATTAATGATAAGTAAAAATAATATAAATGATAACAAAATGAATAAATACTGTAGATAAAGTTAAACAATAAACAAAGAGGTAAATAATAAGTAATAATAAATGGACAGACAAATAGTAATAATAAAAATTAAAAAATAATAAACAGACAAATAGTAACAAACATGTAAACAAATAATATCAAATATATGGCAGGCATTACAGCATCTTGCGTAGGTGTTATTTAAAAGAATCTTAAAGGTTCGAACTGAACTACATTGTACTGCCGCTGAAGGAAGTTTATTCCATTCATTAACTACACGGTTCGCAAAGTTGTTTCTACCCACTTCCAAATTAGATTTATTTCCTGACAGTTTGAGACTGTTATTTCTTGTCTGATTCTCATTCAGTATGAAAATTTTGTCTTCTTTTATGTCAATTCCCTTTAGAATCTTAAAGACCTGTATCAAGTCTCCTTTGAGTTTATGTTTTTTAGAAAAAATATGTTTTAGTCGATTTTCGTATCATTTATTTTCTATATTTGGAATCAGTTTTGTGGCTCACCGTTGTACTTTTTTCAATCTGTCAATGTCTTTAATGGTATTCGGTGACTATATGGAGACGACATATTACAAATGTGGACGAACTAACGATTTATATATCTTGAAGTCAAAAGATCGCGCAATCAGTCAAAGAATCCTATTTGCTTTCTCAGAGGCTGAAATACACTGCATAGATGATTTGCGATCGTTATTGATAATTACGCCGAGATCATTTTCACTATCCACTTTTGTTAACGAATTTCCAAATGACTTGTAATCGTACTTTCTGTCATTTTTACCTATGTGCATAACTTCGTATTTACTTGTGTAAATTTTCATTGGCCACTTTCTAGACCACTGCTGTAGTTTATCTAAATCTTCTTGAATATCTAATTGGTTTAAGTGATCATTTGCCATTCCGCACAGTTTTGTATGCTCAGCAAATTTGGAGACCATAGATTTCAGTCCATGGTTTATATCATTTATATGAATAGAAGGGCCCAAGAACGGAACCCTGAGGAACTCCACTCGTAGCATTTTTCCAACTAGAAGTTTTGTAATTTAGAATAACTCAATCACTAGTCCAGCTTGATAGGCTACCACTTATTCCGTGTGAAGCTAATTTTGTAAGTAGACTGTGTTGTAGAATTCGAGTAAGTCACGCAAGAACGTTTCCTTCTGAATCCATGCTGGCTATCATTTATCAAAGTTACTTTCTAAATGGTATTCGATAGCATCTCTGATGACATTTTCCACAATTTTTCCTACGATTGAAGTCAAGTTTATTGGCCTGTGGTTATTTGGTTTCTTTATATCACCTTTTTTGAATATGGGAGTAACATTAGCTAGCTTTCATTCTCTTGGGACATATCCGGATATGACGGATTTCTTGAAAATAATTTCTAATGGAACAGCAATCTAATCTTTATTTCCTCTGAGATTCTTGGATGCCAATAGTCAGGCCCTGGTGTTTTATTAATTTTGAGTTTCTCTATACACCTTTTAATTTTTTCTTTTGTTATATTTACCGTTGTAAGTTAACCCAAGACTTTTCATGGGTCTCAGTTTGGAGTTCACTTTGAGGTGTTTTGCTTACGAATACTGAGCTAAAATAGTTGTTTGAAATATCACACATGCCTTCATTTGAATATTCAAGTTGACCGTCAGCAGATAATAGTGGACAAAGGTGATTCCTAATAACCTTTTTATCTCTAATATAACTATAGAATTCTTTGAGATTCTTTTTGGATTTATCAACGATATTCAGTTCGTATTGTCGTTTTCAATTCTTTATTGTTTTTTTAAATCTCTCTGTATTATTACATAACTTTGATGGTCATTAGGAGCACCCGAGCATTTTGTATTTCTTTAAACCTGTCTCTTTTATGCAATACTTTTTCAGCTTCTTTGTCAAGCCATTTTGGGCGAGCCTGATTTGGGGGTGGGGCGTCTGTCCTTAAACGGGATGTAAGTATATATCATCTTAGTAAGCGTATTTTGAAATATTTCACACATCTGATCTACAGGTATTTCGCTTAATTTTGCCTCCCAATCTTTAAGCTGAAGCTCCTGACGTAGTCTTATGAACTGAGCTTTACTAAAACCAGGTATTTTAGATACACAAGTATCTATTCTAATTTTTTTTAGAAGTTTGAATCTAACTTGGGATCACTACTTGCAATGGTTTCACCAACTTCTACAACAGTTATCATGCTTTCGCGGCTAGTGATCTATAGATCGAGTAAATTCCCATGTCTTGTGGGCTCTTTTACATGTTGAAGTAAGTAATTGTTACCGAGAAAATATATCAAGCGACTACCTACAGTATATGACACGTCCAAGGGTCTGTTTTGTATCACTTATTGTGTTTATTTGTATTTTTGTTATTTTTTATCATATATTTATTTTTCTATTTATTTCCTTTTGTTTCGATTTTTTCCTTCGATTCCTTTCAAGATTGAATCATGATGTCATTCATACGGTAGAAATTTGAACTTATGTAACTTACGACCGTATTATGACTTTATTGCCGTTACGCGTTGACTTCCTAGCGGGACTCTAACCACTATCGAGCTCCTCGTTTTCAGACGCCGGCGCCACAGTCCAGTCAGATCGTACAATCGGGAACACATAAAGAGTATTTCAGATCTATTTTGATCTTCTACCCTGGCATGGTAGGCTTAGGTCTTGACTCGTGTGTGCAAAGGCGTTCGGTCCTCAAGGGGTGATTGTCAGTTGTTTTGGTCGTGGCTAGTGGACTCTCGCTCTCTCTCCCTCCCTTCCTCCCTCCCTCCCTCCCTCCCTCCCTCCCTCTCTCTCCCTCCCTCTCTCTCCCTCGCACTCCCTCTCTCTCTCTTCCTACCACTCTCTTCCACTCCCTCTCTCTCCCTACGTCCTTCCCTCCCTCTCTCTCCCTCCCCCTCCCTTTCTCCCCCTCTCTCTCTCCCCTCCCCCTCTCTCTCCCTCTCCTCTCTCTCCCTCTCCTCTCTCTCCTCTCTCTCTCTCTCTCTCTCTCTCTCTCTCTCTCTCTCTCTCTCTCTCTCTCTCTCTCTCTCTCTCTCTCCAATATATCGTTCTCTTTCAGCTACTCCTATTCGGACACTCGTGGAATCTGTTCATAAAACATTGAATGAATATAGGATGGGTTTCGATCTATACGTATATATTTTTATTCAGGTATTATGATATTACAGGATTCTTTTTTGTATCTATCTATATATTTATATTCCTTATTTTTAATTTATGTTAATGAATCATTTATATTCATTTCCTTTTTATTTATTTTATTCTTTTATATATGTGCTATGTATATTTGCACATTTATACGATTTATTTTTTATATATTTTTCATCTTTTATTTCTTTATTATTGTTATCTTTATTTCGTATCTACTTTTTTCTATTCTATTTTTATATTATCATTATTATTTCTATCTATTTTTTTTATTTTATTTATCTGTTTTATTTCTTTTGTTTTCCTTTTAATCCTTGTATTGCGCCTTGTGCTCCCTCTAAGTGACATTAGTTCTGGTTTTACTTGTATTTACGACTTGTAATTTCTTGGCCTGTTACGTCCCTTGTTTGGTGACCATAAAGCGGTCCGAAGCATAGTACAAAATTTATTTGTCCATTTTATGTTGCCGCGTCCCCTAAATATTTAATACCATTAATTGTACATGCCTCCCTCCGTCCAGTAAGTGAACGCTTGCACGCGTGTGCGTTTGTGTGTATGTGTGTGTGCGTGTGTGTAACTCTGTGTGTGTGTGTGTGTGTGTGTGTGTGTGTGTGTGTGTGTGTGTGTGTGTGTGTGAGTGTGTGTGTTGGATGTGTGTGTAACTTTGTGTGTGTGTGTGAGTGTGCGTGTGTGTTGGTTGTGTGTGTAACTTTGTGTGAGTGTGTGTGTTATTGTGTGCATGTGCGTGTTCGTGTGTGTTGGTTGTGTGTGTAGCTTTGTGTGAGTGTGTGTGTGTGTGTGTGTGTGTGTGTGTGTGTGTGTGTGTGTGTGTGTGTGCTGAGCTTGTGCCACGTCTTGCCTTTACCGTTGTTTTCACCACTTATCCAAGAAAACATATTGTCTTCATTGATTCTCTCTCTCTCTCTCTCTCTCTCTCTCTCTCTCTCTCTCTCTCTCTCTCTCTCTCTCTCTCTCTCTCTTTTACGGGACGCAAATGTTTATGGCATTTATTCTATTCGCCAGCACTAAGATTGGAAGGGTTTTGGGGAGACAATACACCTGAAGTATAATCTGACGGTATATTCACACAACGTGGCCTTCACTCTACATACTTCACTCAAAATCTCTCTCTCTCTCTCTCTCTCTCTCTCTCTCTCTCTCTCTCTCTCTCTCTCTCTCTCTCTCTCTCTCACACACACACACACACACACACACACACACACACACACACACACACACACACACACACACACGCATGCATGCATACACACACACATGCACACACACACAATCACTTCCTCACAGGCCTCCTTATCAGTATCGCCACTCCACACTTCTCCTTTGACATAGTCATTCTCCTTCCCCAGCGATCACATTATACTTGTCACTGGTGTGCTGAACTGTATTGGTTTTATTTCAGGTAATATTACACGATAATATTGTTTCACTGAGAGCCAGTTATCTTTTATTTTCTAACATTATTATTACCTTTATCTTATTTGTTTACATATTTATTTATCTTTATTTATTTATTCATTCATTTCTTTGTCTATTTATTTATTTATGTACTTGTATATTCATTTGTTTGTTATTAGGTTTGTTTACCTCTTTATTGTTTAAAGGCTTGGGCGGTGTTTATGTGTTTATTATGTTTACGAAAAATATATATTCCATAGTTGTAAAACCTAAAGACTGACAGAGTTGGTTCGTGATAGTCCAGTTCTTTAAGTTCTCTTATAATGATCTCCATCCTGGAGTCTATTGATATTAGAAAAAACATAGAGTGTTTGAATATATATATATCAATAATTATAACTGGGAAATATTTTCAAGTACACACCCACATACACAAACGTGCGCACGCACACACGTAAACATTACATAATATATATATATATATATATATATATATATATATATATATATATATATATATATATATATATACAGAACAAAACTCGGAGTAAGACTCCAGTCTATGCACTTCCCACCCACTTCAACCACATATACAGTATATATATATATATATATATATATATATATATATATATATATATATATATATATATATTGGTCATAACGGTAGAGTAAATTAGTTCTTTAACCATCTTCGTTTGTCCCCCCACCGTCCAATCTCTTTGGCATTGCTTATATATATATATATTTGTATATATATATATATATATATATATATGTATATAGATATATATATATATATATATTATGCAAGGGTTTTCACATCACCATGAAACAAATTATGCAATATCATGTTAATCTCAGGCACATATGATAGAAATGTAAACGTTAGGTATAGGCATTTCAAGTGTGATCAATTGTTGACTGTGTTGGTGAGTAAGAAGTATCCGCCGGATTGAGCCATTGTAGTCAGGTCTAAGCGGGGAAGGTAAGGTTGTGCACCTCATTGTATATTCCTCTCTCCTCTTCTGTCTCCCCCAATATCTCCGTTTCTTTGTTTTCATATATTTAACCATACTTGTATCTGTCTTACTTTACTTGTGTGAAGGTGTGAATACACGAAAGTACTTACTGTCTACAAGTCTCTTTACTCCTGTAGTGATATTGTATAGATACATATATCCACTAGAGGGAAAGGTAGAAACACATTTGTAAATCACTCAAAGAACCCACAGTCGGAGTAAAAGAAAACTTGGGAGAACATATGTCAAACGAAATATAAAAGTCAAACATTCTCCCATGTTTTGTTTTGCTCCGACTGTGGGTTTTCTATGTGACACGCACACACACACACACACACACACACACACACACACACACACACACACACACACACACACACACACACACACACACACACACACATACACACACACATATATATATAAATAATCGTACAAACATAAGAAAGTTGCGCTCTACATATATCTCCCTTGATAGCGCAATCGGCTAAGCTACTGTCACTTGTTACGTGTCAGCGGAGGTTCGAGTCCTTGGCTGTACCACGTATCAATTTCTCCATGTATGCCTTCTCGAGTTCCTCGACGTTGATGGATTAAAGTGAATTGTGGTCGATATATATATATATATATATATATATATATATATATATATATTATATATATATATATATTATATATATACTATATATATGTATATATATGTATATATATATATATATATATTTTTTTTTTTTGTGTGTCAATTGACAATTGAAAATATACTCTTCTGCTGGGATTCGAACCCTTGCCGCTCAGGCAAGGGTTTGAATCCCAACAGAAGAGTTTATTTCCATATATATATATATATATATATATATATATATATATATATATATATATATATATATATATATATATAATCACCTCTCGTATACCTTCGCCTTTATTTCCACGGCGCCCCTTCGCCCTTTCTTTTAATCATGGCGTCGTCGACCGGGCCTTTGTTGACTTATGAAAGATGCATCGTTTGCCCGTTTATGCTGGGCGGGCGCGCGGGCCGGGCCGGGCCAGGGGGAGGTCTGCTGATCGCTCCCAGACAGTCGCTCGCGAGTCGACGCCGCGCGGGAGAAGAGAAGGGAGGAAAAGGAAGGATAGAGGAGTGCCGGTGCCAAGAAATGTGACTCGCAAGGAAATTTATTTGTGATTTATTTTTGTTTTGTTTATTTGCTTGTTTGTCTGTTTGGTTATTTAGGCCACGCCCTTCATAACAGGGAAAATGTTTTTTTGATATATGTATAGAGATGAAAACTTATTTGTTTATTTATTGTTTTATTGGCGCCACGACTCCCGTTTACAGCCGGGAAAGTGCCTTTTGGTGTATTATATATTTATTTATTTATTCATTGTTTTATTTAGGTCGCAACTCTTGGTAGAGGTAAAGGTCCTTTTTATTATACATATGTACATATTGATTTATTTATTAGTTTATTTTCATTTTACCTATTATTCATTCGTCTATTCTGAGCAAGAGAGATACACACACACACACACACCTATTCAAATACACACGTATTCCCTGTGTACGTGTATATAAAAACGAATGTAGTGTTTTTTCCATATTGTTTTAAGAGAATTTGAAACCTTTGTAACCGTTTCGCTTTTGTTTTGATAGTCCATTCAATGATAAGAATCTGTAGTGTCAGAACAGTGACCACCCCCAACCCTTTTTTTCTCGTTTTAAATTCTCCTCCCAGATGGCTTTTGTTTATCTTTTGGTCGAGTGTTTTTTGTGTTTGATG
>NC_134777.1:104959811-104972311 GCF_046742065.1 Oratosquilla oratoria | reverse complement strand
AGAGTAACCTGGTCAAATCCAACTTAACCTAACCTAACCTAACCTAACCTAACCTAACCCAACGTAACTTATCGTAACATTGTCACCTAACCTCGATTAAGATAATCCAACCTAACTTTGCGTAACCAAACCCGATTCATCCAGCTACCATGCATTTACCTTAAAATTCCACAGAGAATATGCAACCCATAACCGTGGGTATTTCTGTGACTGATATATCAGTAATATATAGACGTGTTTTTATCTAATATGTTAGGTAATTTCTTAGAAGGAACGAAAATCGCAATACGATTTTTTTCTCAGGATGTAAATTAGTTCGTAGAACGAAATAAAAACATAATTTCGCTCACATGTTGACGTGACAGTAAATCTTTTCAATTGTATGAGACGAAATAGACTGAAACTATTCTGAGAAATTTTATTGTTTTTTGGAAGTTGGCTCCATGATGAAGAAACGGTTTTTGTGTGAACGTACTGGATTATAACGATTTTCAAATCTTCGGCTTTTCAGCGTCCCTACCTATCCCATCCCCCCAGCTGAATAAAATCGCCTGGCGGCACGTAGACTAAGGGTTTAGTATGTTTGATAAAATTACCTAATGGCAAAGAGGGAAAATATACGGGTCAGTTTAAGTTCAGTTAATCAATCAGCCATTTTGAGACCAATGCTAAACAAGACTCACACGACTGCACCAACATCTGCCACGTCACTCCTGTAAACTTCTCTATCTCGTCCCTCACACCTTCTGTCTGGTCTACCTTTTGCACGCTTCCCGTCTCGCGGCGTCCACTCAGTAACACACTCACCTTCTTTCCCTGCATCTTTCAGAAGATCTATCGATATAACATTTTCCCCAGTTGCTTTTCCTAGTTTCCTAGTTTTTAGAGCAAACTACTTCCTTTGTAACTTCTTGTACACGATTAACGTCGACAGAGGAATTTACTAGACTACGGTCTTTAATGAGTGAATCTCTTGGAAAAATTCTTCTACTCTTTTTACCATTCTGGCTCTGCATTTAATGATATCTCCATTTCTATCTTTCAAAAATATCTTTTGGTGCCTCCCAAAAGTTAGTCCACGCTTGACCCCTTTAATACTTTTATCTTTCCGAATAGTTTCCTCTATTTCATCCATTTTTCTCTTTCTTTTCTCTGATCTCTGCCTTTTGATAAGCTTCTTTAGTTCTACTCTATTTCGTCTCTCCTGTTTTTAATCTAGATGGTCCTACTTTGAATTAGGTCGCTTAAAACTATGGGTTATTTATTTTCTCTAATGTTTATTGTATATCCTACTTTCTCTGCCGATTTTCTAATAATATTCATTAATTCAAATTCATGCCTTCGACGGTGTCCTCGTAATTTCTTAGAGTTTCGAATTTGTTTTTAATTTCTAATTGAAATTCCTCTTTTTATTTGTTATCCTTAACCTTCGCAAGGCTTGTTTTCTTTATCAAAACTAGTTTATTTCCCTCGGCGCTGAAATTTGATTTAGCTATGCAACCTATTTTGTACGATCACTACCTGTATATAATTTATTTATGACGGTAACATTGCTAACGCTCTTGCTCTCATTTCTAAATATGAAGTCTGTTACATTCTTTGATGTTCCATTTGGACTTCTCCAGGTCCATTAACGACCTACACGCTTTTGGAAGAAAGTGTTCATTATTCTCATGTTGTAGTTCTCTGCAGAATTTACCAACATCTCTCCCATGTCATATCTCTTAGCTACTCCAAACTTCCCAATGCACGACTCGTCTCCCATCTCCTTCGCCACTTTAGTATTAAAGTCGCCTTTTACCAGCGTGTATTTACTTTTTTCTTGATCCATTACCTGACCTGACTTGAATCATCATAGAAGGACTCAATTTCATCACCATGAACCTAATTTTTTTTAGAGTGTACCGTTTACACAGCTTTATCACAATCCAACTCACTTTATCTGATAAACCAATGACCTTTACTACGTTACCAGTAACCTCTCGGTATACCAAGAATCCTACTCAACCAGCTCTCTATTTTTCCTTAACCTCTACAGTAGAACAGGTAGTGACCGTCTCGTAACTGTATCAGATTTTCATCTAATCTTCAAAGTTTGCTCAGCCCACAATGCCCCACTTGATGTTGTCTAGTTCTTCCATTAACCCTCCAGCCTGTGGTCTTCTGAGAGAGTTCTCACGTTGTTGATATAGATCTTCATTTTCTTTATGGTATTTAATGCCCAAGACTTAGATCTGCTTTGACAGTGCTTGCTCACATTCGGTGGCACATTACCCTTAAGCACATAGTGCAATGCGGTTGGACCTTTAGAAGACGATGATTCAACAGGAACGCCCGGTTTTCTTATAGTTGTCCAAGTCATGTTTACTACGAAGGAATTTTGGCAGCAATCTCACCTCCGTGCCCACTGGTTTCTGGTGGGATGTTTCTTTGGTGCCAACTGTACTTGGACATCAAGGGCAAAGAGAAGTCCACTGTAGCTGTCCGGAATCCAGCTCGAGTACACTTAGTGCTAAGAGCGCGATAGAAACAGACTCGCCACTCGTGTCGGAAAATAAAATGATAAAATAGTTAAATGAGGAAAAATTATATAAATTGACAAAATAATATACATAATGTAAATGAAAATAATAATATAAATATAAATATATATAATATAAATGTATATAATATAAATATATAATTAATAAGATATGATATAAATATATAATATAATATAATGTAAATATAAGTAATGTAATGAAAATAAAAGGATAAAATAGTTAAATGAGAAAATTTTATATGCATTAATAAAATAATATAGATAATGTAAATGATAAAATTAGATGAACTTTTTACATAAATGATAAAATAGTATAGATAAAATGGGACAGGGGAGTGAAATAGTGGCATGATGAAATAACAGAACAATAGAATAATGAAAGCACAGAATGGTAAAATTATCAAGATTTTTTTTAACGTTCTGACTGAGTTACTGAATGATTGACTGTCTGGCAGACTTCCAGAAACCTCTCTAGAACTCGTGGCGACTGTACCAGCGGCCAATGCAAATAAAACGAAAATGAGCAAACACTAAATGAAGCCAAGACGATTTGCTGTGAACTCAACTCTGAGGGCCGTTCCTCGTAAACGTTCGAAAAACGTTGGAGGCCCGGCGAGGAAAGGGACGTAAAAACAGAACCCAGAGGGAGGGGAGGGGAGGAGGAAGGGAAGGGAGGGTTGGAGGGAAAGGAGGAGGAAGGTGGGGGAGGGTTGGAGGAAGAGAAGAGAGGAGGGGAGAAAGGAAAGTGAGGGGAGGGTAGGAGGAAGGGAAGGGAGGGTTGGAGGAAGGGAAGAGAGAAGGGGAGAAAGGAAAGTGAAGAGGGAGGAAAGTGAGGGGAGGGGAGGGGAGGAGGAAGGGAATGGAAGGCTGCAGGGAAAGGAAGAGGAAGGTAGGGGAGGGTTGGAGGAAGGGAAGAGAGGAGGGGATAAAGGAAAGTGAGGAGGGAAGGAAGAAAAGTGAGGGGAGATGAGGGAGGGGAGGAGGAAGGGAATAGAGGGTTGGAGGGAAAGGGGGAGGAAGATAAGAGAGGGTTGGAGGGAGGGAAGAGAGGAGGGGAGAAAGGGAAGTGAGGAGGGGAGGAAGGAAAATGAAGGGAAATGAGGGAGGGGAGGAGAGGGAAAGGATAGAGGGAGGGGAGTTAGGGAAGGGGAGAAGAGAGAGAGGAGGGAGCGGTGGGAGGGAAGATAGGAAGGGAAGGGGAGGGGAGGGAATTGAGGGAGGTGTGGGAGGGAAGAGAGGAATGAAGGGCAGGGGAGGAGAGGGAAGGAGGTGTGGAGAGAGGGGAAGAGACGGGGAGTTAGGGAAGGGATGGAGGGAGGGAAGGGAGCAAGGGTTTGTGGGAGGGGGAAGGGGAGACAGGAAGTGAGGGGAGGGGGAGAGGAGAGGGAAGGAGGAAAGGGGCGTATGAGGAAAGGTGAAGGAGGGAGGGAGGGAGAGGAGGGAACCTCTGACCATTCGTTAGAAGATATTTGGTGAATTAAGAGGGAGAGGGCGTTCGGAGGAGAAGGAAAAAAAAAAAAAAAGAGAGAAAATGAGAAAAAGGAAAAGAGAAAACTATTTTTTTCCATTCTTCTTCGAGCTCGTCTTTTTTTCTCCATCTTCATCCTCTTCTTCTTTTACCTCATCTTCTTCCTTATTTTCTTCTTCCTTCTCCCTCTTCTTTTTCTTTTCTGTCATCCTCTTCCTCTTTTTCTTCCTCTTCTTCTTCTTCCTCGTCTACTCATTCTTCTTCATCCTCGTCTTCCTATCCCACCTCTTCTTGAAGGAAAAATGACTTCGTCTTTTCTCCTGAAGGGAAAGCATTTCTTCTTAAAAAAAAAAAAAAAAAAAAATTATTTCACCTTTAAGAGAAAAAAAAATGGAACCTGGATATCAAAGCTTGTTCAAAGCGTTCTAGCAGAAAGAAATGGTTTAAAGAATTGTTAATGGAAGACGAAGATATTTGAGATTAAGGAGTGTACGTTCAAATGCTCGCTCAAAATTTTGACTCTGAACAAAATCTCGGATAGCATCTTTAACATGGACATAATAGCGCTAAGGTCTTTGTAACCTTGAGAGAAGCGGACAGCTCTACTAAGGGGCAGTGTGACCTTACATGCACGGATCCTCCGTGGGTTCCCCACTTCTTGACCTAATGCGACCCCCACTATGAAACACCTCTTTGATCGTGACCTCACGAGTGTATAGAACCAATGGCGGACACCCTCTTCTTGTTCTTCTACAAGAGGGGCAGTGAAGCAGCCCGATCCAAAGGATTACAAAGGAGGAGCATGTCGACAGGAGACCTTTTGGTCCATAACTAGGTCGGATGCGAAAAAATATGATAATGATAAATAATGAATAACTAAAAAAAATAACGATAATATAAATAATAAATCAAATGGTATAGCTAGATAATACAGGTAAATAGTAAGTAATGATAAACTGGCAGATTAACAATAAATAAAAACCAAGCAAATAATAATAAACAGACAAATAATAACAAACAAATGAACAAATAATATAAAATAAATAGCAGGCAGTGCAGCATCTTGCTTAGGTGTTAAATGACAGACATCACAGCATCCATCAGGAGGTGCAACCCTGAGTGGCTGGCATTCGGTCTCCGGACAGGACTCAAAGTCTCTATCAACTTCAGTTGTATTTCTTACGCCTTTTCATACATGGAGAGTTGACAACCGGCGACTGCTCTCCTCCCCCTTACCACTTTGAGCAGTCCAAGATTTCCTCCCACAGAGATCTATGGGAGGGTCTGAGGACCGTTGCCAGCCATTGTTGGGCTGCGGGTTTCTAGTTAATGAAACTCGTCAACAATTATTGTTATCAATATTGTCATTATTATCATCATTATTATTATTATTATTATAATTATCATTATTAATATTATTATTATTATTGTTATTATTGTTGTTAGTATCATTATTATTATCATTATTGTTATTATTATTGATTATTATTATAATTATTATTATCAATATTATTATTATTATTTTCATTACTATTATTATTATTATTATTACTATTATTATTATTAGTTATTATTATTATCATTATTAATTATTATTATTTTTTTCATTACTATTATTATTATTAATATTATTATTATTTTTGTTCTTATTTTTATAATATATATTACTGATTGAAGGCTGGGTAAAAATAATCAAGTAGCATGCTAGCATAGTGTGCCGTCACCTTTACACGTGGGTCGTTGTGTCATAGAAGCAAGTAACATTCATGAGGAAGAAGTTTTCCCCCAGTTTGAAGGCTCGCCTCTCCAATGGAGACTTCAGGCACCAGAGCTAAAACCCTGAAAGCAATCCTTCTTGGTTTTAAATCTCGCGGACTTCAGACTTAGGCGTTTTGGACCTGTGCGGTTGGATGTAAGGTTTCTGTAAGCCTGTCTTACGGCTTGGCACTACAGAAGGACGGGGGAGGGTGACGGGGGGAGGGAGAAGGAGAGGAAGAGGGGAGGGGGAGAGGGTATGAAAGCTTAGGCTCTTTCGTCAGAATTAGAGGTATAGAAGTCTTGATCCAGGTTTTGACTGCAAATATAGAAAAAGAATTAATAAATTAAAATATATAGAATGAAGGTATATGCGTGCGTGCGCGTCAGCATTAAAAGCCTATGAAATTAGGACATGTACCTCATTTATTTATTTATTTATTTATTTTTTATTTATATATATATATTTTTTTTACCTTTGTTTTCATTGATAATAACGTCGCGAACTCCCCCTATCAAGAGGCTAGGACGGTGCCCCTTACAGAGGACTTTGTAGCGTAGAATTTAATGAACCATGCCCGAGGTCCAACTCGCTCCCGGCAGGGTTCGAACCACTACCACCTCGAGAGTAGCGATGCTATAGCCCGCTCAGCCAGCGAGTATACCTTTGAGAATTTGTCCATCCATCCGTATACCAAAAGGGCATTTTCCCCCTTACCAGGGAGGTAGCCAAAGTCAAAAGGCATATATACCCACCCCCACCCATTCCACATCCATCCACCACCCTTGCCCCACTCTCATCTTAGCTCCTCATGGACGACGGGTCATCCCTGTGTCTCGCCCAGTGCTCAGGGTCAGAAGCAGTGCAGCAAGACACAGCACATCCACAGCAAGGCCGCTTCACTTAATCGAGAGATACTTTAGAGTCTGAGGGACGCCCGTACGGACCAGAGTCACACATCATGTTGGCTATGTTAGAGGAAATATCTGTTCATAGAGAAATTATGCTGCTTTATATTTGCTGAGATTGTACCTCCGTTATGATATCCCCCAACACTTTGTACTGTTCTGTAGGTAGAGGAGGAAAGAATACTGTCACCGAGTTTCCCACTCGGGTCGTAAAGGGCGACTAAAACGGGACGGAGGATGGGACTAGGGATCCCGCTCTCTGTAGCCCTAAGAAGTAAATTCCTACAAGAGGTCAAGGCATAAGAGGGCCTGGGAGAAGTTTTCCATCCAGAATCTAAGATTTGTGTCTTCAGAATTAGTAGAACAAAAATAGATTACGAAGTGAGAATAAAGATGAAAAAAAATGGTTCCAGAAATAAAGTTCTTCACAGTTCGGCCCAGGATTACTCCAAAAGTTAATGAAAAAAACGTGGCAAGAGGATAAAAAACGTCGAAAGAAACGTTGAATTTCAAAAATCAGCTGATCTCTTAAGTTTGATGCTCTATGGGCAGAGCGAAGAGGGAGAGGGAGGGAGGATGGAGCTGATCTGGTGTTGGAGGGGAGAGGAAGTGTTGGAGATGATGGAGAAGAGAAGGTGAGGGTTGTAGTGGGGGGTGGAGGTGGTGGTGAAAGAGAAGTGAGAGGGGGAGGAGGAGGAGGAAGAAGGAGGAGGAGGAAGAAGAAGGAAAAGGAGGACGAGAAGAAGAAACAGGAGGAAAAGGAGGAGGAGGAAGAAGAGGAGGAGGGAGAAGAATGTGGAGGAGAATGAGGAAAAGGAAGAGGGAGAAGAAGGAGGGAGAAGAAGAAGGAGGGAGGAGGAAGAGGAGGAGGGAGAAGAAGAACGGGGTAAAAGAAGGAGGGAAACGAGGTAAAGGAGAAGTGAGGAGGAGAAGAAAGAGGGAGGAGAAGGAGATAGGGAGAGAAAAAAGAAGACTAAAGAGGGAGGGGGAGAGGAGGAGGAAAGTGGTGGGGAAAATATGAAGAGGGAGAAGAAGGGAGACGGGATGTGAAATTTGCGATAGAGGAAAAGGAAGAGGGAAGTCTGGAGGAGAGAGGAGGAGAAGGGGAATTTGCGATAAAGAGAGGAAGAGGGAAGTCTGGAGGATAGAGGAGAAGAGGAATTTTGCAAAAGAGAACATCAACAGATACGAGTATCCAAGAAAATATTACGAGTGATCTGAAGGAACAAGACTAGAAGGAAGACCCAGAGTGGGGTGGAGGGATGAAGACAGAATCAGATGGAGGGGCTACATAAGGCAGAACGACTGACAAATTTTAATGCTTAACAGAAGACTGGTAAGAAGGTAAGAGGAGGAAGAGGGAAGTCTGGAGGATAGAGGGGGAGAAGGGGAATTTTGTAATAGAGAGAGGAAGAGGGAAGTCTGGAGGATAGAGGAAGAGGGAAGTCTGGAGAATAGAGGAGGAGAAGGGGAATTTTGTAGTAGAGAGAGGAAGAGGGAAGTCTGGAGGAGAGAGGAGGAGAAGGGGAATTTTGTAATAGAGAGAGGAAGAGGGAAGTCTGGAAGAGAGAGGAGGAGAAGGGGAATTTTGTAATAGAGAGAGGAAGAGGGAAGTCTGGAGGATAGAGGAGGAGAAGGGGAATTTTGTAATAGAGAGAGGAAGAGGGAAGTCTGGAGGAGAGTGGAGGAGAAGGGGAATTTTGTAAAAGAGAGAGGAAGAGGGAAGTCTGGAGGATAGAGGAGGAGAAGGGGAATTTTGTAATAGAGAGAGGAAGAGGGAAGTCTGGAGGAGAGAGGAGGAGAAGGGGAATTTTGTAATAGAGAGAGGAAGAGGGAAGTCTGGAGGATAGAGGAGGAGAAGGGGAATTTTGTAATAGAGAGAGGAAGAGGGAAGTCTGGAGGATAGAGGAGGAGAAGGGGAATTTTGTAATAGAGAGAGGAAGAGGGAAGTCTGGAGGAGAGTGGAGGAGAAGGGGAATTTTGTAAAAGAGAGAGGAAGAGGGAAGTCTGGAGGATAGAGGAGGAGAAGGGGAATTTTGTAATAGAGAGAGGAAGAGGGAAGTCTGGAGGAGAGAGGAGGAGAAGGGGAATTTTGTAATAGAGAGAAGAAGAGGGAAGTCTGAAGGATAGAGGAGGAGAAGGGGAATTTTGTAATAGAGAGAGGAAGAGGGAAGTCTGGAGGATAGAGGAGGAGAAGGGGAATTTTGTAATAGAGAGAGGAAGAGGGAAGTCTGGAGGATAGAGGAGGAGAAGGGGAATTTTGTAATAGAGAGAGGAAGAGGGAAGTCTGGAGGATAGAGAGAGGAGAAGGGGAATTTTGTAATAGAGAGAGGAAGAGAGAAGTCTGGAGGAGAGAGGAGGAGAAGGGGAATTTTGTGGTAGAGAGAGGAAGAGGGAAGTCTGGAGGAGAGAGGAGGAGAAGGGGAATTTTGCGTTAGAAGAAGAGGGAAGTCTGGGGGATAGAGGAGGAGAAGGGAAATGTTTGCGATAGATTAAGAGTAAGGAGAAGAGGAAAAGGAGGGAAGTCAGTAGGATAGAGGAGAAGGGGATGTTTGTGATAGAGAAGAGGAAGAGGGAAATCTGAAGGCTACAGGAGGAGGAGAGGGAGAAGTGGGCCATAGAGGAAGGAGAAGAATAAAGGAGGAGGAGGAAGAAACGAAGAGAGAATTGACCACCTTCAGGCTTTGCCTTTAGAAGGAAAGAATTTTCGAGTTTTATGAGATTGGTAGATTTCTTTTTTTCGGGGGCTGGGGAGTCTGGCAGAAACGCTCTACGTAGGAAATTGATGATGGAAAAAAAAAAATAGAAAAGTTACCTGCAATCCACTCGAATCGCATCAACTTCTGATGGAACTTGAGGCTTCGGCTCCCGAATCCACACCCCCCCCCCAAAAAAAAAAAAATGTGGGGACAGACAACAAATGATACAATTGAAATTAGTTGAGGAATAGGGAACTTAACTAATTCCTTTGTGTCCTCAACATTCTTTTTTGACAGAAGACTCATCTCCCCTCAAAAAAAAAAAAAAAAAAAAGTGCTGATCACTTTTAACCTCCGTTTGTCCTTTCTCCTTAATCTCTCCTCTACTACCTCAATGGCCGAGTGAGTTAGAGCGTCGCCACTTGCGGCGTAGGTCGAGATGACGGAAGTTTGTTCTCTGCCGCCAGCGAGTTGGACCAAGGGCATGGTTCATTCAGTTGTACGCAACAAAGTCCTCTGTAAGGGATACCATCCTAGCCTCCTGATAGGAAGGAGTTCGCCACGTTAAACTGAATGACCTCTATGAATCCACTTCTTTGGAGAGAGTCCTCAAGGATAAAATTGCTTGTTATTACTGACAAGAGTGAACAGAGGTCCTTTACCACTTAAATGACCCCACATCTTCGGTGCTATATTGTCCCCAAAGGAATAGAAGCGCTGGCTATTATTTAAAGGAAAAATGGCGCAGGCAATAGGAAGGTGGAAGAAGGGAGACAATGAACAGGAAATAAAAAGAAATGGTAATGAATTGTTAAACTAATTACAGAGAACGAAAACCCCAGGAGGGAAAGAAGGCCGCGTGAGCAAAGAGGCTTAAAAGAGAGAGAGAGAAAAAGAGGAAAGACCGATTAAAAGAGCGAAAAAGAGAGGAGTGTGAGGTTGACGAAAAGAGAGTCCATTCAGAAAAAGAGAGAATACTGAAGATGGGGTTCAGGAAATTGATGGTGAGCGAGGAGACTGGGATGATTAGATTTGTTTCAATTCTGTCGTTGCACAAAGCTATTTAAGTTTTATTCCTAATTTTACCGTGCGATTTTATTAATTTATCTATCTAATTATTTATTAATTTATCTCTGTGTTTTTATAATTCTTTTTTTTTCATTTATCTAATTTATTGCTGACAAACATTAGCGCCTCTCTCTTTGTGGACAATATCGCACCGACAAGAAGTCTCTCTCTCTCTCTCTCTCTCTCTCTCTCTCTCTCTCTCTCTCTCTCTCTCTCTCTCTCTCTCTCTCTCTCTCTCTCTCTCTCTCTCTCTCTCTCTCTCTCTGTGTGTGTGTGTGTGTGTGTATGTGTGTATGTGTGTGTGTTGTACTTCTTTGGACAACTGCATGAGATCAAAAGCCGAAAGTAAGAAACCGGGACCATTCCTTCCTCCTCTTCCTCCTCCTCCTCCTCCTCTGCGATATATCGAGTGTCCCCAACAGGAAAGAGTTGCCCAAGAACGTGTTGACGACCCCGCAAGGAGGACCTTGGCGCAGCAAAGGTAGTTCTTGAAGCTCAAAGAACCTCAAGGGTGAGGGGAATGGAAGGGGAAGCTGAGGAGTGTGTTACTAGTTCACAGCGGCGCCTCCTTCGGGGTTTTGGGATGGGAGGGACAGGAGAGATGTTTGGGGTATGGGAGTTAGTGGGAGTTGGGGAGTTGGTGAGGAAGTTAGGGAGAGGAGAAAGGGGAGATTGGGGGATGCTGGGGAGGGGATATGACAAAGGTGGGGGGCTAGGGAGAGGAGAGAGGGAGTTTGGGGCTAAGGAGGAGAGGGGAGGTGGTTGGGGGGGTCTGGGGAGGGAAGGGGGAATGGGGTGAGATGCTGGGGGAGGGGAGATGGCGAGGGTGGGGGGTACTGGAGAGAAGAGGTGGTGGGGGGCAACGAATAAAGAAATATTTATTTCATCGGCTGTAACCAGCGCTTCTATACTTGGACATAGTATCACACTGGTGAAGACTGAGATGTGGTCAAGGAAGGATGGAGGATAGTAAGACTAAAGAGAGACGGGATAAGAAGTGTGGATGCTCCAAAAGGAATCTGGATGAAGACATTGAACAAATATTGCATTCGGGAGAATAATGATTTGCAAAGAAAATGGGAGTGCGGTTGCTTGCTTCTGAACCTCACTGCCTCTGCAGGAGCCTTCGACTTCTCTTTCCACCTCTTAGTCACGTTATTGATACCTCTCAGATGTCGCTAGGCTGACGTAAGTTTCTTTCTCTCTTTCTCTCTCTCCCCCCCTCTCTCTCTCTCTCTCTATCTTTCTCTCTCTCTCTCTCTCTCTCTCTCTCTCTCTCTCTCTCTCTCTCTCTCTGCCTCTCTCCTCTCTCACTCTCTCTTTCTGTCTCTCTCCTCTCTCACTCTCTCTCTCTCTCTCTCTCTCTCTCTCTCTCTCTCTCTCTCTCTCTCTCTCTCTCTCTCTCTCCCTCTCTCCTTCATGTCCTTGTTGTCCTTCTTTTCCTCCTCACACTCCTCTTTTTTCTTTATCTTAATCCTCTTCCTCTTTTTCCTCTTCCTCTTCTTGTTTTCCCTTTTCTTCTAATTTTCTTCTTCTTCCTCTTCCACTTCTTCCTCTTCCTCTTCTTCTTCTTGTTCCATTTCTTCCTCTTTTGCTTTTCAGTTCTTCTTCAAATTTTCCCCATTTTTCCTTTTTTTCCTTATTTTCCTTTCCTTCCTTTTCTTATTCTTTTTCTTCTTTCTCATTTTCATTTTCCCTTCTCCTCCTTTTCCTCCTCCTCCTCTTCTTTTTCTTCTTCTTCCTCCTCCTCCTCCTCTTCGTCCTCTTCCTGCTCTTCCTGCTCTTCCTCCTCTTCTTCGTCGTCTTGAATCTTCCTTTCAGGTGATTTCAGTATTTTTTATTTTTTACTCTTTTTCTCTCTTTTTTTTCTCTTTTTCTCTCTTTTTCTCCATCACACTCTCTCTCTCTCTCTTTATCTCTCTCTCTCTCTCTCTCTCTTCTCTCTCGATAAGCTCCTCAGGTTGTTTTCAAACTCTGATAGACAAGTAGGCTAGGCCTGCTTAAATGCCTCAGTAATATTGACTGACAAACTTCTATTCAAGTACACACGTCTTCGTTT
>NC_134777.1:104954811-104957311 GCF_046742065.1 Oratosquilla oratoria | reverse complement strand
CTGCGTGTGTGTGTGTGTTTATGTGTGTGTGTGTGTGTCTGTGTCTGTGTGCCTGTTTCTTTTACTCTCAATGGATTATTTCCTCTTCCGTGTCGCTATTTTTCTAAAATTTCTTCTTTTCAAGTTCCTAGAAAGATAAGCGACTGTTCTCTCTGTGTTGAGAAAATAATACGGCTCAGCTCCAGATCAGAAGAGCTCAGAAAAAAGTCGATTATATTTTGTGTGTGTGTGTGTGTGTATGTGTGTGTGTGTGTGTGTGTGTGTGTGTGTGTGTGTGTGTGCGTGCTTGTGTGTGCGTGTGCACGTACATGGAGAAATAGCTCCTCACGTAGATCTAATATACAAATGATGATAATAGTAATAATAATAATAATTAATAATATATCAGTATAATAATGATAATAATGATGATGATGATAGTAATAACATTACACACAGGAGAATGCGAAGATGATACAATATAATTTCTAACAAGTAATGATAAATTACCAGTAGCGTTTGATATGAAAGATAAACAAATACATAAATAAACAAATACATCAAATAAATAAATGAATAGAATTCCCTCGAAGTTACTATTAGAGGAGAAAGTCGGTCATCTGAGGTCACACTTTGACGTGGGTCAGTCTGCCTTGTCGGAGGCCATTTTGTCCCACTTGACCAATCCTTGCGCGAGTTTCCTCAATGTGTTCTTCTATTTGCATGTCTGTACGATTTGTCTGGAGATGTCATACACGTGGGATTGTTCTGTTACAACTTTGTTTTAATCCAATTTCCCTTGCATGCATGCACGTGCTCGTATGTTTGTTTGAGTTTTTTTTCGCTTGCATGCATATATAAATCCTACATGTATATATATATAGATATATAGATATATATAATATATATATATATGTATATACATATATATATATAATATATATATATATATATATATATATATGTAATATGAGCTTTTGAACAAATGCTTCTATCCTTGTCAAGTGGAGTGCTTTTGTCGAGGGTAATTTGATTTCTTGAATGAAGAGAGTATTATCTTTTATTCGTCTATTTACTATTTTTATTTCTAAGTTAAAGAAAAACGTGTTGGGTAACTGTGTATCCATGGAAACATGTCTTCCTAGATTGTTTGTACAGTTAATTAGATAGTAACTAGATTGTCTTTATTGGCAACAGTCTCTAACATGTAAAAAGAAAAAGTTGGGGGTGGCTGTTCCGTTTTCTATGAATATTTCAAGTTAATTACACTTATCCTAAGCTTCGGACACTTTCTGTTCACCAATAAGAACGGAGATCAGGGCTAGTGCGAGTCCCGCAATCCTCAAGAAAATACAAATAAATAAAATAAGAAGACATTGTTGTGTCTTTGTACTTCTTTGCTATTTTCTATATTTTATGTATTATACATATTTTCTATATTTGCTATTTTCTGCGACATTTTCGGGTCAATTGATATCAAATAATATAATGGATACGTGCATTATGTCTTTGTATGCAATTTCCTGCAACATTTTAGGAACAATTAATATTAAATATTTTAATGGATGCGCGCGGTTTGTAGAGAAGACCAGTGGAAAGCAAAGCAGAAGAAAGCTTCTTTAAAATTGACAAAAATGCACAAAAGGTCTTACTATTTCAAAGTTGCTTATGTGATTTTGTGATTTATTGAGTCAATTATTTATGCATTTAAATTATGTTTTTTTATTTCTAATATTTTTGTTCATTTAGTTATTTACCTAATTATTTATTTATCTAATTATTTATGCATTTAAATGATATTTTTTATTTATGATATTGTTATTCATTTATTCAGTTAGTTATCTAATTATTTATTTCTATATGCATATCTTTTGTTGAAAAGTGGATAGTCGAATTTGGTTGAAATGGGATATTTCATGTTTATTATTTTTATTTATTGTAATTAATTTATTCCTTTATTTACTTGTTTCCTTATTTATATATTTATTTGTTTATTTATTTTTATTTATTTGTCCATGTACATATTCATTTGATTATTTGTTAATTTATTTATTAATTTACCTTTAATTATGTGTTTATATATTTATCTTAATTGTTTATTAATTCAGTTATGTATTTAACCTTAGAAAGGGGGACCTTTTGGTACATCTATTACTTTATCTATGGCACAAGGTTTTATTTATGGCACAAGGTAAGTCTTAAACAACATAATGTATCAAATGGACACAAATAAAAAAAGACAATTTCCTCTTTTCTCTCTCTCTCTCTCTCTTTTTTTTTTTTTTTTTTTTTTTTTTTTTTTTTTTTTTTTTTTTTTTTTTTTTTTTTTTTTTTTTTTTTTTTTTACTGAAACGTATTTATGGGCTGGAGGGTTAATAAGATTGTCGGGGTGAAATGATGGCATAATCTAATAATATTAGTTATTTTTATAGATTGAAAGAAAAAACTCTTAATGATCTCTCGTGCTAATATTCCTTTCGTACATCCTCGTATAAGTGATTTACATGTCTGAGTAAGTAGA
>NC_134777.1:104932311-104947311 GCF_046742065.1 Oratosquilla oratoria | reverse complement strand
TAGAAATGACTGTAAGACGTAAACAAAAGTTGGTTTCTTATTTCTTTGGATATTTGTGGCGGAGAATTGGAACAAGTCCTAACCTCAAGATAAAAGAAACGCAACCCCTCTTATTGATTTATTATTATTATTATTATTATTATTATTATTATTATTATTATTATTATTATTATTATTATTTTTTTTTTTTTTTTTTTTTTTTTTTTTTTTTTTTTTTAGCGTCACTGCTCTATACTCACTTCACCGCACTATCCAATGAATTGGCATAGCCCTGTCAATTGTGGTAAGATTTTTTTTTTTCCGAAGTTGGGTCTCCTCCCCGCCTGCCCAGGGGTGTCGAGAACCAACGCGGAATTCCCGCAGTGGGTCCCGGGATTCGAACTTACAGCCACCTGCTCATGAATTCAAGACGTTATAGACAGGGCTACCGCGAAGCCCATGCCAGCCACTTAGGGCTAAACCATGTCCTTCATAGGCTAAAACAGCCTCAGTTGAGCCCTTTTCTGTCAAGACTGATTCGGGGGGACATAACAAATAAACGGAAGACCGTTGCCAGCATCTGTGGTGCTGCGGGTTTTCAAGTTAATGAAACTCGAGGTAGTAATTAATTATTTCCCAGCGAGGAAAAATACCATTTCTGATATGCAACACAATTCGCATAGTCACCAAACGCGGTCGCCTTTGTGAAAGTGTCCCCAAGCCGCGTGTGTATCTTGCAGTGTAAGTTTATTTGTATTGACACGAATGCACAAGAGGGTGGGGGTGGGTGGGGGAGGAGGAGGGGAAGGAGGCACCCATCAGAATCCTCCATTGTCTCGTCGTCAGCGACAGCACCCGAACAGCTGAGGTTCTTGCTGAGTTCGACCGCAACTCCCTCAGGCACCATTGTCTTCCCCTTCGGCGCCTTCTTCGGGAAGGACGCGCCGCCGAAGTCTCAACTTCGAACTCTGGTCCTGACTTGTGGTGTTCAAGGTCTCGAGGAGCTTCCTGTCTTTCATTGCCGTCGGGCGATTTTAATCAACCCTTTCCTTCCGTTCTTGTGAGGTCTCTAAATATGTCTTCATATTATATTTTCTTTCTACCGTTGCTATGGTGACGGCCCCTAAGCTGACTAAAATCGACCTTGACCATTTCGAAGGATGATAACTCTGTTTACTTGTTTCAATGGTCGATGGCAGTTGTTCTCAAGCTTTGGCCCATGGGCCACCTCATTCCTGGGCCACTACTTAGTGTTCTACAGAGTCCCCCATGTGAGTCCACAGAGCGAAAATTAGTGGGAGTTAGAGAAGGTCTAGGGATTTTAGTCAATGTCAAAAAAGTGGTCTTCTTCGGGAAGCTGAAGAACAGGAAGTCCAAAGTATACATTGAATATGCGAGATAACAGATCTAGAGGTAGTGAATGATTTAGTGATAAGGGTAGTAGTGGTGGTGGGGATGGTGAAGATGATAGTGGTGGAGGTGGTGATGGTAGTGGTGGTGGTGTAGATGGTATTGGTGGAGGTGGAGGTGGTGATGGTAGTGATAGTGAGATGGTGGTGGTAGTGGAGATGGTGAAGATGGTGGTAGAGATGGAAGTACTGGTGATAGTGGAGGCGTTGTTGATGGAAGTAGTGATGATGGAGATGGTGGTTAGAGATGAAATTGATAGTACGAGTAGTGGTGTTGGTAATAACATTGACTTTAATAAGTACATCAGAATTCCGTTAGTATATTTACATTACACGCTTTCCCTCCCCTACAACGCATCATATTGTGAGGTATATCAGCAATCATCTAAGACTGATTGTCGCTGTTACGATAATTCGTATCATTATTAGTAATATCGTTATCATTAATAGGTTAATAAATATTGATTTGTTATATCTTGTCGTAATTACTCTCTCATTAAGTGCTCCATATTGGCGTTGCTGTCCCATTGGCTTAATTACGGACAAGAAATTTTTTATTTTTATTTACTCGTTATTATCATTATTATGTGTTTTTTCATTTATTCTTTTAATTTATCTATCTTTAGTTATCACTATTACCATCATTACAATCTTTATTGATTTATATTATTATTATTGTTGTTGTTGTTGTTGTTTTATATATATATATATGTATATATATGTATATATATATATATATATATATATATATATATATATATATATATATATATATATACTGTATTTATATATATATATATGTATATATATATATATACATATATATATATATATTAGCAATTATAAGATGATGTGCTTAGTTCCTTCCGTACCAGGTGGTACGTTTCCCAATGTGTCCCGATGCCGCCAGGTTATTTTATTCATAAGTGTGCCCTTTATAATTGCCTTGCCTACTGAATGGTACTCTTCCTGAAACCACTCCTGTCACCAGGAGATTTTATTCAACTGAGGGGAAGGGACGTCGCTGTCGCGAACGTCTTAAGGATTTAATGAAGACTCCACAAGAGATGAGACCCTAATTTGGAGTTGGTGGTGAAGGTGATGGTGATGGTGATGGTAGTGGTGGTGATGTTTGTGGTGGTGGTCATGATAGTAACGGTTGTGGTGGTGAAGATGGTAACGGTGGTGATGGTGGTAACGGTGGTGATGGTGGTAACGGTGGTGATGTTAGTGGTGGTGGTGGTCGTGATGGTAACGGTGGTGGTGGTAGCATGGTGGTGGTGGTGATGATGGTAGTGGCGGTGGTGATGATGGTAGTGGTGGTGGTGATGGTAACTGTGCTGGTGATAGTAACGTTGGTGGTGGTGGTGGTGGTAACGGTGGTGATGGTGATGGTGATGACTGTAACCGTGGTGGCGATGGCAACGGTGGTAATGGTGACAATGGCAGCGATAGTGGTGGTAGGCTTGATGGTGATGATGGTAATGGTGTTGGTGACGATAGCTGTGGTGGTGGTAGAGAAGGTGGCAGTGGTGGAGGCACTGCTGGGGCCGGTGGCAATTACTAATACCCATCTGACTACACTATATCCTCTTCTCTCTTCTACTCCTCTCTTTATATTTTCTCTTTTTCAGGAATCTCTTTCTCGCTCGTCTCCTCCACCCCCTTCATCTCTCCCCCTCTCTCCATCGTTCTTCTCACAACCATCTATCTCCTCTTCATCTACCTCCATTTCCTCCTCCTTCTCCTCCTCCTCCTCCCCCTCCCTCTTCTCCTCTTTCTCTTCCTCTTCCACTTCCTCTAGTTCTTCCTCCTCTTCTCTTCCTCTTCCTCCTCCTGATTCCTCTTCTCCACTTCCTCTTCCTCTTTCACTTTCTCCACTTCCTCCTTCTCGTCTCTTCCTCCTACTCCTCCTTCCCCTCCTCCTCCTTTTCCTCCAATCTCTCCCCTTCCTCCCCTTCCTCTTCCACTTTCCTTTTCCTTCCCCTCTCCACCCTCTTCCCCACCCTTCCTCCTCCTCCTACTCCTCCTCCTCTTCCTCCTCCTCTTCCTCATCTTCCTCCTCCTCCTCCTCCTCCTCTTTGTCTTCCTCTTCCTCCTCTTCTACCTCCTCTTCCTCCTACTCTTCCTCCTCTTCTACCTCCTCTTCCTCCTACTCTTCTTTGTCGTCCTCCTCCTCCTCCTCCCTCCCTCTTCCTCTCGAATTTTTCGAACGCCTCCCTCGATGCCCGTCCTTTCTCCTTGTCCCGATTTCCTACCAGCTCTCCCTTACTCCTCCTCCTTTCTCTTCCTCCTCTTCCTACTCTTCTTTGCCCGCCTTCTCCTCTTCTTGCTCATTTTGCTCCTCCTCTTCTATTTTGTCTTCCTCTTCCTCCTCTTCTACCTCCTCTTCCACCTACCCTTCTTTGACCTCCTATTCCTCATCCTGCTCCTCCTCCAATTCTTTGTCTTCCTCTTCCTGCTGCTGCTGCTGCTCCCCCCTCCTCCTCTTCTTGCTCCTGCTCCTATTCCTCTTCCTCTTGCTCTTCCTCTAACTTTACGTCTTTCTGATTCTGCTTCTCTTTCCTCCTCCTCCTTCGACTCCCTTTCCCTTCTTCCTCCACATTTTTTTCTCTTCCTCGTCCATTTTTTTCTCCCTTTGCCCCCTCCTCTTCCTCTTCTTTCTTTTCCCATTCTTCCTCTTCCTCATCATCCTCTTCCTCATTTTCCTCTTCCTCTTTTTTCTCTTCCTTATCTTCCTCTTTGTTTTCTTCCTATCCTCCTCTTCCTCTCCTCTTCCTATTCCTACTCGTCCTCTCTTCCTTCTCCACCTCCCCATTCTTCCTCCTACCCACCCATCGTCCTCCTCTTCTTCCTCCTACTCCTCCTCCTCCTCTTTCTTTTCTTCCTCTCCTCCTCTTCCTATTCCTACTCGTCCTCTCTTCCTTCTCCACCTCCCCATTCTTCCTCCTACCCCCCATCGTCCTCCTCCTCCTCCTCCTCCTCCTGCTCCTCCTCCTCCCCCGTGCGCCTGTCACTTTTCCTGGTCCATCGTTCACCCCTTCCCTGTGTCCCCTCCCATTACGCCTCAACCGTATTTTCCACGTAGTCTACCACCTATACCGTCCCCTCCTTCACTCTTCCCCTCTTCTCCCCTCTCCTCCTCCTCCTCTCATCTCCCCTCCCATCCCCTTCCCTCTGTTTCCCTTCTCCTCCCCTCCTCTAACTTTCTCTGTCCTCCCATCTCCTCCTGTTTCCCTCTACACTCCTCTTCTAACTTTATCTGTCCTCCTGTCTCCTTCTCTCCCCTCTCTTCCCCTCTCCTGTCCTCTCCATCCCTCCCTCCCCTCTTCTCCTTTCTCCTCCCCTCTCCTCCTTTCTCCTCCCCTATCATTTCCTCCCTCTCCTCTCCTCTCCTCTGCTTCCCTCCCTCCCCTCTCCTTTCCTCCCCACTCCTCTCTTCGTTTCCTCTCATTTTTCCTCCCTCCCCTCTCCTCCCCTCTCCCTCCCCTCTCTTGTACTCCCCACTCTTCTCTTCGATTCCTCTCTTTCCTTATTCCCCTCTTTCCCAGTTCCTCTCCTTCCTTTCTTCCTCCTCCTTTCCCCTCTTCCCATCTTCCCCTCCTTCTCTGTTTCCCCTGTCCCCACCTGCCCTTCCTTTACTTTCCACTTCTCCTCCCCACCTCCTCTCCTCCCCACCTCCTCTCCTCCCCACCTCCTCTCCTCCCCACCTCCTCTCCTCCCCACCTCCTCTCCTCCCCACCTCCCCTCCTTCGTATCCTCTGATTCTCTTCTCCCGTCCTCCCTTTCTCCCCTCTTCCCATATTCCCCTCCTCCCCTCCTCCACTCTTTTCTTCCTCCCCCTTCCCTCCTCCTCTCTTCACTTTCTCAACCCTCTTCCATCCTCCCCACTTCCCTTCCTTCCTCCCCTCTTCCCTTCTTTCTTCCTTCCCTGTTCTCGTCTTCCCTCTCCTCCTCCTCCTCTTCCCCTCCTCCCCCGTTCCCCCCTTGTCTTTCCCCTCGCCTTTTCTGCCCCTCTGCCCCTATTTGTTCACTTGTTTGCCCCGAGAGGAACTGTCGCTCTATTATTTCCTTCTGTGTTATTGGTTCTTCCCTCATTTGTTCTTCTCGTTATTTCCTGCGTATCTTTCCGTTCTTTTCATTTCATTATCATAATATATTATTTCATCATTTTATTATTTTATTTATTTATTTTATTTATTTATTATTATTATTATTATTATTATTATTTTTTTTTTTATGCCCGGGTTTCGTGTCTTACAGCTGATTATTAAAAGACAAGATCCAGGGATGACCCGTCATCCAGGAGGTGCCAAGATAAGAGAGAGGGAAGAGGGTGGAGGGGAGTGGAGTGTATTGGGGTTGGAATGGGTGGTAGTGGTTTCTGTCTTTTTTGGGGGGTGGGGCTACCCCCATTGTAAGGGGGAAAAGCCTTTAGTATATGTACGTATGTATGTATGCATGTATTATGATTTTTGTGCGCATCACATTATTTGCCTTATTTATTTTTCATCACCATTCCTATTACAATTCCATTCTACTTATGATCTCTTATCATCATAGTGTTGGTAATGTGAGAGACAAATTCCAATTGGAATGATTTGCACGCATACACTAATCCTTTAAAAATGCTTATAGAGAAACTAGTCAAGAATAGAACTCGAATTAAGACCCCATTTTTTCCTCTTTCCACCCACTTTACACATTCACACACACACATACACACACACACACACACACACGCGCGCGCGCGCGCGCATATATATATATATAATATATATGAGGAAGGTGGAAGAGTAAGACACGGGTCTAGGGCCGAGTTTATTCCTGACCGGTTTCGCTTAGAGCTTCTTCTGTCACTGTCACACACACACACACACACACACACACACACACACACACACACACACACACACACACACACACACACACACACACACACACACACACACACACACACACACCTCACGTATAATTTCTCCAATCTTTCCCCCATTCTCTCCACCTTGTGTATTTTCACACCCTTCAATCCCGGCTGTTCCCTCTTCTTTTCATCCCCCCCCTCTCTCTCTCTCTCTCTCTCTCTCTCTCTCTCTCTCTCTCTCTCTCTCTCTCTCTCTCTTTTCCCTCTCCTCTCTCTCCTCTCTCTCTCTCTTCTCCTCTCCCTCTTCTCTCCTCTTCTCCTTCTTCCCTCCTTCCTCCTCCCCCTCTCTCCCTTCCCTCTTCTCCCCCTCCCTTCCCCCCTTCTCCCCTCTCCTCCCTTCTTCTCCCCTCCCCTCTCTTATACTCCATTTCCCCTCTTCCGTATATTCACATCAAACCAGATTTCCCTCAAGCAACACTTCCTTGTTTTTTCTCTTATATCTCCGTCCTCCCTCCCTTTTCCCCCTTCTGTTCCACGCCTTTTCCTGTTTCCCTTCCTATCCCTTTCACTCCCTCTCTTCGCCCGTATATTCTCCCTTCAACCTGATTTCTTTTTTCTTTCGTGTTTACTTCTATTGCCCCAGTTCGATTCTCCGTTTCGTTTCCCCTTCTGAGCTACCAGTCTTCCCTTCCGTCACCTTACCTTTCCTCACCTTTCCTTTATTTCCTTTCTCTTCCCTCTTCTTTACCTTCCCTTACCTTGTCTTCCTTTTATTTCTACGCCCTTCCATTACTCCCCCTTCCCTTCTGATCTATTAGTCTTCCCTTCCCTCCCCTTCCCTTTCCTCCCCTTTCCTCCCCTTTCCTTTATTTCCTTTCTCTTCCCTTTTCTTTCCCTTCCCTTACCTTGTCTTCCATTTATTTCTACGTTCTACCATTACTTTCCTTTCCCTTCCCTTCCTTTCACTTTATTTTCCTTCCCTACTCCTACCAGTCTTCCCTTCAGTCCCCTTCCCTTTCCTCCCCTTTCCTTTATTTCCTTTCTCTTCCCTTTTCTTTCCCTTCCCTTACCTTGTCTTCCATTTATTTCTACGCCCTTCCATTACTTTCTCTTCCCTTCTGACCTACTAGTCATCCCTTCCGTTACCTTCCCTTTCCTCACCTTTCCTTTATTTCCTTTCTCTTCCCTTTTCTTTCCCTTCCTTTACCTTGTCTTCCTTTTATTTCTACACCCTTCCATTACTCTCCTTTCCCTTTCCTTCCTTTCCCTTTATTTCCCTTCCCTCCTCCTTTTCCTTTCCCTCCCCTCTCCTCCCCTCCCCTCTTCATTCCCGTATTTCTTCTCACTCTTCCTCTCCCCTCTCCCTACTCCCCTTCCATACCTTTTCCTTCCCTTCCATCCTCTCCTCCTTTCCTCCTTCCCCTTTTCCCTCACTTCTCGTTTTCTTCTTTTCTCCTCGTTCGTCTTTCGTACGTGTTTGTGTCTGTGTTTATGTCCTCCTTCCTACTCCCCCTCCCCACCTTCCCCTTCCCTTACACCCTCTTCTCCTCCTTTTCCTTCTTCCCCTTTTCCCTCACTTCCCCTCGTTTTCTTCTCTTCCCCTCGTTCGTCTTTCGTGTGTGTTTGTGTCTGTGTTTATGTCCCGGATGGCGAGGAGCTGTAGCCTCACTATACATCCACATTGTTAACCAAATGACCATCACCATCACGTGTAACCTACACCACAACGACCCTGCAAGCCATTCTCGCCCTTTAGCCCCGGGGGCATAAAGCCCATAACCCAAACGCCCTCTTAGGCTTCCATTACTACTTGCATACTTGCTCTCCAGTGCATGGCTTTCGAGATGGATCGAGCCCACGGCGTAATGGGGTGTTACTTGATTCTAAGCCTTATGTCATTCCGTAGTAAAGGTTATCTCTCTTAGGTAATAGGAAAGGATGGGTAAGGGAGCCTTCGGTGGTAAGGTAATTGATATTTTTGGTGGACGTTGGTCTTCAAGACCCATATTCTTCAACTTTGGTTCTTGAAGAATTTTCTTCTTTGGTTTTGGAATATCTTTTTCTTTTTCTTCTTTTTCAGTGGTCTTGGTCTTCAAGACCCATATTCTTCAACTTTGGTTCTTGAAGACTTCTTCTTTGGTTTTGGATTTTCTTCTTCTTCTTTTTCGGTAGTCTTGGGAAAGACCCCCTTCCCCTTTAGTCTTGGAAGACCTTTCTCTTCCTTTCTTCTTTGGTTTTGGAATATTTTTTTTCTTCCTCTTTTTCGGTGGTCTTGGAAAAGACCCCCTTCCCCTTTAGTCTTGGAAGACCTTTCTCCTCCTCCTGTCTTCTTTTGTTTTGGAATATTTTTTCTTCTTCTTTTTCGGTGGTTTTGGAAAAGACCTCCTTTAGTCTTGGAAGACCTTTCTCCTCATTTCTTCTTTGGTTTTGGAATATTTTTTTCTTCTTCCTTTTTTTCAGTGGTTTTGGAAAAGACCTCCTTCCCCTTTAGTCTTGGAAGACCTTTCTCCTCTTCTCCTCCTTTCTTTGGTCTTACTAGACCAGAGATGGGGATGGGAAGAGATTTATGGGGATAAAGTTAACCCATTTATTACCGTAGTGAGTTACAGTATGTACAATATACTGTGTTACAACGACTGCCAGCCGAACTTAGTCAGTTGAAGAGTCCCTCCCCCACCCCCCACACCTGAAAGGGATCGCGATCGATCTAGTTACTTTTCAGAAGGGGGACCACCTATCTCCTCTTCTTCCCCTCTTCTCTCCCCCTTCTCCCCTCTTTACCCTTTACTTCAATCCTTATTTCGTTGCCTTCACCCTTCCCCTTCTTTCCTATTCCCCTTCTTCTCTTCCCCTTCCTTCCTTCTTCCCCTTCCTTTACATTTCCCATTCTCTCCACTTCCCCTCCTCCCCTGCTCCCCTCTTTTCCTTCATCCTTTTTCCACATTTCCTTCTCCCCTCTTTTCCTTCTTCCTTTTTCCACATTTCTTTCTCCCCTCTATCCGCTTCTCCTCGTCCCTTCCTTCCTTCATTCTTCCCCTCTTCTCCTCTTCCTCTCTTTCCCTATCCTCCTTTTCCCCTCCTCCTCTCTCCCCTTCTCCCCTCTTTCATTTTTACCCTTTTCTCCCCTTCTTTTCCCCTTGCTATCCCACCCTCCCCTCCTCCCTTCTTTGCTCTACCCATCCTTTTTTCTTCCCTTTTTCTCCCTTTCCCGTCCTAACTCCCTTTCTCCCCTCTATCCCTCTTCCCCTTCATCCCTCCTCTCCTCTTCCCTCCTCCCTTTTTCCCCTTTTCTCCGTTCGTTTCCTCCTTGCCAGCACACCTTCCCCTGTTCCTCTCCTCCCTAGCTCCCCTTCACCCCTCCATTTTCCCCCATTTCTCCCCTCGTTTCCCCTCGCCCGTCCACCCTTCCCCTCTTACTCCCAATAACCGACTGACAGACACTCCGCCATATTCCTTGGGTGTTTATCCAACTGGATCTTGAAACCCCGAACTGTACCACGCTCTGTCGCCTCCGCGCAAATTCGGTTCCCTTCGTTGAGCCCGCGGCAGACGGAAATGGTTCTTCTTAGCTTAAGCGCAGGTGACGCAGGCGACACAGGCGACGCAGGTGACACTTGCGACGCAGGCGACGCAGGCAACGGGACGCAGAGGAAAGGCAGACTTCTTGCTGCTGAATTGAAGTACAATTTGAAGTTCTCTCACTAGAAGTGGTGAGGTAGTAAATATAAGGGCATTTCAATTGAGAGAGAAGTTCAAGATGTACTTCAATTCAGCAACAGGAAGTTTGACTTTGCCCTGTACTGGGTCGTCTGTGTCCCCTGCGTCCTAATTTGCGCTTAGGCTAACTCCTGCGCCCTTCATTCTCTGGCGGCGTCACCGAAAGCGTGTATGTCTCGTATTCGCTCACTTGTAGGTTCGAATCCCGCACTTCTCTCCGATTTCCAGCAGTATCTGTGATCAGCCCAACAGTCCAAATGCATAATAGGACAAAGGTGACTGCTTCGGCCGCAGCTACTCAGCGCCTCTTGGCGTAAGCTTCTCATCTTCAACCTTTTAGCATGAAGCTGTCGTTTCTCGTCTCGTTAGTATTTAGTGTGTGTGAACGATATTCGCTAAAATGGGCGAGTAATGGGAGGTAAGAGTATTATTATATCATCACATATAACCAGCGATTCTATTTTTGCGGACTCTACCACGCCTATGAGGTAACATCATGCAGTATGTCATTGTGTTAGATTCTGAAATATCCATGAGATATCTTATCCTTGTTGGACTACGTGTCAGGAGGATTAATGGAGCTGAAGAAAGCCCAATGTGTTTTGATTTAACTATTATACATTTCCACTACAATGGCTGTGAGGTCTTCTTGGCATGGCGAGCTCGGGGGTTTCGATGGTTATGCATAGATAACATCACCCAACTCTACCGGTCCTCGACACTCAATATTGCGTCAGCAAAACACTTAGTCGGGTTTTGCTGAGGTAGTGAGGGCCCTTCTGACATTGAAATGTCCTGTCCGGTTGTGGGAATTTTGCGTGATAAGTCACATGATTTGGATAAAGCATAAAATAAAAAAAATAAAAAATATTTCCTATTTAAAGATTATCACCAGGTTAATTACTAATCCATTTCTTAAATGGTTACTTTTGTGTTTAATGAAACGGTTTAGAATAAAATCGTTTGGGTTGGGACACGAGGCTTAACGGTGAAGTCAATGACTCGTATGGTGGACCCTCCGAGCACGTGAGCAATGGTGCTGTTAAGTTTCCACAAATTGGAGGTCAAAGCTGAGTTGAGACTCGTTTCTGGGTGGGGGTGGGCGTGGGGGTGAGAGGTGGGTGAGGGGGAGGAGAGGTGGGGAGGGGGGAGGAGAGGAAGAAAGAGGAGTAGGAGGAAAAGTAGAAATTTTATTTTACTTTATCTTTTTTTATGTTTGTTTTATTTTTGTATGTTCGTGTGTATGTGTGTGTGTGTGTATTTGTCGCTGTGTGCGTGTGTGTGTGTGCGCGTGTATGTGTGTCAGCACTAATCATATGTTCTATTCTTGGAGACAGTTTCGCACTTGCTATGGAGTCATATCCCATTAATACTACTAACAAAACGAGTACCAACAACAGCAACAAGAGTTGTAACAGCGGTTTCAACATTTTCTTCTCCATTGGAGACCATCATAGTAATGAGGTGCACTGGAAGGCGAGATAGAGCTCCAGCCTTCGAAGGGCAGCCAGACCTTCCTGTTGGGGGACTCAGCGAAGTGTAAGGAAGAACCTCAGCAGATTGGGTGAAATCCAGGGAGAAGGGGAAAGGGGAGAATAAAGGAGGAGGGGCCAGAGTAAATTTGGGAGAGGGGAAGTGAGGGGAGAATAACGAAGGAGGGTTGGAGTAAATTTAGGCGAGAGTGGGAGAGGGGAGGTCAGGGAAGGGAGGGAGAGGGGAGGTTAGGGGAGGGTGAGAGAGGGGAGATAAGCCAACTATAAAGGGAATTAGGGGGGGGGGAGTTGTGGTAAGTTTAGAGGAAAGGCTAAAGTTTGCACTTGATCGTAAGCCATGGAGGGATTAAGGCAAGTAAAGCATTTGGAAGAGGAACAACGGAGAACATAAAACGAACAAATGTAACGTTTCGTCTACCCTGAATGAAGAGGGAGGCTAAAATCTTAATTGAAATGATGCTCAAAATGGATAAACCGATTAGATATGGCGTATAGGAAAGGAGATAACAAAATATAAAGGAAACGATAAAAAGTGAAAGAGGAATAGAGATGATATTGCAGCTTCTGTGAATGGCCGGACGAGGTATATTAATCGAAAGGATGCTGGACGAAGAATAAACGGATTACAAGTCAAAGAGTAATGCGAGAGACGTGAAGGAAAAAAGCGTAAAAGCACGGGGCACAGCAAAGAGCAAAGCAAAGAGCAGAAAGTAACAAGAGCGAATAGAAAAGTGGAGGAGGAGGAGGAGGCGGGAGGAGGAGGAGGGAGGAGGAGGTAAGAACAGGAGGAAGCACATTGGGGAAGTAAAAGAAAGGAAAGGTAAAAAGAAAGAAATGAGGAGCGTACGCCAGGAGGCGCTGAGTAGCTGAGGAACTCTTGGAGGGTGCAGGTAACTAAGTCACTGCTAGGAGGAATCGGAGAGAAGTGCGAGACTTGAACCCGCAACTAGGAAGACACGAAATCCGCACGCTTCCGATTGCGCCACCATCTCACGAAGATGAGGTAGATGGTGGAAATAGGAGGAAGGAAAGGGGAAGGAGACAGATAAGGACGGGGAGAGGTAAAGACCTCAAAGTGAAAGGAAAAGGTGACACAGGGACCAAGTAATAGTAGGAAGAGGTAGGAGGTAAGAGGGGAAAGAGGCAGAGGAAACAGAGAGAGAAAGAGAACACAGTCATAAGCAGAGGTTAGAGGTAATAGGAAAGAGGCAAAGAGAGCAGATAAGAATAGGGAAAGGTAGAAGGAAAAAGTAAGAGCAGAAAGAGGCAGATGGAGTTTATAAGTACCAGAGAGAGGAGGTAAGAGGATGAAGAGACAGAGGGAGAAATTAAGAGAGCAAGGAGAGAGGCAGAGAAAGGAGGTAAGAGTAGGAAGAAGCAGAGAGAGGTAAAGGGTCAGAAAGTAAAGATGCGATCAGAAAGAATCAGAAAAAGCAAGTAAGAACAGGAATATGGAGAGGGAACAAATAAGAGAGCAGGGAGAGAGGCAGAATAAAGAGGCAAGAGTAGGGAGAGGTAGAAATAGGTAGAAAGAGGAGGCAATAACAGAAAGGTATGGGAATCAAGCAAAAACAAGTGAAGAGAGGAAGAGAATGAGGCAGAACAAGCAAACAAGAAGAACAGGCGGGAGAGGTAGCAGATAAGAGAGCAAGGAGAGAGCCAGAGGCAGAAGGCAAGAGTGAAAGAGGCAGCGAGAGGTAGAAAGAGGAGGCAGTGAGAGAGAGGTATGGGAATCAGACAAAAACAATTAAAGAGAGTAACAGAAAGAGGCAGAACAAGCAAACATGAAGAACAGGAGGGAGAGGTAGCAGATAAGAGAGCAAGGAGAGAGCCAGAGGCAGAAGGCAAGAGTGAAAGAGGCAGCGAGAGGTAGAAAGAGGAGGCAGTGAGAGAGAGGTATGGGAATCAGGCAAAAACAATTAAAGAGAGTAACAGAAAGAGGCAAAACAAGCAAACAAGAAGAACAGGAGGGAGAGGTAGCAGATAAGAGAGCAGGGAGAGAGGCAGAGGCAGAAGGCAAGAGTCTGAAAGAGGCAGAGGGAGGAGGCAAGAACAGAGAGGCATGATAATCAAATACAATTAAAGAAAGGAGCAGAAAGAGGCAGAACAAACAAACAAGAACAGGAGGGAGAGGTAGCAAACAAGAAGAACAGGAGGGAGAGGTAGCAGATAAGAGAGCAGGGAGAGAGACAGAGGCAGGAGGCAAGAGTCTGAAAGAGGCAGAGCAAACCTGCTGCTGCCAGAAGTTGAGCAGATCAAAAGTTTAACATGTAATGGAGCCAAGGCGGAGTGTGCGACGGAGACCCCAAAAGGGAGCCGAAATGAAAATGGAAGGCTGGAAAGAGGACCACATCTCCCGCTTCGAAAACATTAATTGAAATGATAAAACGATGCGAGGGAAGATACTGGATCGTGACTGGAATTGGAAGCATGTATACACTCAAAGAGAGAGAGGGAGTGAGTGAGGGAGAGAGAGAGAGAGAGAGAGAGCAGGTCCCCAACCTGGGTATCTAAGGACCCTTGTGCCCACAGAGTTTCAAAAGTGGGACCACGAAGCGAAATCTAGTGGGAATTAATGGATGTATAGTGATGAAAATCAATGTTGACTTGGTCTTCTCCAGGAGGTTAAACAGAGATACATAAACGTCGGATACGTGACGAAAGGCGGGTTGACCCTGTGGGTGGTTGAAGGAGATTTATCTACAGATTAAAAGAACCTAGCGACAGTCGAAATTAATATACGAGTCGATTCGTATACACACACAGACACACACACACACACACACACACACACACACACACACACACACACACACACACACACACACATACACAATGTAAATATAAGTATAAACCGGAAAATGTGAGAAGAAATTTGTTTCCTGACTAAGTAAACAAGTCAGAATCCAATTTAAAAACCAAACACACATCCTGGATAGATCACAAGGAGGGGAATGATCGACCATGGGAACAAAACAAAAGTATAACGGAGCAGAACATTAGCCAGGTCTTTGTACACGAGAACTGCCACTCGCCGAGGGACCAAAAGAAAACAAACGAGGATCGTGTATGGGCCGCTCACAATGGGGAGTTATGGCTAAATGAGGTGAGGGAAGAAGGTAGCCTGGTTGTACAAATATGGGGCTCTCAGACCGGTCAGGGAGGAAGGAATGGGGGTAGCTAGTTATGGGGTAAATATTGGGGGAAGTAATGTGGGTACCTAGTTATGGGGTGAATTTTGGGGGAAGTTAGGGGGAATGTATTTATGGGGGAATAGGATGGGGAGGTTATGATGGGGGAGAATGGAGGCTGGTGTAGCGATGGGGGAAATAGAGGATGGGTGTAATGGGGAAAGTGAAAGAATCTAATTTCGAATGTAGTGGAAAATATAGTAATGGGGAAACATGGGGGACGTAGTAATTGGGAAGGTAATAGATAAGGAAAATAGTGGAACAAACGTAATGGGGAGTTTGTTGGAGAATATGGTAATGGGGAAAATGGGAGAATATTGTAATGGGATTAAGTGGGAGAATGTGCT
>NC_134777.1:104924811-104927311 GCF_046742065.1 Oratosquilla oratoria | reverse complement strand
GTCCAATATGTATTCGACCTGCGTCCAACATGTATCCGACCTGCGTCCAACATGTGTCCGACCTGCGTCCAACATGTATCCGACCTGCGTCCAGTCTGGATTCAGCCTGCGTCCAACATGTATCCGACCTGCGTCCAACATGTGTCCAACGTGTATCCAGCAACCAACGTGTATCCAACACGTTTCCGACCTGCGTCCAACATGTATCCAACTTATATCCAGCAACCAACGTGTATCCAACATGTATCCAACCTGCGTGTACCCAACTATCGCAGCTGCCCTGGTTCACGCGGACGCATTTCATCGCGTTTGTAACCCGCGGGGGTCACTCTTTTCGCTCGCGGGTCCATTCGTCATCCCGGGCCACCTCGCCACACCCCTTTCCCTCGGCACCTGATCCAAAACTCAACCTCTGCTCCTACTCCACGCCCCTCTTTTAACAGGACTTACCACACGCAACCATCTTCTCCTCCTCGTCCTCCTCCTCCTCCCCCTCATTCTCCTCCTCCTCCCCCTCACTCTCCTCATTCTCCTTCTCCTCCTCATGCTCCTCCTTCTCCTCCTCCTCCTCCTCCTCCTTCCCCTCCTCCTTCCCCTCCTTCTCCTTCTCCTCCTCCTATTTATCATGCTCCTCCTCCTCCTCCTCTCCTCCTCTCCTCCTCTCACGGTCTCACGCACTCCAGTGTCTTCGATGTTTGTCTCGCGTTTATTTTCTTCAGCTCCAGAAAGACTTTTTCTTTTCCATCAAAGCATTATTTTTTTTCCTTTGAATTTCTCAAAATATGAAAATTTGTCTTCTATTCCTCCTCCATCTTCTCCCTCTTCCCCCTCCCTCCCCCCCTTTTTTTTAACTCAGAAAAATCAAAATAATTATATTTTGATTTTTAATTTAATATTTGACTCAAAAACGTGTAATGCTCAGAAGGTTACTCATAGAACCTGGTTTGTAGTTTGTAGTGGGATCAATACTCCAAAAAGTTTGAACTTTATTATAATCTCTGGCTCATTTTACTTCCTCCTCTCCCGAAAGCAAAAAGTTCCTTGGGTGAATATCCCCCTATTTGAAAATCCATAGGGATAATCCCCCACCCCGAGATAAAACCCTCAGGGGAAAAGTTCCCCTAGATGAGAATCCCTAGGCGGGGTTACCTCCTTTTTCGGCGGGAGTTGCCGTCAGCAGAAAATCCCTGGAATGATGTTCTCCGTTGTTGAAAATCCGTAGGAGAGGAATTCCCATTAGTTGAGAATTTCTGGGGAATTTTCCCCCAAGGTAGAATCCTTAGGGTGAATTTCTCCTCACTTGAGAATACTTAGGTGACATTCATCCTGCGTGAGAATCCCTATGGTGAAGTCCTTCAAGTTGAGAATCACAAGGGTGATTTCCCCCTAATTGGAAATCCTTAGGAGGGAATCCCCACCCCTTGTTGCAAACCCGATGGGGAAATTTCCCCCAGTTGTAAATCCCTAGGGGAAACTTCCCCTAGTTGGGAATCCTTAGAGGGGTAATTTCCCCTAACTGAGACACCCATCACCTCCCGTCCTATCCAGCTCACTATCTTCTACATTTGCCAATGTTATTCTGTTCGCGTTCTTCCAAATCTGAGCACGAAATCTTCGGGTGGTTGACCGTGGGATGCCTAACTTCGGATCATTTGATTGTATCTGAGTCGCCCAGTGAAAACTTAATGTTCTTCAGTGATTCCAAGACCCGGATGCTCTACTTGCAGAGAAAAAAAATCCAGAGCCGTCTACTCTGTATTTTTCTCTTATTGACGATCACATACACAAACACACACACACACACACACACACACACACACACACACACACACACACACACTCGCACGCTCGTGGCCCAGTGGTAGAGTTCCCGCCTGCCACTACGGCGGTCCAGGTTCGAATCCCACCCAAGGCTGAAATAAATTCAGTATCGCTGTGCTGCGAGTCGTTACTCCAACTCTCGTGAGCGAGGAGTTGTGTGTGTGTGTGCGCGCGCGCGCGTGTAAGGTCATATATGAGCTCTGATCTTTCTTCTTTTGAGGGAAATAGCTCCCGATCACGAGTCCAACACGTGATCCAAGGACATGGTGAAACCATGATAACACACACACACACACACACACACACACACACACACACACACACACACACACACACACACACACACACACACACACACACACGACTCGGTGGCGCGGTTGGTAGAGTCCCCGACTGTCACTACGGCGATCCGGGTTCGAATCCTGCCCAGGGCTGAAATAATTTCAGTATCGCTGCGCTTCGAGTCGTTACTCCAACTTTCGTGGGCGGGAAGTTGGGTGTGTGTGTGCGTGTAAGGTCACAGCATTACCCTTAGATCGGTCATACGAGCTCTGAGCTCTCATCCGGGAGGGAAATAGCTGTTGATCACGAGTCCAGCACGTGATCCAAAGACCAAGGTGAATACACACTCACACTCTCTCACACACACACACAGAAAGAGAGGAGGCCAGGTTATGAT
>NC_134777.1:104889811-104919811 GCF_046742065.1 Oratosquilla oratoria | reverse complement strand
TATGTATATATATATATATGTATATATATATGTATTATATATATACTGTATATTATATATATATATATATATATATATATATATATATATATATATATATATATATATATATAAACATATATAAATATGGAAGGTGGAAGAGTAAGACACGGGTCTAGGGCCGAGTTTATTCCTGACCGGTTTCGCTCAGAGCTTCTTCAGAGGATTGATACTCCTGGATAATGCTGACGCTATGGGTGGACAGAGACCTGTAAATGAATAAATTCATTAATCTACTGGAATGAATAAAGGTAAAGTAAAACAAATAAAATGCATTTCCCAGCTCATGTTTTGAAATGAGTATGAGTAAAGGCTAAGGTGAGTGTAGAATGTGTGGAACCTGCCGGACAAAAGATCATCGGACATTTCTCCACCGATCTAAGTCGGCGCCGTCTCTGTGTTACTCCTAATAGCTGTGTATTTCCCTATATATTTTGACCATTTTATTTCTCCTTTTTTTCAAGTTGTCTTCAGTAACTATGTATAAGGTCTCAATTACCTTTGTCTTCTTGCTAGGCATTATTTCAATACTTTTGGCTCTTTCTAGTTGAAGCAACACAAAGACGGCGCATTTTATATATATATATAATGTATACGTATATACGAGGAAGCTTCAAAAAGTTCGGGGAAAAAGTACATAAAAAATTATATGGAAGGAATTTGATTTTATCGCACCTGGACATTCTTGTACCAACGTGTTATAACAAGTTTAAACATGAACCTATAAATGCAGGTAATGACGCATCGCCGCCAGTTGGAAACCGGACACCATTTAAGCAACATGGAATCCACCAAAATCGAGGCCAGGACTAACATTAAATTCATGGTGAAAGTCGGTTTGGAGAATAGGCAAATCATTGACGCTCTGAAACAAGTTTATTGTGACAAGGCCCCAAAGAAATCAACCTACAAATGGATAAGTCGGTTCAGACGTGGCAGGCCATCAACGTCAGTTTGTGAGAAAAAGTATTGTTGCTCTCCGTGACATGATTGAAAAGAATAGACGAATAACTATTGAATCAGTAGCAGACACATTCAACAAATCCGTGGGTTCTGCACACACAATTCTGGTAAGAGAGTTTGGGGCTAAGCAAGCTTTTCGCTCGATGGGTCCCTAGGCTGGTCCGCCCAGATCAGCAGCAAACAAGGGCAGATCTTTCAAATGGAAATTTTGATAAAGTGGGATGAAGACTGAAGCTTTTCTGCAGAGAATTGTGACAAGGGATGAAACATGGCTCTACCAGTACGATCTCGAGGACAAAATTCAATCAAAGCAGTGGCTGCCCCGGGGTGGAAGTGGACCAGTCAAAGCAAAATCTAAGCGTTCAAGAGGAAAGGTCATGGCCACTGTCTTCTGGAATGCGGAGGAGATTTTGCGGCTTGATTTCTTCGATAACAAGAAAACAGTTACATCTACTTAATAAGAATCCGTTTTGAGAAAACTGTCCAAAAAAGTCTTGAAAAAATGCCCTGGAAACCTGCATCAACGCGTCATCTTCACCACGACAATGCACACGCTCACGGTGCTCGGCAGACAAGATCTGTGCTACGTGAATTTCGATAGAAAATCGTCAGATATCCTTCTTAGATCCCCGATTTAGCCCCATTCGACTTCTTTTTGTTCCCAAACTTAAAAAATAATGGAAAGGTACCAACTTTCCGTCAGGTGAAGATGTAAAATGAGCTGCTCTGACTTGGTTCAAATCACATGAGCCTCAATTGTCCTCAGACGGACTTAAAGGCTGGTGTCAACGTTTGCAGAAATGTATTGACCTTAATGGAACATATGTTGAAAAATAAACATCATAACTGAATTTTTTTTTTCATACTGTCCTTTTTCCACTAACTTTTTAAAGCCCCCTAGTTTATATACTGTGTATATATACTGTATATATATATATATATATATATATATATATATATGTGTGTGTGTGTGTGTGTGTGTGTGTGTGCGTGTGTATATATATATATATATATATATATGTAATGTGTGTATGTATGTATATACTGTATATTACACACACACGATGTTGAATTTTTTCACATGGACTATTCCTATTGAAGTTCAATGATCCAATCGACTCTCCGACATTGTATTCAGATATATCCGAGAGGTCCGTAGGCTTCCTTCTTTTTATTGCTATTCAAACAGAGTGGGCGAGCTGAGTACACTCCACGAGCCAGCTTACCTTGTTCCTCCAATGAATTAAGTAAAATAAGCTTCATTCAGCTTGAACAATGTACTCGTGTATGCAAACGTTCGCGCGCGCACTTACACACACACACACACACACACACACACACACACACACACACACACACATATATACATATATATATATATATATACATATACATATATATATATATATATGTATACATATATATATATGTGTATATATATATATATACATATATATATATATATATATATATATATATATATATACGTTCATGTGAATGTGCGTTTGTGTGTGTGTGTATTTACGTATGTGCGTTTGTGTGTGTGTTTGTGTGTATTTGCGTGTGTGCGTTTGTATGTATGTGTGGGTATGCGCTTATTTTATTTTAGTATCTATTTCCTATTTATCTATTTCATTGTATTCAAATATATGAGAAATATTTTTTGACATTTTTCTATTTTCTATTGATATGTTGATATGCCCTATTACATTTCAATAATTTACTTTATTAAATGTATTTCTTTCTTTTTCTATTTCTCCCTCTTCTTTCTTTTCATCCAACCCTGTTATGGGCCTTATTTTCTTTTAATACTATTATTATTTTATCTGTTGTAGTTTTATATTTCTTCATAGTAACTTGGATCTACATCAACTGAAACCTGTAAGAAAATATTGTCAGAAATAATAGTATAAATTTATCCCAATGGACATTAAGAAAGAAAATAATCGATAAAAGTGAGAAAAATTAATTTGGGTCCATGGAACAGTGGGAAAATAATGACAAAGAAGAATTAAGGAAACTTTACGTAAAATGTCGATATGAGAAAAAAAGAGCATTATTACCAGATAAAGAGCAAGAGGAAACGAAAGTGAGAGTAAAGGAAATAGAGAGAAGGAAGATGAGTGAGACGGCGAACGAGGGAGGGAGAAAGAGAGCGAGACAGTGAGAGACTGATAGAGAAGAAGAGGGAGTGGGAGGAAGGGAGAGAAGAGAGTGAGAGAGAGCGAGACCGTGAGAGACTGATAGAGAAGAAGAGGGAGTGGGAGGAAGAGAGAGAAGAGAGTGAGAGAGAGCGAGACCGTGAGAGACTGATAGAGAAGAAGAGGGAGTGGGAGGAAGGGAGAGAAGAGAGTGAGAAAGAGCGAGACCGTGAGAGACTGATAGAGAAGAAGAGGGAGTGGGAGGAAGGGAGAGAAGAGAGTGAGAGAGAGAGAGAGCGTGAGAGACTGATAGAGAAGAATAGGGAGTGGGAGGAAGGAAGAGAAGAGAGAGAGAGAGCGAGACCGTGAGAGACTGATAGAGAAGAAGAGGGAGTGGGAGGAAGGGAGAGAAGAGAGTGAGAGAGAGCGAGACCGTGAGAGACTGATAGAGAAGAAGAGGGAGTGGGAGGAAGGGAGAGAAGAGAGTGAGAGATAGAGAGAGCGTGAGAGACTGATAGAGAAGAAGAGGGAGTGGGAGGAAGGGAGAGAAGAGAGTGAGAGAGAGAGCGTGAGAGACTGATAGAGAAGAATAGGGAGTGGGAGGAAGGAAGAGAAGAGAGAGAGAGAGCGTGAGAGCTGCGGTTTGCCCTCACGGATTGATGTGGTATCGCCTGACATGAATTTCGTATTTTTCTCGAGCTTCTGCTCCTGCTGGCTGGTTGGGGGGAAAAACAGTCATTCACTCTTTTCAAATCCCTTTTCTTTGAATTCATGCCAGTTTATGCGATTTCCACGGGTGCCACTGACTCTCTCTCTCTCTCTCTCTCTCTCTCTCTCTCTCTCTCTCTCTCTCTCTCTCTCTCTCTCTCTCTCTCTCTCTCTCTCTCTCTCTCTCTCTCTCTCTCTCTCTCTCTCTCTCTCTCTCTCTCTCTCTCTCCCTCTCCCTATCTCCCACTCTCTCTCTCTCTCTCTCTCTCTCTCTCTCTCTCTCTCTCTCTCTCTCTCTCTCTCTCTCTCTCTCTCTCTCTCTCTTTCTCTCTCTCTCTCTCACACACACACACACACACACACACACACACACACACACACACACACACACACACACACACACACAAAATGTGTCAAAGTTCTGTTCATAATTTTATTTCCTGTGTTGAATGACGTTCAACATTGGTTATATGTATTTTTAATCCATATATACACATTCTTTATATCCTTACGAATTTATGTTTTCACGTTGCTGCGGCGTGTACTGATTCAATCCCGTTTTCTCCGTCCACAAGTACACACAGAACCCACCTGGCGTGCTGTGAATATGTAAAACGTGTTACATTCATTTGGTGTAACTCATACACGTCCATTCAACACCACGCCCAGATCAACCACGTATATCTTCCTGTATCAAACGCCAAACATTTTATTATATATTTCTTTCATGTGTGTGTTTTGTGTGGATGGCAGAGGTGGAAGGAGTGAACTTGAGGGGACGACCGAGAATGGGATGGATGGATAGGTGGGGGAGCCCTGGGTACTAGGGGAATGTCTGCCGAGCATGGAAAAGAGTGGGCAGAAGGTAGGCGTGAGTGGAGAGTGGATGTGAATGGATGATTTTCTGAGGCTGTTCCTTAATATTAATCGTGTGTAACCGTATTCAAGATCTTAACCCAGTATTGTATAGGTTTGTTATTGTGTTGTTAAGTATTGAAGTTTTAAACTCACCCCTTACTTATACTGATACACTTTGTACATTCTATTATGCCTAACTTTGGACAACTTTATTATTCATTTATTTTAATAAATTATTTCTCACTTATTAATCATTAGACTTCGTTACAATGCCATACTTTAACAATTTTGCTCTGATTATCAACATATTATTCGATCACACTAAAGACAGAACCACTGCTATTCAGGGAGGGATAAATAAAATCGCCTGGCGGCAGCCAGAATAAAACAAAGAGAGCCAGGAGGTACGAAAGATGCTAAGGTTTGAGTTGTCAACCCACCTTTCGTAACGTGTCCGACACTTATGTTTTGCTGTTCTTCTTTAGACTCCCAGAGAAGACAAATTAATACTAAATTATATCGCTATGCATCCACTAATTGCAAAAAACATTGTCCATAACAAAAATGTTGACAATAACGTTATTGTTAATAGATAGGAACCACGTAAAGACCCCATTGGAAAGTGGTATAGTTATTGTGGAATACAGTGAATTGGCTGTTGGTGTAGTTGAGGCGAGTACGAAGTGTGTGGGTTGCTAAAGAGAAAAAACACACGGAATAAACTAACAGAAATGTTTCCCAGCTCAGCTGTAAATCTAAACCAAACTCTGGCTCAGAATGCAGATGTTATGTTGATGTCAAGTATGTGGTGGGGAAAGTGAGAGAAGGGAGGTTAGGATAAGTTGATAGAATTCCATTTCCAGTTAAACGAAGAAAAGACGAAAAGGAAGGAGGAAGAGAAGAATGAGAGGAAAGAAAAGGAGAATAAAAGGATGACGAAGAAAAGAAAAGAGGAGGAGGAGAAACAGAGGAAAGAAAAGGAGAGTATAAAGAAGATGAAGAAAAGGAAATATGAAGAGGAGGAGAAGAAGAAAAAGAGAAGAAAAATATGAAGAGGAAAGAGCAAGAAAGAGAAGAAGACCGCACGAACATTCATTCCTTTTCGTTACTCTCGCGCTTCACTGATACAGTCGCAGTATGAAGTCTTGTCCCAAAATTCTGATCATTACGTTCACGCCATTTAGTACCTGACGTTCTTGGCCGAACCTTTCTGAAAACAGCGACGAGACTTAATAGAGCGTGACTGTAGCTCGTCGACTCTCGCCTTCCGACGTCTTCCGACCTCCTCTTCCTCCTCCTCCTCCTCCTCCCCCCCACTCGGGTAGATGGTCGACCATCAGCTCCCTCCTTTTCTGATAGATTTAGGAATCTTTGGCCTTTTCCCTCGAGTCTGGTAGTGACTTCGTCAAGGACCGCGTGTACTCGCCCACAGACTCTCTCCCCAAATCACCTTGCCCCCTTTACTGTACCTCCAACCAAAACACCTCTCTCTCTCTCTCTCTCTCTCTCTCTCTCTCTCTCTCTCTCTCTCTCTCTCTCTCTCTCTCTCTCTCTCTCTCTCTCTGTTTGTCTCTCTCTTTCTCCCCTTTTTCTTCCGCTCGCTCTCTTTCTCTTTCTCCCCTCTCTTCCGCTTGCTCTCTCTCTCTCTCCTCTCTCCTATTTTCTCTCTCAAAACCAGTTCTATCCCCGTCACCTGCAGAGCTGGTATGTGATATGGTCATAGTCTTCTTAATTTTCACTTGTACTCATAAAAAAAGCATGTAAAAAGTGTAGACATATTTTCTATTTAATCATTTATTCATTTATATATTTATCTAATTATCTATTTCTATTACCTTTATTGCTAACTGGTTAATTTCTCATTAACTATTCGATTAAATATGTCACGTATTCCGTCCTAATTGCTTATCAACGTCATTTTGATAATATACAATGAAAACCGATTTCATCACCCGTTGGTTAAATCATACGAATTATGCTTGATTGGGACACCACCAAGGGATTTTATTCAGCTGAGGGAAACCTCTCATTAGAAGTAGAATGGTCAGACAGTATTTCTAATGTGTTTTATCGTCGGATACGCTGCTATGTGTGTTGTATACACTCGCGCGAGGGCACACACACACACACACAATGTGTATGTGTATATATGAAGAAGGTGGAAGAGTAAGACACGGGTCTAGGGCCGAGTTTATTCCTGACCGGTTTTGCTTAGAGCTTCTTCAGAGCCCTAAGCGAAACTGGTCAGGAATAAACTCGGCCCTAGACCCGTGTCTTATTCTTCCATCTTCCTCAAACCTGTCACAATGTCTCAACATGTATACATATACATATATATACATATATATATATATATATATATATGTATATATATATATACATATATATATGTATAGCTGGTGGCAGAGTGGCAGAGTTTGGGAGAGTATGTGATAGAAGAAAGCTAAAGATAAATGTGGGTAAAAGTAAGGTGATGAGATGTACAAGGGGTGAAAGTGGCAGTAGACTGGAAGTGAACATTAAGGGAGAGCGACTGGAGGAAGTGGATAGTTTTAGATACTTGGGTGCAAGTGTAGCAGGAAAAGGTGGAGTGAATGTGGAGGTAGAATGTAGATTGAGAGAAGCGAGTAAATGCCTTGGTGGTTTAAAGAGTGTAATGAGAAATAGACATTTGGGAATGGATGCGAAGAGGAGACTGTATGAAGGAGTGATTGTGCCAACAGCACTGTATGGGGCAGAAACGTGGAACATAAGAGAAGAAGAGAGAAGGAGTTTGAATGTGTTTGAGATGAGATGTCTGAGAAGTATGGCGGGGGTTACTAGGCTAGATAGAGTGAGAAATGAGGAGGTGAGGAGGAGAACAGGGGTGAAAAAGGATTTGGGAGAGAGGGTTGATGAAAGAATATTAGGATGGTTTGGACACATGGAAAGAATGAGTGAAGAAAGACTAGTAAAAGAGGTATGGAAGGCAGATGTGGAGGGAGTGAACATGAGGGGACGTCCTAGGATGAGGTGGATGGATGGGGTGAAGGGGGCTTTGGGGAAGAGGGGAATGTCTGTTGAGGAAGGAAGGGAGAGGACGGAAGACAGAGGTGAGTGGAGAATGGTTGTATATGGATGATGTTGTGATTGCATGAGGAGGAATGGGCGGGGTAGTATGTGTGAGTAAATTTTGACGCAGCCCGAAGGGATTTCTCCCCGTCCTCTCCTTATATGCAAAGGGGGACGGAGAGGGGGGGTCGCCGATTAAATGAAGCGGCCTTGCTGTGGATGTACTGTGTCTTGCGACACTGCTTCTGACCCAGGGCGGTGGGCGGGGTGCAGGGATGACCCGTCATCCAGGAGGTGCTCAGATGAGAGGAAGGGTGGGAGGGGTGTGGAGTGTATTTGGGGATGAAATGGGTGGGAGTGTTTTTATGCCTTTCCCTTTTTGGCTACCTCCCTTGGAAGGGGGAAAAAGCCTTGGTATATGTATGTATATATATATGTATATATGCGTTCATACATGCACACATATATACATGCATTCATATTTTCACACATTTGCGCGTACGTATTGCACATATATACATACATAAATACACACGTGTATGATATATTGTATTGTCCATCTGATTCGATGAGGACCATCGCATAACACATATATATATATATACATACATACATACATACATAAATATACACAGACATACATACACATATACACTGATATTGATTCGGATGCACCAGACGAAGGAAAAAAAAATTCTCTTCTCGCTCGACCTGATAATGAAGGGGCTGATCAGCTGTTGGCGAAAGCGGCTTTGATTCGCTTTGAGCAAGTTCGTAAACACGTCTTTGAATAATTGATTGCCACGTCCTCAGCAGTCATGCTCTTGAGTGCTGAGTCAAGAATCGCTGCCCTGGTTCAGGAGGCTTCAGCAGGGCAGCAGAGCCAAGTCTCAGGAAGAGGAGGAAGAGGAGAAAGAGGAGGTGAGTATGATGCTTTCGGCAGCATACACACACACACACACACACACACACACACACACACACACACACACACACACACACACACACACACACACACACACACACACACACACACACACACACACACACATATATATATATATATATATATATATATATATATATGTAAACCTGAGTTAATCTAACCTAACAACTCAAAATGATCTAACCAACCCTAACCTAATCTACCCCAACGCTGTATAACATAAGAATGGATTAGATTGCAAGAAACCATAAGGCAATACCTAACCTGACCTAACCTGACCTAACTTAATTCTCCGGATTCTGAGGGACCAAATGACGATTACCGGCACCAGAACATTGCGAGCAGCTGAACAGAACCGTAAATTAATGCACTCCAACCTTGGACGAAATCCAACTGAATTGTTAAAATCCAACCATACCGTTGACTAGTGTCAATGTAGCTTAAGGTAATGACTGGGTTGAAGCAACTGATCGTACCACTTTTCTTTTCTATGAAGTGAAGGAAAGAGGGCGGAAACCTCCTACTCATTTTCCTCCTCTTCTTCCTCTTCCTCCTCTTTCTCGTCTTCCTCCTCCTCCTACTCCATCTCCTAATCTTCTCGCCGTCTTCCATTTCTTTCCTCTCTTCTTCCTATTCTTGCTCCTTCCTCCTCCTCCTCCTCGCCGAAGTCTTCTTCTTCCTCGTCATAATCCTCCTCCTCTTTCTCCTCTTCCTCGTCTTCCTCCTCATCTTTTCCTCTTCTTTCTTCTTGTCCTCCTCCTCTTCCTCCTCCTCCTCCTCCTCCTCCTCCTCCTCCTCCACCTCCTCCTCGGATTAGATATTTGACCCTTCCCTCCCTCCCCCAACTCTCGTTATGTGGCATCTGTGTACAGGTCAGTATATGGCGTATGTGTGCGTGTATGTGTGTGTGTGTGTGTGTGTGTGTGTGTGCGTGCGTGCGTGCGTGTGCGCAAGAGTGAGATGGAGAGAGATAGAAGCGTAGAAAAACAGAGGGACAGAAAGGTGAGAGAAAAGGAAAAAAGTTAGAATAAAAATAACAAGAGAGTGAGAGAGAGAGAGAGAGAGATAGAGAGGAAGAGAGACAGGGATGGGGGAAGCGTATATATACGCGCACGACTGTTTGCTTTCTTGTTTATTTATGTGTTTGAGTGCGAACTGGCTTCTGCGTACTCATTGTGATTCCATAATGTTCTCCTCTGAACACAAGAGAACTTTTGCAGTCCAGGTTTACTTACCGAACTCGCCAAGCACAGGGTGTCCCGAAAGATGGTACTCACAAATGTACTCAAAGAATGAGTAATTTTTTAGACACCCTGTGTATACGTAGTGTGTACGCGCGTGTGTGTGTGTGTGTGTGTGTGTGTGTGTGTGTGTGTGTGTGTGTGTGTGTGTTTATAATGTAACATAATAGAGAATGGCATGTGTATTGATATATGATATAATATGTATATATATATATATATATATATATATATATATATATATATGTATGTATGAACAGGGTTTCCAACAAATGTACTCTCTCTGAATACAGTTGTGAGTACTTTTGTGTGTATTTTTTTAGGGCACCCTGTATATGAATTGGAGTAAACAGAGTTAGAGAAGAGCATGAAATTACTAGCAAATAAGCATTCAATATGTAAAGTCAGGAAGCGAGTAAGGAGGGCGAACACAAACAAATTGTTGTTTTATCTTCTGATGGGATATGATGGAGGTTGTGGAAATGTTGTAAATCATTTAACCCCAGAGATTAATCTTCTTATTTTTATTTCATTTTGTTGTTTTTCTTTTATTGTATTTCTGACTTTAGTTTTAGTTTTTTTATTTTATTTATTTATTGTGTTTTTGTGTTATTGTTTATTTCACTTGTTTTTGTTTGTCATTTACTAATATAATTATTTTATTTTTCTTTATTTTGATTTTTAGGTATCTTTATTTGTATTTTATCTAATTAGAATATCATATATATATATATATATATATATTTACATATATATATTTACATATATATATATACATATATGTATATATATATATATAAAATATATACATATATAATATATATATATATATATATATATATACATATATGTATATATTAGTTTTTTCCTTTTTTTATATTTCTTTTATTTTTATTTTTATCACCTAAAATTTTCTTTCCTTATTCTCTGAAGAAATCCTTCTTAAATTTCTACTTTGCCTCCTCTGATTCTTTGGCGCAATGGTTTGACTTTCGTTTCTTTACATAAATGGCCTTCTGATTGATTGATTGACTGGTTGCTGTGGAAAGCTGAAATCTCGACTTTGGACGTAGGTTATGGACTTAAAACGTTTGATATTCAGACATCGAATTCGATTGGTGGACTTGGCTCGTATGGTCTGAATTCGAATTCGGTCTTGGTCTCGTATGATTTAAACTCGTAATCAAACTTGGTCTCGTATGGTCTGGACTCTGTCTTGGTCTCGAATGGTCTGGACTCTGGCTCGATCTTGATCTCGTAAGATCTGGACTCGGACTCTGTCTTGGTCTCAAATGGTCTGGACTCTGGCTCGATCTTGATCTCGTAAGATCTGGACTCGGACTCTGTCTTGGTCTCAAATGGTCTGGACTCTGACTCGATCTTGGTCTCGTATGATGTGGCTGGGACTCGATCTTGGTCTCGTATGATGTGGCTCTTGACTCGATCTTGGTCTCGTATAATGTGACTCGGACTTTGTCTTGGTCTCGAATGGTCTGGACTCAGACTTGATCTTGGTCTCGAATGGTCTGGACTTTCTCTTGGTCTCGAAAGGTCTGTACTTTGTCTTGGTCTCGAATGCTCTGGACTCTGATTCGATATTGGTCTCGAATGGTTTGGATTCGGACTCGATCATGGTCTCGTATGATGTGGCTCGGACTTGATCATGGTCTCGTATGTGGATTCGGACTCTGTCTTGGTCTCGAATGGTCTGGACTCTGACTCGATTTTGGACTCGTAAGATTTGGACTCGGACTCTGTCTTGGTCTCAAATGGTCTGAACTCGGACTTGATCTTGGTCTCGTATGATGTGGCTCGGACTCGAATTTGGTCTCGTTTGGTGTGGATTCAGACTCTGTCTTGGTCTCGAATGGTCTGGACTCTGTCTTAGTTTCGAAAGGTCTGGACTCGGACTCGATTTTGGTCTCGAATGGTCTGGAGTCGGACTTGATCTTGGTCTCGTTTGGTGTGTATTCGGACTCGGTCTTGGTCTCGAATGATCTGGACTCGACAACTGTTTGAACGTACTTTTCTTCCTACAACGTAGTTTGAGAACTTGTTCTTTTCCATGTTCTGCGTTCTCTTCTATTTCTTTTTCCATTTCCATTACATCTATTTCTACTTCAAATTCTTTTATTTTTCTATTTTTTTTTTCTTTTCATACTTCTGTTTTCTACTACTAATCAGTTTTTTTTTATATTTTTGTCTTTTCATTATTTTTGTTGTACTTCCTCTACTACCTTTTTCCTCATTCTTCATATTTTTCTTTTTCTCTTTCTCAAAATCTTCATTCTTTTTCTTTCCATTTTTTCTTCATCTTCCCATTCCACCTATTATCCCATTTTTTCGTACTTCTCTCTTTCTGATTCTTTTTATTTTCATTTTTTCTACTTCCTCTTCTATTACTTCTGCTACTCGTACTTTTCTAAAAATCTTCTTTATTTTATTATAATTCTATATCTAATTCTCCTTCTCCCTGTTTATTGATGAGTACACATATCCTCCCTTCGAAGACTTTTATCACCGGATAATCTACTCGTCGTAGAACCACTGAAGAACCCGAGGAACCGATCTGGAACCAACACAGACACTTCTGAGAACGAAAGAAACAAACTCGACACTCGACTGCCGCCTGCGTGCGCTTGGACATTATACATAAAGATTGGTTTAAAATGGGTCATTAGGATCTGCGTGTTTAGGGGTCGTAAGACTGAGGGGGGGGGATGAGGGGTCCTGTTGGAATATCCCTCTTCCCCTTTCCCCCCTTTCCCCAACTCCCCTCTTTCTCCCCTTTCCCCAACTCTCCTCTTTCCCCCCTTCCCCTCTTCTCCCCCTTATGTTCCCCCCTTTCCCTTCTTCCTCCTTTCCCCTCTTCCTCCTTTCCCCTCTTCCCTATTCCCCCCTTCCCTCTGCCCCCTTCCCTCTTCCTCCCTTCCCTCTTCCCCCCTTCCCTTTCCCAACTTCCCTACTCCCCCTTCCCTCTTCCCCCCTTCCCTCTTCCCCCCTCCCTCTTCCCCCTTCCCTCTTCCCCCTTCCCTCTTCCCCCCTTCGCTCTTCCCCCTTCCCTTCTTCCCCCCTTTCCTCTCCCCTTTTCCCTCTCCCCTTCTCTCTCCCCACTTTCCTCTTCTCCCCTTCCCTCTCCCCCCTTCCCCCTTCCCCTCTTCCCCCCTAAGTAGGACAGATAGTACGTGTGTGTCAAGACATGTCAAGGCTTTGAGTCTGTGTATGGAGCATACAAACATACACCTAGAGTCGCCTTACCTCTGTAAGTGGCCATCACTGCTGACTGGGGGTATGAAAAAATGGGTGGTTCATTATGGTCTTGGGTCACGTGCTGGACCCGTGATCAACCGCTATTACCCTAACGGTAATGGGTAATACTGTGACCTTACACACACCATACACCCATTCTTTTGCTTAAGGGGGAGAGTAACAGCTTACGTTAGTATCCTACTAAACAAAAGTTTGTGTTGTTATTTGAAGAGGATACTGAGAACTACTTGAGCCTTTCATCATATATTTGATTATGGTTAACTCTAGACGATTTTATTCAGCTTAGGGGCTATGTTACCATATTAGAACACTACTAAGCTGTTACCTAAGGGATACCATGTAGATTGATCAAATCGCCTGACGACAGCCGGATTGAAAGGAAAAGGACCAGGCTGTACGCAAGTGATTTATTTATCTATTATTTTTATTTATTGTATTTATTTATTCCTTTTTTAGTTGTAGTAGTAGTAATAGTAGTAGTAGCAGCCTCAGGTATTTTATTTATCTATTCCTTTTAGTAAAAGTAGTAATAGTAGTAGTAGTAGTAGTCATTGGCGGGAAAGGGGCCAATGAACTGTGTCTGCGGGAGACAGATCCTGCTGCTTCCACCACACAGTTTCACGAGGATGGAGTTCGTGTTAAAAAAAAAAAAAAAAAATATATATATATATATATATATATATATATATATATATATATAGTAGTAGTAGTAGTAGTAGTAGTAGTAGTAGTAGTAGTAGCAGCAGCCTTAGGTTTTGGGGGTGCATGAGGTGTGTATTATGTAATAAAGAACCTTAAGGAAGGATGTAATAAGGGTCATCCATCCATTTCACGGTCATAATACTCAAGCGGGGAGAGAACAAGGGGACTGTGGGGCCGGACGGGCGATGTTAGATTGAGTAATAAAGGGACTAAGTGGAGCTGGCAGGGTTGGGTTAAAGGGAGTGTGGGTAATAACATAATTTGGAGTGATTGATCAGTGTTAGTAGGTGCGTACATATATACATGTGTGTGTGTGTATATATATATATATATATATATATATATATATATATATATATATATATATATTTGTGTGTGTGTGTGTTTTCCTAGTTATTAAATGTGTGTGTATATACATGGGTGAGTTTTTTGTGTAGTTCTATCTTCGTAGTTCTATTTGAACCGATTGATGTTTTTGCATTTTCACTTCCGACAAGCGTATTACATTTTGTCTTCAAATCTCACGTTTTACATTGTATGTGTACGTATATGCATATGGGGAAAAGAAAGATGTGTGCTTGTGTACGTATAAGATAAAACCGTGTGTATGTATGAAAAATTAAAACCTTGTGTACATGTGTACATATGGAAAGAGGGAGAGCCATATGTACGCATGTACATAGAAATGGAAATCAACATGTAAGAGAAAATGGAAACACATATGTACATCTGTGTACGTTTGGGGAAAGCAAAGCCATGTGTACGCATGAGAAAAAGGAAAATTGTGTGTACGTATGTACATATAGAAAAAAGAAAAAACAATGTGTGCGTGTGTACGTACGAAAACCATGTGTACGTGTATACATACCAGAAAGAAAAAAAACCTATGTGTACATGTGTGTACGTACAGCACCAGAGAAATCCCCTATGTCCGTATGTACGTAGGAACACACGGGGAAACCCCTATGTACGTATGTACGTGCGAGAACCGATGTAGGCCACTGTGTGCACGTATGTACGTGTCCACACCGGAGGGCAATCACCAAAAGCCAAGAAGTGTTCGAGAGAGAGAAATGGGACCAGGATCTGGTAATGGAAAAATAGTGCTAATTTGGGACGAAGACGTGGTGGGACAGGTCAAGATGGGTCAAGACCACTGAAGAAGGGAGGGAGGGGGAGGTGGGAGACGGGGGGAGGGGAGGGGAGGGGCAGGCGAGAGACGGGGACGGGGGGGGGGGAGCCCAAGAGAGTGAAGAAGAAATATTGAACTGGGAGAGTATTTCAGTGGGAAGAAGGGATAAAGGATGCTGGAAATTGAAGATGAGAGAGATCCCGACAGCTCTGGCCATGCAGGGAGGCGACCCAACGTCGACTTAAAAAAATCAAGAGAATGCAATGAAAGTAGAATTAGAACTGGAAATAGACATTACGTTCTGGAAAATGTTGTGTTTTGTTATGTATTTTTTCTACCAATCAGCAGGTTATTTTATTAGATTGGAGGGAAGCTCCCTGATTATTCAAAGTGTGTAAGTGATTCACCATGGTCTTGGATCACGTGTTGTACTCGTGATCTACAGCTATTTCCCTCCCGGAAGAGAGCTCAGAGCTCATATATGACCGATCTGTGGGTAATGCTATGACCTTGCACGCACACACACCCAACTCCCCGCCCACGAAAGTTGGAGTAACAACTCACAGCGCAGCGATACTGAATTTATTTCAGCCCTGGGCGGGATTCGAACCCGGACCGCCGTAGTGGCGGCCGGGAACTCTATACCACTGCGCCACGAGCGTGTGTGTGTGGTGTGTGTGTGTGTGTGTGAGAGAGAGAGAGAGAGAGAGAGAGTGTCAAGGGGAGTGTACGGAAGAGGAAAAGAGAGGAGGGAAGCGGAAAAGAGAGAAGGGAAGTGGAGAGGAATGGAGGGAAGTGAAAGGGAGTGGGAGAAGAAGTTATCAGCCTCCGCTCGATCATCCATGATGGATGACTTGAGAACGGAAGCATCCGTTTCGTTTCCATCGACTTCGTGAGAGATCGCACAGTTCCGCTCGAGTCCCGTGCAGGGACCTTAGGGGCAAGGGAAGGGCTACGGGTGGCTTGTGAAAGACTAGGGACGGCAAGAGAAAGGCTAGGGACTGTGCTGGAAAGATTCCAAGGGGATAGGTAAATCCAGGGAAAGCACTGAAATTATGTAGGGGTAAGGTATAGGAAGCTCTTGTATATACAATTATACATACATACACACACACACACACACACACACACACACACACACACACACACACACATATATATATATATATACATATATACATATATATGTGTATATATATGTATATATGTGTGTGTGTATGTGTGTGTGTATGTGTGTGTGTGTAATTCACCATGGTCTTGGATCACGTGGGATTCGTGATCGACAGCTATTTCCCTCACGGAAGAGAGCTCAGAGCTCATATATAACAGATCTATGGATAATGCTGTGACCTTACATACATACCCCCAACTCCCCGCCCACGAGAGTTGGAGTAACGACTCGCAGCGCAGGGATACTGAAATTATTTCAGCCCTGGGCGAGATGCGAACCCGGACCGCCGTAGTGGTGTGTGTGTGTGCGTGTGTGTGTGTGTGTGTGCGCGCGCGTTTTTTGTGTAGGTTACGGATGTTTTCAGGGGCAGGGAAGTGTAGGGACAGGGGCAAGAAAACTCTGGTTTTGATTACGGTCAGGAAAAAAATGCTAAGAACATATACACGAGTAGAATTAGGCCAATTTAGGGCCAGGAAAAGGACATTGGTGCTTGTATAAATAATGTAAAAAAGCCAACATGGACGAGAGGGGCAAGAGATATGGGCAGGCTAGACGCTTCAGATTACGCTACCACTAGGGGAAAGCTTATTGACAATGAATAATAGGACAATGAATAATATTGACAATGAATAATAATATTGACAATGAATGATAGGACAATAATAGTATTGACAATAATAATACAATAGGACAATAATAATATTGACAATGAATAATAGGACAATGAATATTGACAATTAATAATAGGACAATAATATTGACAATAATGATATTGACAATAATAATAGTATAGGACAATAATATTATTGACAATGAATAATAGGACAATAAATAACAGGGACAATGAATATGGGACGGGTAAGGGCAGGACAAAAGATCCCCTGGTATGGACAGGGGCATGTATTAAAAAAGATTAGGACACTTTATGGGGAATAACAGGAAGCTAGATAATTAATCTAAGGACATTTCAAGAAACAAGAAAATATACTAAACGTAAGTAAGTAGAGAGTGAAAAAGGACGTTGTTCTCTAATACTTAAATAACATCGATATAAGAAAATTTACCTCGTTTATTCGTGTAATCATGATTTAATGTAGCTATTTTATTTTGGATAACATTAAGCTCGTACTAGGCTCACACACGTGCGCGCGCACACACACACACACACATACACACACACACACGCGCACACACACACACAAACACACATATACACACACACACACAAACACACACACACACACACACACACACACACACACACACACACACACACACACACATACACACACATATTGAAAAAAACAATCACCACATACTTGTCCCCATTCTCGAAAAAAAACAATGGGAAGTCTTGAGAGGTGTCTGAAGACACAGCTCGCGGTCACTCGAAGTCATCGAGGTGGCAGAGACAGGGTACCCGGAAGAGATAAAGGATTAGGGGGTGATGGAAGAGGGCCCGGGATGATAAGATCTCCCGAGGAGGTCCTCAGAAGGGAGAACAATGGTGGGTACGGACTCCCCGCCGGAGTCATGAGTCAGGATGAAGTCCTCTTCGCGTCAAGTTTCGGTGCACGATTGGGAGATCGAGAGAGTGGCGAAGAAGAATCGAGCGAAATACGCCGGCGATCTCGCTGGCTGATGGACTCGTTTCCCCTTGATTCTGGTGACGTTCTTCACATATTTTGTTCTGTTTAAAACAGGAATGACTCAGCTATAAAGTGGTCGGGGTCTCGATCGAAAAGGACCTTGTTCAGTTCGGGGTGCCTGACGTCCGACACGAGGTAAAGTCGGTTGTCACAACAGATTGTATAAAAGGAGTCACTGTCATGGATTACTCCAGGGGTGAATGGAAAATGGTATTTCTTAAGCTAGGGAGTAGATAGTACTCCCACGGGGTGATAGTAGCCCCACAGAGTGATAATACCTCCCTCAGGGAATATTGAAATAAACATCAATGCGAGTGTTTGAACTTTTTTTTTAAGACTTAAGCTACATGCAGCCAGTACAGTACTCCTCTATTCTTCCCTTCCTTGTTTCTTTCTTCCCTCTTTCTTCCCTCCCTTCCTCCCCCCCTTCCTCCTTTTCTTCCTCCCCCTGACTCCCTTCTTCCCTCCTTCCCTTCTTCCCTTTCTCCCTCCCCTCCTCCCTCTCTTCCTACCTCTCTTCATATTTCCCTATATCTCTTTCTGCCATTCTCCCTTTCCTAACTTCTTCCCTCAGTGTCTCTTTCCCTCCATCTCTCTCTCCATTACATGCTACCTCCCCATCCCTCCTCACCTTGCCATCCCCCCCCTCCATCCCATCCTCCCTTTTGCTTCCTCTTCCTCTTCTTTTTCTTCTTCCTCTTCATCTTTCTCTTCTTTTTCTTCCGTTTATCATCATCATTATCATTTAATCAATCATTATAATAATAATAAAAATGATGATAATAATAATAGTAATAATAATGATGATAATACTAATAATAATAATAATGATAATAATAATAATAATGATAATAATAACAATGATAATGATGATAATGGTAATGGTATTAATATTGCTCAGTAGCTGACAAATCCATTAAAATTCTAGACTTAAAATATGCACCCTAATCACATACACACACACACACAGACACACACAGACACACACACACACACACATGCACACAAATTGTATGTGTTAATACGTGTCCGTGTGTATGCGTGTATGCGTTAGTGTGTGTATGCGTGTGTGTGTATGCGTAAGTGTGTGTATGTGTGTGTGTGTGTGTGTGTGTGTGTGTGTGTGTGTGTGTGTTTCCATATGTATGCGCGCGCATATGTAAATATTGAACCTTTGTATGATTAAACGGTCAAACAAAACCCAATATTCCTTGTCTTCAGATAAACCAAATAATCTCCACACGCCACTTGTGTTTTTTCTTTTTTTTTCTTTTTTTTCTATAAGACTAATGTTCTTCCTCGTTTTTTATTCTCTGACATCTTCAGACAGACGTGATTTTTTTCCTTTTTTTCTCTTCTTGTTTTTGTATATATATTTTTCCTTTTTTTCATAGTCGCCCTTCAACTTCTTCTGGAGCGACGCCTTTTTTGTGACCTGATTTTTTTTCCAGTGATTAATCTTTTTTCGTACTGGAAAGTGTCTTTTCTTATATGGTACATTATACGTGTATGTTTTTGTGTTTGTGCACACGGTCGGGTGTATGTGTATATAGTGTGTGCTTATGCGTGCGCGCGTGCGTATGTATGTACGTTTGTGTAATTGTGTATGTCTATGCATGTGTGAAGATATATATATATATATATATATATATATGTGTGTGTGTGTGTGTGTGTGTATGTATATATTTGTGCGTTTGTGTATGTGTTTATGGATGTCTGCATGTGTGTGCACATGTGAATGCATGTGTGTATGTCTATACATGTGCGAACATGTATATATCTTTATCTCCATACAGTGTATGTTTGTATGTGTGCGTCCTTATGTGTTTGCATGTATGTGCATGTGCGTATATTTGTATACACCCATGTAGATCTGTGTGTACATCCGCTTGTTTATACATCGGCTCACTAATATTTTGTGTTTATTCTTCTATAGTCACTTTCTATCATAACCTTCTAAGCAGACACACTTAGAAAAAGTCTGAGCATTAAGTGAGGTAAATGTCAAGAGGTATGTTGATCGCTGAGGCTCAAGAGGCTCCTCCTCCTCTTCCTCCTCCTCCTCCTCCTCCTCCTCCTCCTCCTCGTCTTCGTCCTTCTCCTCCTCCTCCTCGTCTTCGTCCGTCTCCTCCTCCTCGTCTTCGTCCTCCTCCTCCTCCTCCTCCTCCTCCTCTTCCTCCTCCTCTTCCTCCTCCTCTTCCTCCAGCACTCAATTATTCTTCCCCGAACTTAAGACATTCGTCGCGCGACCTTACCTGCTTCTGACAACGCCTCTCCTCCTCCTCTTCCTCCTCCTCTTCCTCCTCCTCCTCATACTCCGCCTCCTCCTCCTCCTCCTCCTCATACTATTACTATTACTCCTCTTCTTCCTCTTCCTCCCTACTTCTCCTCTTCCTCCTCCACCTTTTCCTCCACGTCATCAGCATCATCATTACCATCTTTATCATCTTTATCTTCCACCTCGTTCTCCTCCTTATCAACGTCAACATCATCCTTGTTATTTCCATTCTCCACCTCTACCTTCTGTTCCTCTTCCCCCTCCTCCTTCATATCCTCCTACTCCTCCATATCCTCCTCTTCCTCCTATTCCTCCTATTCCTCCATGCCTTCCTCCTCCTCTATATCCTCCCCTACCTCCTCCTCCTCCGCCTTCTCTTCATAATCATCATCTTTATCTTCATCCTCTACCTGCACTTTGTTCTTGAATCTCTTCCTTGTCCTCCTCCACCTCCTCCTCCTCCTCCTCCTCCTCCTCCTTCTCTTCCACCACCTTATCATCACCATCCTTGTCATCTTCATCCTTCACTCCCTCCTCTTCCTCCTTTTCCTTCTCATTTCCTCCTCTTCCTTCTCCTTTCCTCCTCATTTCCTCCTTCTCCTCCTCCTACTTATCATAACCATCCTTATCTTCATCCTCCACTTCTTCCTCTTGCTCCTCCTTTCCTCCTTCTTACTCTTCATCATCACTAGCCTCGTCTTCATCCTCCATTCCGTCCTTTTTTCCTCCTCCACCTCCTCCTCCTCCTCATTAACATTCTGATCGTCTTCCTCCTCCTCCCCCTCCTCTTCTACCATCAACTCCCCCTCCTCCTCTACCTTCTATTCCTCCTCATAATCATCATTAACATCTCTATCGTCTTTTTCCACTTCCTCCACCTCCTCCCCTCCTCCCTCCTACCCGTCTTCCTGTTTCAACATCTCTTCCTACTCCTCCTCCCCCTCCTCTTCTACCATCAACTCCTCCTCGTCATCTACCTTCTATTCCTCATAATCATTACCATCTCTATCGTCTTCCTCCACTTCCTCCACCACATCCTCCTCCTCCCTCCTTCTCGTCCTCCTGTTTCTACATCTCTTCCTACTCCTCCTCCTACCCCTCCCCTTCTACCATCAGCTCCTCCTACCCCTCCTCTTCTACCATCAACTCCTCCTCGTCTACCTTCTATTCCTTTTCATTATCATTACCATCTCTATAGTCTTCCTCCTCCTCCTCCTCCTCCTCCTCCTCCTCTCCTTCCTTTCTGTCCTGTTTCTACATCTCTTCCTACTCCTCCTCGAATCTACCTTCTATCTCTATTGTCTTCCTCCAATTCCTCTACCTCTTCCTCCTCCCCCCTGTTTCTACATCTCTTCCTACTCCTCCTCCTTCTACCCCTCACGTCCTTGACTTCTACTGTAGTTCGGCCACAGACTCCACGTCTTCGTCAGTCATTAGTCAGTCAGGTCTGACTCCGCCTTCTTGATCAGCTAGCCTGACATATCATCCCCCCCCACACACACACACATAAAAAAAGTCCATAAGGGGGTCCGATGTTTTCCGCAAACTTTCGTTCAGCTGCCTATGTCGGATATGTGTTTCTCTTTTCTTCGTATGGTGGTGTCACAGTGTTTCGTTCGTCTTGTACCCCGGTTTGCTTTCTTTACGTATAGGGTCAGGAGTTTTGGTACATTTTCTGTCACATTTGGAAGAACAATAAAACATAGAATGGAGGACGATCCATTTATCTCAACATTCATGTCCTAAATATTTTATTCTGGTTAGTGATGCGGTGGTTAGAGTTTCCGGCCACCATTACCGCGGTCCGGGTTCGAATCCCACCCAGGGCTGAAATAATTTCAGTATCGCTGCGCTGCGAATCGTTACTGAAATTCTCGTGGGCGGGGAGTGGGGATGTGTATGTGCGTGTAAAATCACAGCATTACCTATAGATCGGTCATATATTAGCTCTGAGCTCTCTTCCGGGAGGAAATTAGCTGTCGATCATGAGTCCAACCCATGATCCAAAGAGCATGGTGAATCACACACACATAAACACGCGCGCTCACATACACACACACACACACACACACACACACACACACACACACACACACACACACACACACACACACACACACACACACACACACACACACACACACATTCCCCCAATCTCCACCTACCAATCACATCACCCAATCAGAATCCCCACTTGTCACTCACTTCCCTCAGCTGAGCTATCCACCTCTTCTCCCCACTCACAGAACCCAATCCTCCCCTGTCTCTCTCTCTCTCTCTCTTCTCTTTCTCCCCAATCACTTCCAGCCATCTTCCTCTTCGTACAGTCACTACTACCCTTCTTCCACTCCCTCCAGTCACTCCCATCCCTCTCCCACTCCCTCAAACCACTCCCACCCTTCTCCAACTCCTTCCAATCACTTCTACCTCTCTCTCACTCCCTCAAATCACGCCTGTCTCTCTCCCACCCCTCTCCCACTCCCCCCAATCACTCTCAGCCTTCCTCCACTCCCTCCAGTCCCTCCCACTCCCTCCCACCCCTGCTGAGGAGTCGCCTCCCGCCTGTACCCTCTACCCCAGGGGTGCTGCCCCCTGGGGAAGACCTCGCCTCACCCACAGGGGGAGGGCAAGGGTCGCTTTACCCCCGGGGGCGGGGGGGGGAGGCTCTGACGGGCGAACACGGGGATTACCTGACTGTTTTGTGCAGACCCCGTCCTGAACATCGAGACAGACCGCGACCCCTGTGGCCCACATTGTACTGTGTGTGTGTTTGTGTGTGTGTGTGTGTGTGTGTGTTTGTGTCATCCGCCATGGTCTTGGATCATGTGATGGACAAGTGGTCGACAGTTGTTACCTTCCTGGGTGAGAGCTCAGAGCTTGTATATGGTCCGATTTGTGGTGTGTGGTTGTGTGTGTGTGTGTGTGTGTGTGTGTGTGTGTGTGTGTGTGCGTGTGTGTGCGTGTGTGTGTGTGAGAGAGAGAGAGAGAGAGAGAGAGAGATTCGTCTTTGGATCACGTGTTGGACTCGTGATCGACAGCTACTTCCCTCCTAGAAGAGAGCTCAGAGCTCGTATATAACCGATCTATGGGTAATGCTGTGAGCTTACACGTACACACACACACACATCTCCCCGCCCACGAGAATTGGAGTATCAACCCACAGCGCAGCGATACTGAGATTATTTCAGCCCTGGGCGGGATTCGAACCCGGACCGTCGTAGTGGCAGGCGAGAAGTCTACCAACTGTGCCACGAGGTGTGTGTGTGTGTGTGTGTGTGTGTGTGTGTGTGTGTGTGTGTGTGTGTGTGTGTGTGTAAGCAAAGCTAAAAGATAAAGAAAATAATACCAAATAATAAAATGAAAATGAAATGGACGCCAATCACTAAGCAAGTCTCGTTCTGTAATTTACCTACGTTTAAAAAGATCCTCAGGTTCATATCAACTCGCCGCGCATAAACTTCGCGCAAAGAGGGGGAAGGGGGGTCGATAACCAGGATGAGGGTCGACCTTACCCATCGTTGCTGGATGCCCTTGGGGTTGCGGTCGTCCACGACAGAGCACAAGTCCTTTACTGGTCGAGTTGTGGGATGGTTACAACCTTGCCTTTCTCTGTGAAGACTTGTGTGTGTGTGTGTGTGAGAGAGAGAGGGAGAGATTCACCATTATCTTTGGATCACGTGGTGGACTTGTGATCGACATCTATTTCCCTCCCGGAAGTGAGCTCAGAGCTCATATATGACAGATCTATGTGTAATGCTATGACCTTACACACACACACACACACACACACACTCATACGCACGCACGCACGCAGACACACACACACATACACACACACACACACACATACACACACACACACACACACACACACACACACACACACACACACAACTTACCGCCCACGAGAGTTGGAGTAACGGTCTTGCAGCTCAGCGATACTGAAATTATTTCAACCCTGGGCAGGATTTGAACTAGGACCGCTGTAACAGGGATTGCGAACGCTACCACTGCGCCGTCGAGTGTGTGTGTGTGAGTGAGTGTGTGTGTGTGTGTGTGTGTGTGTGTGTGTTTGTACGTATTTACCGCCTTTGCATGTATAGTGTGTGTGTGTGTGTGTGTGTATGTATGTATTGTTTTAGTATAATATGTGTGTATATGTACTGTTTTTGTATTCATGTATGTATATATATGCTTGCGTGTCTGTGTGTTTGTGTTGTGTATGTTTCTTTACTCATTTTGTATTTATAATGTATATGCATATGTAAGGTGTATCGAAAGGGTTGAGATACAAGACCCAATTCATCGTTTCCATGTTACACCAATTCCACACCATTTCCTCGCTTATTGAATCTTCGCCTTGAGGTGACATATCGCCAAGATGGAAGCCTCCCGGAGCAGTCATGCATGATTGAACTTATCATTGCTTGTTCAAGTTTGCATGACAGTCCCTCTGAAGGCGCCTCCTTACTCTGTTCCACGTCGCTCTCCTCTTTATCATTACGTCTTTGTCGTCGTTTTGAATGTTGTTTTAGATGAGTTTACCAGCGTTTCTATCCTTGGGGGTCGTCTCGATCCTCTAATGTGTTCCTTACATGATGAATCTGGGGTGGAAAGTAATTTGTGTATTTTTGTTTGTGTGTGTGTGAACTCGTGTATAAAAGACGTGTGTCTGAGTATGTTTACAGTATTTGAACAAAGGATTACAAAGGATTACAAAGGCATAGCATGCCGACAGGAGACCTTTTGGTCCATAACTAGGTTCGGATGAAAAAAAAAAAAAAATATCATATTAATAATAAATTAAAACTATAACAATGTAAATAACAATTAAAATACATAAATAAATGCATTGGTATAGTTGAATAACAAACAAACAGGTAAATAGTAAATGATAATAAATTGACATATAACTAATAATAAATGAAAAATCAGACAGACAAATTATAACAAAACAAAAACAAATAATATAACATAAATTATAAATAATTACAGCATCTTACTTAGGTATTTATCTAAATGATTCTTAAAGCTCCGAACTGAACTACATTGCACTACCTGTGCAGGAAGTTTATTCCATTCATTAACTACACGGTTGGCAAAGTTGTTTCTACCTACTTCCAAATTGAATCTATTTCCTGACAGTTTGAGACCATTGTTTCTTGTCTGATTCTCATTCAATGTGAAAATTTGGTCACTTTTGATGTCAATTCCCTTTAAAATCTTAAAGACCTGTATCAAGTCACTTCTGAGTCTACGCTTTTTTAGGGAAAAACAGATTCATGTGCTTAAGTCGATTTTCGTATGATTTATTTTTGATATTTGGAATCAGTTTTGTAGCTCGCCGTTGTATTTTTTCCAGTCTGTCAATGTCTTTAATGAGATTCGGTGACCATACGGAAACAGCATATTCCAAATGTGGACGAACTAACGATTTATATAGCTTGTTAATGAGTGATGGACTTTTGAAATCAAAAGATCGCGCAATCAATCCCAGAATCTTATTTGCTTTCTCAGAGGCTGAAATACACTGCTTGGATGATTTGAGGTCGTTACTGATAATTACGCCGAGATCTTTTTCACTATCCACTTTTGTTAACGAATTTCCAAATAACTTGTAATCGTACTTGCTGTTATTTTTACCTATGTGCATTACCTTGCATTTACTTGTGTTAAATTTCATTAGCCACTTTTTCAGACCATTGCTGTAATTGATCTAAATCTTCTTGAATATCTAATTGGTTTGAGTGATCATTTGCCACTCCGCACAGTTTTGTATCATCAGCAAATTTGGAAACAGTAGATTTTAGTCCATGGTCTATATCATTTATATATACTATGAATAGAAGTGGCCCAAGAACGGAACCCTGAGGAACTCCACTTGCAACACTTTTCCATCCAGAAGTTTTTCCATTTAAAACAACTCTCTGTTTTCGACCTTTCAACCAATTACTAGTCCAACCTAATAGGCTACCACTTATTCCATCCAAACTAATTTAGTAAGTAGTCTTTCGTGTGGGACGGTATCAAAAGCTTTTGCAAAGTCTAGATATATTAAATCTATATTGTTTTTTTTGTCATAATTCGAGATAACTGTGTTGTTGAATTCGAGTAAGTTAGTCACGCAAGAACGTTTCCGTCTGAAACCATGTTGGCTATCATTTATCAAACGGTTACTTTCTAAATGATATTCGATAGCATCTCTGATGATAGTTTCCATTATTTTTCCTACGATCGAAGTCAAACTAATAGGCCTATAGTTATTTGGTTTCTTTTTGTCACCTTTTTTGAATATGGGAGTAACGTTAGCTAGCTTCTTTTCTCTTGGGTGGATATGATGGATTTCTTGAAAATAATTTCTAATGGAACAACAATCTCATTTTTCATTTCCTTTAAGATTCTTGGATGCCAACCGTCAGGCCCTGGTGTTTTATTAACTTTGAGTTTGTCTATACACCTTTTAATTGTTTCTTTTGTTATATTTACCGTAGTGAGTAACTTTTCACAGGTTTCAGTTTGGAATTCACTTTGAGGTGTTTCGTTTACGAATACCGAGCTAAAATAATTGTTTAAGAGATTACACATTCCTTCATTTGAATATTCAAGTTGACCGTCAGCAGATAATAGTGGACCAATGTGATTCCTAACAACCTTTTTATCTCTAATGTAACTATAGAATTCTTTGGGATTCTCTTTGGATTTCTCAGCGATGTTCATTTCGTATTGTCGTTTTCTTTTTCTTATTGTCTTTTTTAAATCTCTCTGTATTGATACATAACTTTCATAGTCATTAGATGCACCCGAGCACTTATATTTCTTATAAGCCTGTCTCTTTTTAGCAATACTTTTTTCAGTTTCTTTATCGAGCCACTTTGGGCGAGCCTGATTTGGGGGACGTCTGTCCTTAAAAGGAATGTAAGTTTGAATCATCTTAGTGAGCGTACTTTGAAATATTTCCCACATCTGATCTACAGGTCTTTCGTTTAATTTTTCCTCCCAATCTGTAAGCTGAAAGCTCCTGACGTAGTTCTAATGAAACTGAGCTTTACTGAAATCGGGGTATTTTAGTAGCACAAGTATCTATTCTAAAATTGTTTAGGAGTTTGAATCTGACTAAGTTGTGATCGCTATTTGCAACAGATTCACCGACTTCTACATCAGTTGCCATGCTTTCGCGGCTAGTGAACAAAAAATCGAGTAAGTTTCCATATCTTGTGGGCTCTTTTACATGCTGAATTAAGTAATTGTCACCAAGAAAATCAACATATGTGAACTTGTTTTTTCGTATGTTATTGTGTAATCTAATACATAGCTGTCGATCACTAGTCCAACACGTGATCCAAGATCATGGTGAATCACACACACACACACACACACACACACACACACACACACACACACACACACACACACACACACACACACACACACACACACACACACACACACACACACACACAACATGGTAACAAACAAATTGAAATGTTGATGTTATCTTGTAAAACAAGAGTGGTCATATATTTTTTTAATCACTTTTGGTGTGTATGTGTGTGTGTGTGTGTGTGTGTGTGCGCGCGCGCGCACGAGAGTACGAGTGGGCATATTTGTACATTTTCAATTTTCGTAAACATAAACATATAGTACGTGATTTTGTAGAAGATAGAACAAAATTATTATTTATAGATCATAACTTTGTGCTCCTTACTCCCTCTATACATCATGGCCTATTACTTTGATTATGAGGATTTCCTTTATGTGTCATAAATTTTTTGGCTTTTAATTACATTTCATTATGAGGAAGAAGGGAAGCCAGGTACTTTTATTTCGTTTTATTTCATTTTTTCATTATTTATTCATTTCTTGTATATATATTCTGCTGAAGAGGACCACAGATAGTGGTCGAAATATACAGATTTTCTGTCCATCTTATATCATTCTCGGACAGTGGTCAATAAATCTCATTTTACAAATGTGCTACTACATTATACCTTCCTATGTATTTATACATTTATAGCACATTTCATTTTTGTTAGATGCATAGATGGAAGCAGGTCTTGTAATTAGTATAATTAATAACAGGTATACAAATCAAGGTAAATAAACGTGATGTGATTGTAAGCGTTCGTACATAAACAATACCAACATTCGCACTTCGACTAAACTAGACATTGACCGATAGTGTTAAAAGATTGGGTCATTTTTTGTGATGTATTAATTGATAAAGAATAATAAATAAGTAAACGAAGAATAATTAATTAAAAATAAAAATTGCGAACAAATCCCTCCCGGTGTACTTTACATATGAAATCACCTCGAGGGACCCCGAGCTGAGGACGGTCACCATCGGTCGCGACCCACGTATCCTTTCCGCCGTAATAAAATCACGCAGTGTCTACAAAAGAAGCTATACAGTGCGCACAGGTGTTTAGGGGTGGTAAGAGGCGTGACGACCCCTCTGTCCCCTCGCCTCGGCCTCCCCTCGTTTCCCCTCGGAGTAAGGGAGTCTTCATTTATTTAACATATAGAGGCCAGAGCCTTGTCAACCTTTCTGACCGCAAGCTCACATTCTCCACGCTTCGTTTTCTCCCCCCCTCTTCTATACCCCCCTTCTCCCCTCCTCCCTTCTCCCCTTCTCCCATTTTCCCCTCCCCTTCCCTTTTCCTCCCCTATCTTCTCCCATTTCCTCCACTCCCTTCTCCCCTCTATTCTCCTCTCCCCCTTCTCCCCTCCCCTTCCCCCCTCCCCTTCCCTTTTCCTCCCCTATGTTCTCCCATTTCCTCCACTCCCATCTCCCCTCTATTCTCCTCTCCCCCTTCTCCCCTCCCCTTCCCCCCTCCCCTTCCCTTTTCCTCCCCTATGTTCTCCCATTTCCTCCACTCCCATCTCCCCTCTATTCTCCTCTCCCCCTTCTCCCCTCCCCTTCCCTTTTCCTCCCCTATCTTCTCCCATTTCCTCCACTCCCTTCTCCCCTCTATTCTCCTCTCCCCCTTCTCCCCTCCCCTTCCCTTTTCGTCCTCTATCTTCTCTCACTTCCTCCACTCCCTTCTCCCCTCTATTCTCCTCTCCCCATTCCCCCCTCTATTCTCTTCTCCCCCTTCTCTCCTCTATTCTCTTCTCTCCCTTCTCCCCCCTCCTAGTACTCCCCTCATCTATTCCTCCCCTCCTCTTCCCTTTTCCTCCCCTCCCCATCTCCACTCCCTTTCTCTTTTCTCCTTCCCCCTTCTCCCCTCCCCTTCTCCCCTTCCTCTTCTCTCCTCCCCATTTCCCTTTCCCCCCTTCTCTCCTCCCCATCTCCCCTTCCCCCTTCTCTCCTCCCTATCTCCCCTTTCCCCTTTCTCTCCTCTCTGTTCTCCCCTCCCCCCTTTTCCCCTCCCTTTCTTCTCCTTCTTCCTTTCCTTTTCCTCGTCTCCCTTCTCCCTTTCTTCCCCTCTCTTCTCCCCTTTTCTTGCCTCCCCCTTCACCCTTCCCCTCTCCCCCCCCTCTTCTCCCTTCCTTTCCTCCCCTTTTGGCCCTTCTCCCCTCCCTCCCTTCTCCCCTTTCCTTTTTCTCGGTCCCATCTCCCCTTTCTTCCCCTCCCTTCTCCCCTCTCTTCCCCATCTCCCCACCCCTTTCGCCCTTCCCCCTTCTCCCTTATCCCTTCTTCCCTCCTCTTCCCTTTTCATCCCCTCCCTTCTTCCATTTCCTCCCCTACTTTCTCCCCTCTACTCCCCTCTTCCCTTCTCTCTTTATCTATCTCTATACTTCCTCTCCCTCTCCCACTCCCCCTCTTCCCCTCCCATCTTTCTCTCCCCTTCCAAACACCTTTCCCTTCTCTTCCCATTCCATTCCATTCCCATTACCTTCCCTTTTAG
>NC_134777.1:104877311-104882311 GCF_046742065.1 Oratosquilla oratoria | reverse complement strand
AAGGGTCCTTTGGTACTTCATAAGTTTGAGTCTGTGTGTGTGTGTGTGTCTTAAGGAAATAATTCTGTTTAAAATTAACAAGAAGAGATAAGGAAGAATCTTGTAAGTGAGCAGAAAATATCACAATTCTGAAGACGAGTTGGCGTTAAATCAAATAAAAAAAATTCAGGTTTGTCCACCAATGGTTAAGATTTCGAAAAGAAGATAGAAGGATTTTTATTTTTACCCGAGAAGAAGAGTAGAGAACTTTTTGTACACATCATTTTATTTTAGCATTATTCTATTTGTTTGTCTTTGTTAACATGTTTATTTGTTTATCTATTGTTTCTTCAACTGAAAACGAGTTAAGGGCTTTTTTAAAACAAGAGTCGAGTCCACACACACACACACACACACACACACACACATACAAGCACACACAATTTATTTTATTTTATTTTACTTTGTATATTATATATATATATGTATATATGTATTAAATATATATATGTATATATATATATATATATATATATATATATATATGTATATAAAGAGTTGAGGACCAGGTGTGAATAGCGTCTGGGGCCCTCAGGGTGTCTGAAGGTCAGAGGAGGATGACGATGGATGTCGAGGGCCCTTGAGAACGAAGAAGGCCAAGAGGGAGCCTACGTACTTCAAGACCCTGATGAACCCTGAACTGGCGTGGGTGGTGGGTTTCTTTGACGTGAATAAAGTCGCCTGACGACAGGTAGAAGGGAAAGGAGATTGTCCCGTCCCCCTACAATATATATATATATATATATATATATATATATATATATATATATATATATATATATATATATATATATATATATAATAACAATAGTAATAAACAATCAAACGGTAGCGTTACCGCGGGGAGGGGGTATTCTCTCAGTATAATAAAATCGTCTGGCGACAAGTGAAACATTACATAAAAAGGGGAAAAGTCACATGACAATGCATTTTGGGTTGTCATATGCCCTCCACCTCCTAGTGTCACGTGTGAGATTACGTATACAGATGTCGGAGTAGAGTGAGATGGCGGGGGCGAGATAGAAGACTTCAAATGTATTCATGTGAAGTGGGTGCTTAAGAGGTTAATGGATACAGACGTATAAGATGAAAAGCTTCTTTTTGTTGTTGTTGGTTTGACCTTAGTGTCATATGACACCGACCTATGCAGGAAGCCTATCGCTCTCTCGGAGCTTCCACCAGAAGCACTTCCTCCGCCCCAGATATGTTGGGATGATTGTCGTCAGTAGTCCATAAGGATGTGTGCGATCGTATGTACAGCTTCCTGATTTGACACACGTCTTTATACAGCAATATCCTACTAGATATCCTACGGTTGGATGGAATGAGTTGTTAGATGTGGATACAAGATGACTTTGGATGATACATTTGCTATGAATTCATGACAAGTTCATGACTAATTGCTAATATACATGGGATTCTTACAAAGGATTACAAAGGCGGCGCATGCCGACAGGAGACCTTTTGGTCCATAACTAGGTCGGATGCGAAAAGAAAACATAAATGAATAAATAGAAATTATAATATAAATAATAGTAGATAGAATGAATAAATGCATGGTTAGATAGTAAACAAATAGGTAAATAGTAAATAATAATAAATTGACAGATAAATAATTATAAATAGATTGACAGATAAATAATAATAAATAAAAACCAAGCAAATAATAATAAACAAACAGACAAACAATAACAAACAACATGTTTCATGAAATAAAATGCCGTAAACCAGCATGCACCAACAATAACTATTCTTTTAGACAAAAGCTGTACATGGAGACCCCCCCTTCGCCCTGTAAGTCATTAAGAATATAAATATACATCTCGATCTGGAATCACAGCGCCACACAGTAACTTCAAAGCTCAAAGTTAATTACTTGTTCAAATCCAATGCATTAAAATTCATCTTTTTGTGAATCCAGTTATAACATACACAGAGGATACAGGAACTGTTGGGAGGCCAGTACATGGAATATGTATATATATATATATATATATATATATATATATATATATATATATATACATATATGTATATATTGTATATAAGTATGTATATATATATATGTATATAATATATGTATATGTATATATATATATGTATATATATGTATATATATGTGTGTGTATATATATATATATATATAGACATATATACGTATATATATAATATATGTATATAATTATATATATATATATATATGTGTGTGTGTGTGTGTGTGTAATGTATAGGTGTGTGTGTGCATATATAATGTATTAAACCAACCAAATGTGTAGAGAAAAAATCCACACTAGCCAAAGTGTAATATTACCAAACCACCTACGTAGACCACTACACAGACCATGAATCAAGCCATCAGATCATAAAAATACACGATCCAGCTTTACATACAAAAAACGGGCTTCGTTAATCCTCTTCTCGTTGAAGGCGATTAAGTAACAAGCCTGCCTGATTGCTGATTGTCACTAACTGATAACAAAAATACAATGTATCATCGATTCGTAGCTACGGAAGGTTTAATGAACTTGATGTTTTTTGTTGTTATTGTTTTTTTTTTATAAATGAAATATAAACAAGTATTGCATGAAGGATAGAGTGCGCTGTGTTTTTTTTATTGTGAGTTGCCTGTGAGTTTATATAAATTTCATGTGTGGCAAATACTAATTGTGTGCGCTACATTTTTTCTGCACAGAATGCGCTCACTGTGTGTGTGTATCTGTGTGTGTGTGTATGTGTGTGTGTGTGTATATGTGTGTATATATATATATGTGTGTGTGTGTGTATTTGTGTGTGTGTGTGTGTGTGTGTGTTTATGCAGACGCGCTTGTATGTTGAAGGAAGAGTGGAGGAGGGGTGAGAGAGAGAGAGAGAGAGAGAGAGAGAGAGAGGTGGTGAGGAAGAGTGATAAGGAGAGAAAAAGAAAATAAGAGATATTTTTATGCTCTGTAGTTTACCAGCGCTTCTGTCCCGACGAATGAGGTAAAGGGATGTGTGTGAGAGAGAGAGAGAGCGGAGGGGGGAAGTACAAGTGAGAGAAAAGGATAGTGAAAGAGAGAGATAAAGAGAAGAGAGAGAGAGAGAAAGAGAGAGAGACGACCATAAGCTTAGAGGGACCCAGAGTGGAGCCGGGGCATTAATTGCAATAGGAGGACATTACAAGCCGGACACAAACCACTTTTTCAATATTAGTACAGTATTGGGTACTGGATGGCGCTATCGTGCTCCATCTAATTGCTCCCTGGAATCTGGTTGACTGTGTGTGTGTGTCTGTGTGTGTACGTGTGTATGTGTTTGTGGTTCACCGTCATCTTGGATCATGTGATGGTCGTGTGCGTGTGTATGTGTGCGTTTTACACACACACACACACACAAACGACACACACACACACATACACACACACACACACACACACACACACACACACACACACACACACACACACACACACACACACACACAATATAGGAGGAGGAGGAGGGAAGAGGAGAGGAGGAAACATTCAGGAGAAGGCAGAAGAGGAGTAGAGGAAGGATAATTAAGATGCGAAGGAGTCGGCGTAGGTATAGGAGGAGGAGGAGGAAAGGATCAGGAGGAAGTAAAAGTAAAGTAGGAAAAGGAGGACAAAGGCGTCGAGAAGAGGATGCGAAGGTACAGGAAGAGGTGGAGTTATAGAAGGAGAGGGAGGAGGAGGAGGAGGAGGAAGAAGAGGAGAAGGAGGAAATGTTTCGGGAGGAAGCATAAGAAGGGTAAAGAAAGGAGGAGGAGGAGGAGGGAATAGGAATGGGTCAAGAATAGAGAGATGAAGATGAAGAAGAGGAGGATGAGATGGAAGAGGTGAGAAGTATAGAAGGAGGAGGAGGAGGAGGGGGATGAAAGGGGAGGGCGTGGGAGGAGGGGGGAGGGGAGGGCGTGGGAGGAGGGGGAGGGGGGAAGGGGTCAAGGAATTAGATGGGTATTACCGACTGATGGGAGAAAGATGCAGCCAAGGAGACTCAAGTTGACACACAGATTTCGTGAGAGGGCCGTGAGAGGCGAGGTAACGGGAGAAGAAGAGAGGACGAAGGAGAGCAGGGGGGCGGGAGAAGAACCTGTGCAAAGTCTTTAGTGAAATCTACGAAGGGAGAAGGGATTGGGTGGAAGTGTAGATCGGTTGTTAAGATTTCAAGGGACCAGAGTGTGTTCTTCAACAAATTGATCAAATCATTTGCCGACACTTAGCCAATTCTTTGAAGTTATAGTGAACGATTAAGCTGAGACTTAGTAGATTAAGAGTTTAATATAGACCTTTATCAACGTGGCAGTTTAAGATACTATAGATTGTCGGTATCAGAAAATTAAAAATAAGTAAAGAGAAATGAATATGATAATAGATAAACGTTGTACCTTATGAAAGATTAAAGAGTAAGGGATTGAGGATGAAAAGGAAAGAGAGCAGAAGGAAAGAGAGATGAAGGAAAGAAAGAGGGAAGTGAGAAAGAAGAGGAAAAAGAATATTGTGATAAGGAACTGGAGGAAGAACATGAAGAGGAGGAAGAAGAGGAGGGATTTTGAAGGGAAGTAAAAGGAAGAAGAGGAAAAAGAACAGAAAAAAGAAGAGGAAGAGGAAGGTGAGAAGGAAGAGGAGAAAGAAAATGAAGATGAGGAATAGGAGGAAGAACATGGAGAGGAGGAAGAGGAGGAGGGGTTTGAAGGGAAGCAAAAGGAGGAAGAGGAAAAGGAATAGAAAAAAAGAAGAAAAAGAGGAAGGTGAGAAGGAAGAGGAGAAAGAAAATGAGGATGAGGAATAGGAGGAAGAACATGGAGAGGAGGAAGAGGAGGAGGGGTTTTGAAGGGAAATAAAAGGAGGAAGAGGAAAAGGAACAGAAAAAAGAGGAAGAGGAAGGTGAGAAGAAAGAAAAGTAAGAAGAGGAGGAAGATGGGAGAGGAGGAGGAGAAGGAGGGGTTTGGATGGGAAGTAAAA
>NC_134777.1:104869811-104872311 GCF_046742065.1 Oratosquilla oratoria | reverse complement strand
AATTGAGATGGGATTGAACATTGTTCACATACACAATTGAACAAAAAGTATATATAATTGCATGTATGTATATGTGAGTGATTCACCATGGTCTAGGATCACGTGTTGGACTCATGATACAAAGTTGTTACTCCCCCGGGTGAGAGCCCGGAACTCGTATATAGGCCGATTTACGGGTAATGTAGGGACCTCACACACACACACACACACACACACACACACACACACACACACACACACACACACACACACACACTGACACACTAACACAACTCGTTCTCGTTGCGCAGTGGTAGAGTTCTCGGCTGCCACTACGGCGGTCCGGGTTCGAATCCCACCCTGGGCTGAAATAATTTCATTATCGATGCGCTGCGGGTCGTTACTCCAACTCTCGTGGGCGGGGAGTTGGGTGTGGGTGTGTGCGTGTAAGGTTACAGTATTACCCATAGATCGGTCATATATGAGCTCTGAGCTCTCCTCCGAGGAGGAAATAGCTGTCGATCACGAGTCCAACACGTGATTCAAGACAATGGTGAATCACACTTTCTTGCCCAACAGTGGTATGCTGCATTTCCCCCCCCCCCTGGGCGGGGACCGAACTTAGTCCGCTGAGTTAGTAGGCGAGTGTTGTGTGTATAGATAGTAAATAGATAAGTTAATATAGTAAACTTTACGTATTTCACATACGTAAGGCATCCATTTTCCTTCACGTTATTGATAAATACAAAACAATCCTCTCAACTGACAACGCTGAGCTTCCTCGTGACCTCACTAGTCATACCTTCCTTCCTGGCCGCTACAATATATATATACATGCATATATATATATATATATATATATATATATATATATATATATATATATACATATATATATATTTGTAATGTTCGTCGTATTCAGCTTTTGTTTTGAACTGCAGTGTGGAGATTTATTTTTTATCGTTTATAAACCAAGGCTCCTTCCCCTTACAAGAGAGGTAGTCAACTCGAAAGGAAAGTACACATTCCCATCCATTCCGCTTCCATCCACCACCCCTTCCTCCTTCTCCTGTTCTGCCTGATCAAAATAGGTTCGTCTGCTTTAGTGTAGGAGTAGCGTAGTTGGGTTAGTATGCATTTGTATCATACATACATACATATATATATATATATATATATATATATATATATATATATATATATATATATATATATATATGCACACGCATGTGTTTGTGTGCGTGTCTGCGCGTCTTTTTGCATGCTTTCAACTCTACCTATCTAGCTCTCCTCTCTCCTCTCTCTCTCCTCACTCTCTTCTCCTCTTTCTCTCCTCTATTCATCTCCCTCTCTCTGTCTTTCATTTCTCTCTTTATTCCCTTTCTTCTTTCTCCCTCCCTCTCTCTCTCTCTCTCTCTCTCTCTCTCTCTCTCTCTCTCTCTCTCTCTCTCTCTCTCTCACACACACACACACACACACACACACACACACACACACACACACACACTCTTTCTCAGTGGTTGTGGGTGTAGCTCTTTATTTATCTCTCACTATTCTCTCTTCTAACTTTCTTCTCTCTCTTTCTCTTCTCTCTTCTATATCTGTCCCTTCTCTCTCACTCTCTTTCTCCCTTTTTTCAACCTCCGTATCATTCTATGCTCTGGAGGATTACAAACAGACACGGAAACTGTTAATGACAGCCGTACAAAGCTGAGTTTTATTTTTTCATTTTTTTTCGCCGTAGATTGAAAGGATATACGAGAAAAAAACATAATTTCTAGTTGATGAATCAGTCATTGGAAATCTAGTTCTAGAAATAATAAGAGAAGGTTTTCAAACCTAGAAATAGCTTTAACATGCAGATAACCTTGCATGTGTAAAGTTTTGATTATGCATCCTTGTAGTGCATTATGAAATTGTTAAAGGTGGCAAAGTCCGATTTACAATACTTTGTACATTTGTATTTGTACAAGAACCGCAAGGTCTTCTTATCGTGGGGGACGTACCAGCTTAAAAAAAAAAAAAAAAAAAAAAAACTCTACAAATCCTCGACACTCAGTACTGCGTCAACCTATTGTCACGGATTCACCTCTGTGTTTGAGTCGATGTATCAAATCACGGTCGTTACTTGAACAGTTCCTCAATCCAGTAGCTAGTATGGTAATATGCTTTTTAAAATGGTTTTCCCGTTTCGCAAGGACAATTAAAGGGTGAGGTACAGAACTATTTAATTCACATGATATAAAAATATACAATTTACCTTAGCCTGGTGTATGTGGGATACGCGCGGGGCACGAGCGAGGGAGTCAGAGAGACGCCACTGTCCGCCTCTCTTACATTTATACCAAGACCGCACAACACAGTGCCAACGGCAAGTGGCGATTTATTATATACATAAACCTAACCTGCCTCTACTGGCCTGGCTTCACACAATCTATCCACTTCTTTATTTTTGTGTGAAGAAAGCTTACAAATGATCAATTTCTAGTTATCTAACAAAAAAGGAGAATAGCTTCTATAA
>NC_134777.1:104854811-104864811 GCF_046742065.1 Oratosquilla oratoria | reverse complement strand
CGGCCACTCACCCACCCCGACTCTAAATGGGCAAAAGATATTTCGTTGTATTTTTTAATTATTCATTTATCCATTTATCTCTTCATTGATAAATTTATCAATTTACCTATTAAGTATTAATTTCTTTATCTATCTATTTATTAATTTATTCATTTATCTTTGTATTATTATATAGTCTTATATGCGGAACGTGTCATTGAACTCTGTAGAATGAGTATGTGACAACGGAAATTGCGCTCTGAGGAAGCCTGTGGTGATCTTGTTAATATTAATATAGTGAAAAAAAAAATGACTGTTGAAAAGATATCGTCATTACTTGCGTTGTTTTTGTGATTCAAAGGAATCGTTTTCATTGTTGTTATTATTATTGTTATTATTATATTAGTAGTAGTAGTACTGTTATTACGATGTGAGTGTGAGAGGGAGGGAGGCAGGAGGGGATAGAGAGAGAGACAGGAGGGGGTAGAGAGGAAGAAGGATGGAGAAGAGAAAGAAAGGAGAATGTAAAGAGAGAGAGAGAGAGAGGAGAGTGTAGAGAGAGAGAGGAGGGTGTAGACAGAGAGAGAGAGAGGTGCGGGGCGCCTCACCCCCCCCCCCCTCGGTAGCCTCCACTAAGCCGATTTAGAACCTTGAAGAAGAAAATTGGTAAATGGCGGACGGGTTGAAGAGGAAGGGCAAGAGACTGGTAATTATGGCAAAGGGCCGAAGAGGGAGGATAAGGAGGGTTGGGGGGAAGGTCGGGGGGGGGAAGAAAGGACGCGGGAAGAGAGGGACAGGTAAGTGTCCAATGTGCAAGACAGAGAGACAGGAAGACATGTGACAGGGAGAGAAGTGGGATGGCTTCTGTTTGTGTGTGTGTGTGTGTTTATGTGTGTGTGTGTGTGTTTATAGGTGAGAGGGGTGGAGGAAAGGGAGTGGAGCTCTCTCTCTCTCCTCTCTCTCTCTCTCTCTCTCTCTCTCTCTCTCTCTCTCTCTCTCTCTCTCTCTCTCTCTCTCTCTCTCTCTCTCTCTCTCTCTCTCTCTCTCTCTCTCTCTCTCTCTCTCTCTCTCTCTCTGAAGTTGTCACACGCCACAGGGAGCTTCTTCAATCCAGCAACTGTCTTTAGGATCCAGAAGATCGTCAGCTGAATGAAATCGCCTAGCGCCAGGTATGGAAGGCAGTGTCTACACGAGGAAAAATAAATTTAAAGTGGAATAAAACTTCTTAAAAAAATGGAAGATGGCTGTCAGAGTGTGATGGTTAGGCTGACATATTTCAGAAAAGCTGAAATAGGTTAGAATACAAAAAGATATAGAATATAGAAAATAGTTATGAAAATGAAGAGAAAAGAAAACGAAGGAGAGAAAAAAGGACAGAAATCGAATTAGCTGGGACCATTGTCAGGATTTCTTGAACGATGTTTTGTGGGGAACAAGTAGGAAAAATATAGAAAAAAGTCCATATTTGGCCTTAAGTTCTTCCCCCTCTCCATCATGTCCACACCTGTGTCGCCAACATGCGACAAACTGGACGAAAAACATCGGCGACGAAGCTGTGTCACCTTCATGTACGAGACAAGGAGCACCACACGGTGCAAAAGTGGTTCACATGTTTGTTCTTTCAGGGAATGTCCGCACATGTCGCCAACATATCGGTAACATATTTCGAACGTGTTGCCAGTATGTTTCCTACATGTTGATGACATGTTCGCAACATGTTGCTAACATGTTCCCAACATGCTGATAACATGTTCCCAACATGTTGCTAACATGTTTACTACATGTTCCCAACATGTTTCCATCATGTTCCAAACACCTTAAGTTAGGTGACATTCCGGTTTCTTCAGTTCGGGATGCGGATACAAAAACTGTTACTTCATCGCAACATAAAGATTTTTTCTCCGAGTCATCTATTTATTAATTCATAATCAATTTATATATTCAATCAATAAAAGTAATCATCCACATATCGAAAGGATATAAATCCGATCAAGAAATTAATAAAGAAGACACGAGGTAACAATAAACAAAGACGTCTCCTATACAATCATTAATATCAACAAAATATATTGACTTAATATTCAATATCATTGCACAATATTCGACCCTACCTCCAATATTTATCCTTATAGCAACCCCTCCCCTCTACGTAGCTTCTTCAATATTTTATCTACATTGTCAGTAACAACTTAGAACGAGTTATTGAGGATTTGTTATAAATCTCAAAATTATTGCTTTAGAGTCTCCCAGTGTTTACCGTAGTGAATGCAGAGATGAAAAATGAATTAGTGAACAATTGAAAAGAGCAACAAGGCAGTGAACATGAAACATAAGTGGTGAAGAAGGAGGGACTCATCAGACCCCCTCCCCCTCAAAAAAAAAAAAAAAAAAATAGATGGACTTGGTGGCGAGAACCTCCAACCGTGGTGGCAAAAGGACCAAAAAAAGTACGGACGCCGTATCGAGCGAGACCCCATCTCTACCGGAGACCACGCCCTGAACTGAATCGTCTGTTGGGTCAGAAAAAAAAAAAAATGGCCTCACCTATGGCTGACGAAGCGAAGTGTGTTACTAACTGGACGCCACGAGATGGGAAGCGTGGAAGAGGGATACTAGACAGAAGGTGGAGAGACGGGATAGAGAAATTTGGAGAAGTGACGTGGCAGTGAGTGAAGAAAGGAGGAGACGGAGAAAGGAAGAGAACCGGAGGGAAGAGGAGGACGAAGGCGAAGAGGAAGAGATACAAAAGAGGAAGATTAAATCTGGGAGGGAGGGAGAAGAGAGAAGAGGACAAAGAGAGAAAGAGGAGGAATCAAGAGAAGAGGACGAAAACAAGCGAGGAAGAGAGAAGAGGGGGCGAAGGCAGAGAGAAAGGTGAAATAAAGAGAGAATGAACGAGGAGGGGGATGAAGTGGAAGATGAAGAGAGAAGGCGAAAAGAGAAGAGGAGGACGGAGTCAAGAGATGAAGAGGAAAGAGGAGGACGAAGGCAGAGAGGAAGAGAGAAGAAGATGAGCGTTAATAAATCAAGTCAGGTTGACATATGCAGTTGTCGGAGGGGAAGCACTCGGTTGTGTATTGGAAGTGAAATGCCAGGTTGCATTTGCAAAAATTCTTCGAGATTAACTTATGATCTCAGGTAAGAAGAAGGTTAAGGTTAATGGTGAGTTAACTTTGTTCTGTTCTCGAAATAATGATTTAACGTAGTTCTGATCTCTGAATGATGAGTTAACTTAGTTCTGATCTCGGATAAGAAGGTTAAAGTTAATGATTTAAGGTTAATGATGAGTTAACTTAGTTCTATTCTCGAAATAATTAGTTAACTTAGTTCTGATCTCTGAATAATGAGTTAACTTAGTTCTGATTTCGGATAGTTCTATTCTCGAAATAATGAGTTAACTTAGTTCTGATATCTGAATGATGACTTAACTTAGTTCTGATCTCGGATAAGAAGGTTAAAGTTAATGATGAGTTAACCTAGTTCTGATCTAAGATAAGTAGAAGGTTAAGTTTTATGATGAGTCAGTTTACTTATGATCTCGCATAAGAAAATTATTAAGGTTAATGGTGGGTTAACTTGGTTCTGGTCTAAGATAAGGAGAAGGTAAGGTTAATGATGAGTTAACGTAGTTCTAACCTTAGATAAGACAAAAGGTTAAGGTTAATGATGAGTTAACTGAGTTCAGATATCTGATGAGGAGAAGGTTAAGGTTAATGATGAGTTATCTTGGTTAAGAAGAAAGGTTAAGGTTAATTATGAGTTAACTGAGTTCTGATCTGATGAGAATGTTAAGGTTAATGATGAGTTATCTTGGTTAAGAGGAAGGATTAAGGTTAATGAGCCAACTTGGTTCTGATCTTAGATTAGGAGAAAGTTAATGTTAATGATGAGTTAGCTTAGTTTTGATCTCATATAAGAAGAAGATTAAGGTTGGTGACGAGTTTATGATGAGTTAACTTAGTTCTGATCTCAGATAAGAAAAAGGTTAAGGTAAATGATGACTGTGATTGGGGTTGATTGGAAGTGTTAAATGTGTGTTAGGGCTTCTTGTTTGAGAAATATTGATATACGGAATTGAAAAAAAAAAATCTGGAAGTCGATACTGAATAGTTGATCTTACATCAAGACACAGCAAGACACTGCATTGCGTCTGACCCGGGGCAGTTGGTGGATGCAGGGATGACCCGTCATCCACGAGAAGCTGAGATGGGAGGGTGGAGGGGGTGGCGGAAGGGCGTGAAATGGATGGGAATAGGTACGTGCCTCTGACTTGGCTACCTCCCGTATTAGGGGGAAAAACTCTCTGTATATAGATAGATCTTACATTGTCCCGGAGAGCCAACAGAAACGCATAAGTCTGTTTGATCTTCGGAAATCCATCTCATTGTCTTCATCGAAGAGACGCCTTCGGCTATGGACTCGGTGCAATTAACTGTGCTCTCGAATTTTAGTGAATGGAAAGTCCGCAACCCCACAGTGGCTGGCAACGGTCCTCGGAAGAACGAAGGGAGCAGTCACCGGTTGTCGGCTTTCTGTGTGTGAAAAGATTGAAGAAATGTAGTTGAGGTTAATAGAAACATTTCTTGGGCCCCGGTTTGGAGATCGAGTGTCAGCCCCTCAGGTCTGCACCTCCTGATGGAGACGCACCTGTCATGTTGCTATGGTTACTGCCGCCAGGCGATTTTATTCACCTGCAGGGAATCATGTGGACATAACAATGTGGCTATTTTTTTCTATTGCCTTTTTATTTTTTGTGTGTATCTTTTATTTTTTATTTTCCTTTTTTCTTTTTTATCTTTATTTTCTGTTTTTCTTGTTTCTTTTTCTTTTCCCTTTTTTATTATTTTTCGTGTTTCTTCTTTTCTCTTTTTTATTTTTCCTTTTTTCTTTTAATTTTCTTTCCATTCCTCTTTTTTTTCTAAAACGGAGTACTCTGCTTCAGGAACTCTCTTGACCGATCAAAAATTGGCTTCTAATTCGGACATCTACAGCCAATAATATCAATTCATCATTATTTCTCAAGTAAACGAATTTTCAGTCTGTTCGTGAATTATGTGTATGTATATATATATATATATATATATATATATATATATATATATATATATATATATATATATATATATATAATTTATTGTTATTTTAATCATATATTAATAGACCGGATCTAATTGATGAAGTAATGATAGAAACAGAGATCACATTTTTTTGGTTGATGTCAGAGGATTTTATTCAGTGGAAGGTGTCCTGTATATATATATATATAATATATATATATATATATATATATATATATATATATATACACTCATAAACCTTCACCGTAAGATATTTATGCGACCAATCGACAGGAGAAATTATAACGAAATGACAGTAAGATCTTTCGTATATTACTTCTTCTTGCCTGAAGATGTAAGATCTTGCTGTCATTCCGTTCTAACTTGTGATGTGGTTTTGCCTCACACACACACACACACACACACACACACACACACACACACACACACACACACACACACACACACACACACACACACACACACGTATATATATATATATATATATATATATATATATATATATATATATACTCGTATATATGTACGTATATATATGTGTATATATATATATATATATATATATATATTGTGTTGTGTGTGTGTGTGTGTGTGTGTGTGTGTGTGTGTGTGTGTGTATCTAAATAGTCTCTTCTTTCAATGTGATATTTTTATCTTCATCATTCTTCTCTCCCCTCCCTTCTCTCTCTTTCCAGACCCTTTTAATCATTTCTCTCACTTTTGCTTCGTCTCTTTTGCTGTTTTTGGCGATCCTTGTGTGCCCTCGATCGGGAGGCTACTTGATACTGCACATCATCAGCTAAGGAGGAAGAAGAGGAGAAGAAGGGGAGAAAGAGGAGAAATAGTAGGAGGAGGAATAGGAGGAGGAGGAGGAAGGAAAGGAGGAAGAGGAGAAAGTGGAGGAGGAAAAAGAGGAGTAAGAATAGGAGGAACAAGAGCAGGAGGAGGAGCAAAAGGAGGAAGAGGAGGAGGAGGAGGAGGAGGAACAATCACAGCAAGAGCGAGTAGTGATTGTGAAGGAGGAAGAGAACAGGAGGAGGCAGCGGAGGCGAATGAATAAGAACAATGGAGGAAGGAGGAAGAAGAAGAATAAGAGGAGGAACAGCAATAGTAACAATAGGAGTAAAGTGACAGGAGAAAGAGTAGGTTGTGGTGAAGGAAGAGGAAGAACAGGAGGTGGAGGAGGATAAATAGGTTGTATGGGAAGAGGTAGTGGGGGAGGAGGAAGATGAGGGTGTGGAGAAGAAGGAGGTAGTTGAGGTTGTGGTGGTGGTGGAGGAGGAGGAAGAGGAGGAGGAGAAAGATGATGACGAGGTTATGGCGGTGGAGGAGTAAGAGGAGGAGGAGAATTAATAAAAATAGTGATAATGATATTAATAATGGTACTCATGATGATAATAATAATAATGATGATGATGATTGCGTCGGCAATAACAGTGATGATAATGAAAACGTCGTTTTTATGCTTGTGGGGACTTACGACAATACAGATAATAGTTCGCTCATATTCGGTCTCTATATTATTGTGATTATTGTAGTATATATATATATATATATATATATATATATATATATATATATATATATTTATTAATCTATTTAATTTTGTATATATTTTTGTATATATCCATTTGTTTTTATCATTATTATTTTGTTTTTTTATTTGTTTACTTATTTATCTTATATACAAGGCAGGTTTGACCAAATATGAGCGACGGAGACAAACCATAGGATATTTCTAAATATTTTAAAAAACGAATGAATTAGTAACTAAGTAGATGAATAGATAGAATAAGAAGAATACCTGTGATTCAGACAAACCATATAATTCCATTACCGGCGTTGTAAATAAAGTCACCAGCTTTCCTTTCTCTAAACATTAAATTGCTATGTTAGCGTTATTTCTGATAACCTTCAGTAACTAAAAAAATTCAAATGTTGTTGATATTTATTTAGATCTTCGAACAACGTCCCTTTCGCATCTAGGGATAATCTTAAGATGAATAAAATCATCTTTTGTTAGAATTGGATTCGTATTTGTATCAAATGTAGTATAATATGCGTGGATACCTTTTAGTTATTCATAGACTTATACGTCATTTTCGCACTTAATCTCTACTTACTCCTAAATGTATAAAATCGTCACGAGAACAAAAGAATACAATACCTGAATGCATAAACTTTAATACAATAGGTGTGGCTATTGCATCGACAATTCCAGGTAAAATGGCTGTGCTTTTTTTTCGTAACCTTCCCTGGATTGCATTTCGAGTGAGAGCCTTTTTTTCCGTAACCCGGACTGGGCGGTCTGGTTGCAGTCTCAATTTGCATGCATGTGACCAGGTATATATTCGTAGCTGTGTATCTAACGAACAGTTGGAACCCTTTCTATAGTACGGATAGGAGTGTGTCGACACAGGAGATTCTTCTGAATGACACCAGCGATTCTATTTCATAGGGTGTCCCTTGATACTGGCTGTTATACAATAGCCTGTGTGCGTTGAAATCCAAGAGGACTATGCCCAGCTTGATTTTCAGTATTGCTTCCTGCATGCATGCATGCATATATGCATACATACGTACATATGCACATGCATGCATACATACATACATTATATACATAAATGCGCACATCGATATATGCATACATACATACCGTGCATGCAAACCATGCAAATATGCTTAGCATACGTACCATGCATACGTGTGTATATGTACCCCGTCTGGGTTGTTCGCTTTATGTTATTGTACAGTAAAAATCTGCTCAGTAGCATCCGACTGATAATTTACGACCTATATAGGGCGCCCGTACGGACCAGAGTCACACTTAATTTTGCCTGGGTTATAGGAAATATCTACTCATAGAGAAATTATAATACTTTATTGTACTGCAACTTTCTGTTCGTTATGCTGCCCACCCCCACTCTTGATACTGTCGTGTATAATTTTTCTGAAGATATATTTTCATTTTTGCCTACCCCTGTTGTAGGGGAGGCAAGGATACTGCCACCGAGTTTTCCCACTCAGGTCTTGAAAGGCGACAAAAACGGGACGGAGGTTGGGACTAGGCATCCTGTTCTCTGTAGCCCTGAAGAATGAATTTCTACAAGAAGTCAAGCCATAAGAGGATCTGGGATTTTTCCAACCAGAACACCAAGGTTTGGGGGTCTTTTAATCCGCGTAGTTGTGGTACAGATGAGAGTATAAGGGAAGAGATAGGCGGTATGTTTGTGAGAAGGATGATGGATGTGTTGGTATTGAGTGAAACCAAGTTGAAAGGGAGGGGTGAGTTTGAGTTTGGGAGTGTAGTGGGGAGGGTGTCAGGAGTGAGGAGAGGACGAGGAAGGGAAGGGATGGTTCTACTAGTAAGTGAAGAGATAGGTAAGCGTGTGGTGGAGTAGAAGGAGGTTGATTAATGTGGATGAAAATGAAACTGGGAAGGGAAATGTGGGTCTTTGTAAGTGCATATGGGTCTAGTAGTGAAAAGAGTGTAGAGGAAAAGGAGGCTTTTTGTATAGATTTAAATGAGTAGAGATTTTTTAAAGAAATGTCAGTGTAGTGGTATTGGGAAATCTCAACGCTAGAGTAGGGGACGAGCCAATAGATAGAGTGGTTGGGAACTGTGAAGTACCGGGAAAAATTCGTAGTGGAGAGCTGATGGTGGAGATATGATTAAATAATTGATGATGCGAGTAGCTAACACAGTGTTTAGGAAAACGGTTAAGCATAAGTACACTTGGTAGAGGGTGGTGAATGGAATGGTGGTCGACAAGACTTTAATGGATTATGGAGTGGCATCCAAGAGAAGAGAAAGATTTTTGGATGTCCATTTTCTTAGAGGAGAGAGTGGGGAAATATCAGATAATATTTTGGTGAAAGGTAAGTTGAGAGTGGAAGATAGATGGAGAAAGAGGAAAAGGATAATAGGTAAGGTGTTTAAGGTAAACTGTTTAACTGAGAAGGTAAAGGAGCAGAAGTACAAGGGGAAGCTGAGAGAAGTGTGGGGGCTGGTGAAGGATAGAGGTACGAGTGGAGGATTAAAACACAAAGAAGTTTGCAGGAGTGACGTGGCAGATACCCAGAGAATTTACGCGCGCGCACACACACACACACACACACACACACACACACACACACACACACACACACTTCTTGCCGGTGTAGTGATAGCGTATTGACCTGCCGACTCAGTTTATCAGAAATGAAAGCGCATTCCAGTAATAAAAGCCGCTACTGTCTCCCTTGGGCAAGGGGATTTTGTGTGTGTGTGTGTGTGTGTGCATGTGTGTAAATGTCTATGGGTACCTGCCACGTCACTCCTGCAAACTTCTTCGTGTTTTAATATGTTCGTACAGTCTTGTTCGTGGCCTTCATGTTTGGAGTTCACTGCTGGACAAATGATTTTCCAGACTTGTACCACGTCACTCCTGAAAACTTCTCAAATCTTAACTGCATCCGGAGTCTTGTCCGTAGCTGTCTTGTTCAGAGTCCTCTGCCATGTCACTCCTGCAAACTTCTCTGGAGTCTTGTCTGTGAGTGTCATGTTTTTTTCACTGGCGAAGTCGCGCCGCTGACTCGGGTGGTGACGTCATCAGAGGGTTCTGGCATGTCACCAGCACGCGTCTGTTCGTGATCTTCATTAAGCTTTTGTCCCTGAAACGGAAAGGCATAAACAACTGTCAGGCTGTCAACGTTAAGGATATATTCCACGATATCCACCATTACCGCTGTCACCGTCATTTTCACCATCAACTTCACAGTCATCACCGTCACTCACCACTACCACCATCACTTTCACCATCAATACTGCATCATTTTCACCATCAACTTCATTATCATCATCACTTTCACCATCACCACTATCACTATTTCAACATAATTTTCACCATAAAATTCGTCATCATCAACATCACCACCTCAACCGCCATTACCACTACTACCAC
>NC_134777.1:104847311-104849811 GCF_046742065.1 Oratosquilla oratoria | reverse complement strand
GTTGTTGGCGATGACGACGCTGCTCTGCGTGTGATGAGAGGTGAAATTTTAGAGATTATGTCGCTGATCCATCCTATGTGGCTATTGAGTCCTATTTGGGAGCCGCGTACTTTACCACACAGTTGGCATGGCTGTGTTGTTCAGTGGCGGCGCCAGGGGGGAGCTTGGGGGGGCTTTAGCCCCCCAAAAAAGTGGTCAGCCCCCCCATTAGCCCCCCCCAACTGAAATGAGCAAATTTAAAATTTAAAACACTCATTGAAATAATTTTATTAAGTGGAATTTTTAATTGCCAGGGCTAAAGATTTGTCAGCCATCAGTGCTAGCCCTACCATTAACCCCCTCCCCTTCTGAAATGAGGATAATATATGTGTATTATCATATTACTATTAGCCCCCAAAAAATTTGCTCAGCCCCCCCTTAGCCTCCCCAACTAAAAATTCCTGGCGCCGCCGCTGGTGTTGTTATCTGGGTGGCCGGTCTCCCTCCGCACGTTGGTGTCGTCGGGCGCGGTTTTCTGCTCTCCCAAGAGACTGGACATTTGGTCCTAGGCTCTTGTTGTTCTTTAGTTCCCTGACAGTTTTTATAACTAAGGCCAGCTGAGGGGTGTTCCATCAATTTCCTGTAATATAGGGAGATTGGGCAGCTGATCTAGTATGTTTGGTGTTGCAGGGTTGGATTGGTTGAGTAGGTTGATGAAGTGCTCAGTCAATCTGGAGATGATCTTTTCATTGTTCTTTTACAATGTATTGTCATCTGAAGAACTGATAGGATGATTCCCGCGTTTCACTGGCCCGTATATTGTTTTAACTGCATCGTAGAAGCCATGTATATTGTTGCTGTCTGCATATTGTTGTATTTGAAGAGCTCTTTCTTTCCACCATTCATTTTCCATGTGTCATAGGTGTCTTTGTACATCGGCCATGATGTTAGATAAACGAGATCTAAGTGCTTTGGACTTGGGATTTCTTAGAGCATTGTATGTCTTTTTTTCCAGCTGTTGGTATATGCCGGGGGGCTCTCTGATCGAACCGATCCTGGTTGATGCGCTTGGAGTACTCGATGGTCAGTACCGCGGCTTCGTGGAGGACATTATGTATGCTGGTCCACTGGGATGAGGTCTTTTGACCCACTGGTATACTGGAGAGAGCCTCTGCAAATTTGTATCTGAGGCACGTGATGTCGGGTCTTTGAGAGTTGAGACGTTGATTTTCCTTGGTGGGAGCCGTCCCAGCTGTTGAGGTCTTAGTTCCAAGCAAACTTTGCAGCGTATTGAACGATAATCTATCCAGCACTCAGTACCCCTCATGACTCTTGTCATCAGCACCTCCTTCCTGTCTGCTTGGCGTACTATGATATGGTCCAGTTGGTGCCAGTGATCAGAGTGGGGATGTTGTCATGTGGTCTTGTACTTGTTCTTGCGTTGGAAGAGTATATTGGTCACAGATAGTGTTCAGATCACAGGGCAAGGAGTCTAAAGCCATTTTCATTGGCTTTTCTAATACCATGTTTGCCAAGAACATCGGATAATATTTCGTGATCACGTCCAAGCCTGGCATTGAAATCAACCAGGAGTACTTTGTCGGTGCGTGGAACCTGTAGACAGGTGTCAAGAATGCTGTAGAATTGCGCTTTCACATCTTCTGCAGTAAGAGTGGGGTCATAGGCACTGATGATGGTGACGTGCTGGCCCCTACTTAAAGTATTCGCAATGTCATTAATCGTTCACTAATTCCAGATTGCATCTCCGGAACTTGGCACAGGAGGGAGGTCTTCACGGCAAAGCCGACCCCGTGAAGCCGCCTTTCACCCTCTGAGAGCTGCGATGTCAATGTTATAGCGGCTTAGTTCGTGTGCCACGAGTGCAGTTCTCCTCTTTGATCTATTGTCGTCATGATCAATAAGTATTCTGATATTCCAGGTTGCTACAAGTAATGTATTCGAGTTGTGGCTGCATGGAAGAGGCATTCCGTTGGCCTGCAGATGACCACCCGAAGTTTGCTAAACGGGCAATGTTTAGACCGTCTTTTCTTGGTCTCTTCCCATGTGGGATGAGCAATGCGGGAGTTGCCCAATCATTCAGGAAGCTGCCACTTAACCCCAACTCCCAGCGACCATCACTCCTACACCGCCTATATGCAGACATAAGAACATAAGAATAAAGGAGACTACAAGAGACCATAAGGCCTACACTAGGCAGCTCCGTATCCATCACCACCTGTCATCCCCATCCATAAAGTTGTCTAATTGTTTTTTAAAACAACTGATAGTTTCAGCGCTTACTCCCAACTGCACCTTCAGCCTGTGCCTATCGCTCCGTCCCCGTCGCTGCAGACTTTAAAAGTATACTGATGATGATGATGATGATAGGTGAACGTTGCGGAGTAGAAGCCTGCGCCATGAAGTTTTTTTAATGTAGGAAGCTGTTTGCGCAGAACTGGTTCCCACTCTCTTGGCCCTCGTAAGCATTCGACGATGGCCGAAGACACTCCAGATGACCGCC
>NC_134777.1:104829811-104837311 GCF_046742065.1 Oratosquilla oratoria | reverse complement strand
CATTGTGTAGCAATGCAATGGTAGCTTACGGGTCTCGCTCCACGCGGCCTTGGTTCGAAGCTCGCTAACGCCTGTTTTATGATTTGGATTACGTTACTCACACTAGTGATTTATTCCATAAATATACATACAAACGTGTATATATATATATATATATATATATATATATATGTATGTATATATATATGTGTATATATATACTCGTATATGTGTGTGTGTGTGTGTGTGTGTGTGTGTGTGTGTGTGTGTGTGTGTGTGTAAGGAAACCAGGTAGTGCGGCATAGCACTATTTATTTCTTCGCATAGAAAACGGAGAATCATGTACATATCGTTTTCCGCAAACATTGACAACTGCCCAAGTCGGACAATGGCATTTCAATTTACTTCGTTCGGTAGTGTCACAATGTTTCGCACACCTTTAGTACATTTTTTTCCCAAAGTTTCGCACAAAACACCGATGAACATATAACATCCTCTCTTATGTTCCATGTTCTTCGCTCACAACACCATCGATGGACAGAGGCTGTGTGATAATATCCTGTTTATTACTTGCTAGGGGACCTGACAACCGGCGACTGCTCCCCCCCATTTTACCACTTTCAGCTGGGGACATGGAAACAGTCCCACACTCACACATCATAGACAACATTCCAAACTTTCTTCTCAGGGAGATCTTTGGAAGGGCCCGGGGATCGTTGCCAGTGACTGTGGGGCTGTGGGTGTTCTACATAATTAAGCCCGAGGGAACTGACATGGGCCTCTTCTGTGAAGTGTAAGGGATCACTTCATCCCCACTGAAGTGCGCAGGTCTCGCTTAGTAGTGGGTTCGAATCCCGCCATCTCCCCGATTCTCAACAGATACCTGCCCCTCAACAGTCCCTAAAACGCACACATAGGGCAGAGGTGACGGCTTCGGCCGCAGCTACTCTCCGCCTTCCGGCTAACGCCAAATCATTTGCCTCAGCTTTGGAAACGTCACTTGTACTGAATATTTTAGGACTGAAACCAGTCGCATCTACCATCTGCCATCTACCTCCACTCTAGGAAACTTTCTAAGTAAACATTACTTACAGGTGATTACAAACTGTTCATAGTCTGCAAACAATTTACAAACCTTGTTTACATTCTTAGTTTGGATTACGCCTATTAGAAGTAGTAACACCATTAACAGTACTTACAGTAATGTACTAGTTACAACAGATGTAGTACCAAAAATTACTAGGTACCACGGTACTAGTGTAGTATGCCAACACCAGTAGTAGTACTTGTAGTGCTGTATTACTGCACTACTTACAGCAGGTGTACTACCAAGTAGTACTAGGCACTACGGGAATATTGTAACATAAAAACACAAATAGTTGTACTTGTAGTACTGTACTATTGACAGCAGGAGTACTAGAAACAAAGGGACTAGGGTAGCACGCTAGGGAACATAACCCGCTAGAATTCAACAAACACACAACAATCATAAGCTCGCGAATGAGAATGAGTCTCGTTAGCTTCGTAGGCGGGACCGATTACCATGCCTGTGCATAATCGGCCAATATGAAGCTTACACACACACACACACACACACACACACACACACACACACACACACACACACACACACACACACGGAAATACGCACATAGAGTTTTGGAAAAGGTTTCACATTTACATTGAATTGCCTTATATGATTAAAATGTGTGATTATTTCATGAGTAAGTTATAAGTACAATAACATCGACTGAAACTAGAGGGGGAGAGCGGGACTGGAAAAGAAGATGGGATATAGGTTTGATGTAAGAGTATTGTGATGGTTTGGACACACGGAAAGAATAAGTGAAGAAAGATTAGTAAAAGAGGTGTGGAAGGCAGAGGTGGATGGAGTGAACATGAGGGTGCCACCAAGGATGAAATGGATGGGGTGAAAGGGACATTGAGATTGAGGGGGATGTCTGTTGAGCAGGGAAGAGAGAAGGCAGGAGATAGGGGTGACTGGAGAATGGTTGTGTATAGACGATACTGTGATGGAAGGGAGTGGGGGATGGGGGAGTTAGGGAGTAGTTATATGTGAATAATATTTTGACGCAGCCCGAAGGGACTCCCCGTCTACTATTTTTCTTCATGAGGAAGCGGAGAGAGAGGTGGGGGGTCGCCGATTAAGTGAAGCGGCCTTGCTGTGGATATGCTGTGTCTAGCTGTATTGCTTCTGTCACAGGGCAGTGGGCAGGATACAGAGGTAATCCTTCATCCATGATGAGCTAAGATGAGAGGGAAGAAAGGGTAGTGGATGGGAGTGAAATGGGTGGGAGTGGGTATATGCCTTTTTGATTTTCGCTACATCACTGGTAAAAGGTTAAAAGCTCTTTGTGTGTGTGTGTGTGTGTGTATATATATATATATATATATATATATATATATATACGTATGTATGTATATCTATATACATAATGTGCATGCTTATGCTCTTCCAGTTTAAAGTTAAACTAAAATTTGCTATTCTAATGCTTTTCGAAGTATTTAGATGGTGCGTCTGTAGATATTTCTTGTTTATGGTATAACGAAAAAAGTATGTATACTCGTTTATGTATATATATATATATATATATATATATATATATATATATGTATATGATTGTTTATGCTATCGACAGCATAATGTTTTATTCATAGAATATATGGAATTCAAACACGATCGTGCGCACGCGGAGGAAAAAACAAACACACACAAACATACGCGTGATCACACACACAAACACACACACACACACACACACACACACACACACACACACACACACACACACACACACATACACACAAAGGACTGCCTGGATGAACAGTGTCATTACCATTGTAAATTGCGTCCTGAGGCTATTCTCCCTGTATACGCGTATTCATGTGAGCGTGTTCGAGCGGAAGACCAAGTTTGTACGTGTGCACATACTTACGTACACGAACTAACGTGTAAACGTGTGTGTGTACGCAAGAGAACACACTACATATATTATGATGTATTTTGAGGGAAATTCTCGGGTTTAGACGTTGAATTGTAGCGTTGGAATGGATTTCAAAGGCTAACCAAGATGGCGGATAGTAAACTTTCTTTTAACTTATTGAGGTCTTATGAAAATAAACAAAATAAGCAAATTAGTAGATAAAGATAATTTTTATCTCAACAAACATATCGGCAAATAAGCAAACTTTTTACGTAAATCAGTAGTCCTCCCCTTGTGGAGATGTATGTAAATTGCCTGAATATTTCACGTTCCCTAATATCTATCTATATACCAGAGGCTTTTTCCCCCTTATAAGGGAGGTAGCCTAAGCAAAAGGCACGTACCCATTCCCACCCATTCCACTCCCACCCATTCCACTCCCATCTCCCGCCCTAGCCCCCTCTCATCTTTGCTCCTCATGGATGACGGGTCACCCCTATATCCTCCCCACTGCCCTGGGTCGAAAGCAATGCAGCAAGACACAGTACATCCACACCAAGGCCACTTCACTTAATCGGCGACACCCCCCCCCCTCTCCGTCCACTCATGTGGAAAAGAGAAGACGAAGAGAAATCCCCTCGGGCTCCGTCAAGATATCATTCACTCATAATCACTCCATACTCCCTAATATGCCTAATTTACCTAATGATATTCTCAACATTCTGGTTTCATATCTTCCTTTTACTCTGATCACGGCGTTTTCGTCATTATTCTTCCTCTCTTATCATCCATCTCCGTAAACTTGCCCATCCTTCTTCACAATTTGCAGATCTCATATGCATGCAATCATCTCCAAATGCATTTCCATCTGGGGAGACAATTTCAGTTTATTTCTCTCCGTGCGTCACCCAATTCAAGCCAAATCTCATTTTCTCTTAGACACGTCCCACTTCTCCCTCTTCCTCGCTGAGGTTACATCTCGCCGCCTTTCTCTTCAACGTAGAAGCGATTTTCGCCGACACTTTACTCCCTCATTTATACGGCAAGCTTCTCTTCCTCCTGACATATCACTCCTGAGACGTTCCTGAGACGCTCCTTAGACGCTCTTGAGACGCTCCTCAGACCTGAGACGCTTCTGGGACCCTGAGACGCTCCTGGAACCCTGAGACGCTCTTGAGACCCTGAGACGCTCTTGAGACCCTGAGACGTTCCTGAGACCCTGAGACGCTCCTTAGACGCGCTTGAGACGCTCCTTAAACCTAAGACACTTCTGGGACCCTGAGACGCTTCTGGGACCCTGAGACAATCTTGAGACCCTGAGACGCTCCTAAGACATTCCTGAGATCTGAGACACTCCTGAGACCCTGAGACGTTCCTGATACCCTCAGACGCTCCTAAGACGCTCCTGGGATCCTGAGACGCCTCTGAAATTCTGTGACGCTCCTAAGATGCTCTGGAAACCCTGAGACGCTCTTGAGACGGTCCTGAGACCTGAGACGCTCCTAAGACGTTCCTGAGACTTTGAGACCTCACCTTGTCATCGATGTTTTATTGTTTCCTCCCTTCAAGTCGACAACATGAAAATGTGTAGGCTTAAACCTTTATTGCAGGGCCATCGGCCTATCCCTGGGGAAAGGTACAGCCTCAATACATGATATACAATTGGAGAAATAAGGTCTTAAATCATTCGTGTCGTTCTGTGATGAAAGAGCATCAGCCAGTCACAAACCGAGAATCAAATGTAAATGAAAATCTGAGCTCGCTCCTCTGTTACGTAACACTAAACTGTTAACTGTGCATGGATGTCGCCAGTCACCACTTGCATCACGTGTTCAGGTTGTTTTACAAGTTTTACACTTCTTGGGTTATAAGTAGGTCAAGTTTGGTGAGAGAACAGGCTCGAGTTAGATATATTGTATTTGCTTATTTATTTATTTATTCGTTTCTCACTATTCCCCCCCTCTCTCTCTCTCTTTCTCTCTCTCTCTCTCTCTCTCTCTCTCTCTCTCTCTCTCTCTCTCTCTCTCTCTCTCTCTCTCTCTCTCTCTCTCTCTCTCTCTCTCTCTCTCTCTCTCTCTCTCTCTCTCTCTCTCTCTCTCTCTCTCTCTCTCTCTCTCTTTCTCGTAATATATAGCTCCCCCTCCCAAAACTCTCATACATACATCTTTACGTATTTCCTTCCCGTATGGAATATTAACCGCCTAACTTTAATGTAGTCATTATTTCAGGAAATTTAGTGACACCCCTACTGGACAGAGTCCTGCAGTATTCTTTTATTAATAGATCTTTTCTGCTGGCTTCCTTAAATATTTCCTTCTCTGCCTCTATGAATTGTATGAAAGTAGCTGATGCCGGCAAGACTGTCGAAATAAACACCATGTGAGAACGGAGCCTTTATTTGTACGACTTTTCGCCTTGTTACAGCTTTTTCAAGTACATAGTCGTAATACACATGACTGAGATTAAATAAGAGGAACGGGGGGAGGGAGGGAGATAGAGACAGGGGTCACTGAATACTAGGAAATGTTAAAGAGAAGGTGGATCAAATGTCTGGGAACAGTAAAGGTTAAGGATAAGATAGAACAACTGACTGGGTGAAAGACATTAGTTCACATTCGAGGGGCAAAAGGAAAAAAAAAGGGGTGAGGAATTATCTGCTGAGGGTAGACAACGACCTTGAGAAGAAAAAGGGAGTGTACAGGGCAACTAGGGATAGCTTTTTTTTTTTTTTTTTTTTTTTTTTTTGCCAATGGGTATTAAAGGAATTAGGTGGGTGAGATATTGAACATGCCCCTGATTTGTTCAGTTGTGTTAGATCCTTGTATGATGGCTGCTTCCAAACATTTTCTGTGGATTTTGTCGGGCTTACGTGTCAGAAGTTCTGCATTCTCCCAGTCCATCAGGTGGTTGTTACTGTTCCTGTGAATTCACCACTTCAGTGTCATATTGTTCCCCAAGGATAGAAGCGCTGGGGTGAAAAGCGTGAAAGAATTTGATCAAATAGTGTGTGAAAAGGCGAGATAGAAAATTTTGTAGGAGTGACGTGGTAAATGTTGGCTTAGTCGTGCAGCTCATGAAATGGGTTTGGAGAGGCCTTTTTTCAGCGGTGGACTCGAAATGACTGTGATCCCGGCGAGAAGTTGGTGAACCGCTTTGATAGTTCACTTCGCCGAATGCCATTTATCGATTAATCTATTTATGTACTCATTCATTTGTGTATTTATCCAGTCATTTATATGTTTATGTTATGTATTTATTTATTCTTTTATTAATTTATTTATCTAATTATTTATTTGTTCATTTATTTATTTGTTCATTCGTTCCTTTATCTTACTCTCTTGTACTGCTTTACCCATTTACTAGTTTATTTTTATCCTTATTCTATTTAACATGGGTTTTGATCTACTGCAGAGGTTCCCTTCAGCTGGATAAAATTGCCTAACGGCAGAGAGAGAGAGAGAGAGAAGGGGGGGGGAGAGAATGAATGTCTTGCCCTCAATTTATCACAAGAGGTAAAATGAAAGACAAAAATTAGTCAAGTATTTCGAGACAACTCTGCAAGGTCATTATCATCGGGACAATATTCCAAGCCGCTATGGTGAGGTAATATCGTGACCCAGGGGGATAGGCTGGGGTACTGCTGTGAGCTCTCAATGTTGACCATTTTCAATACGACTCAATACTGTTGTTAGCTCGTACATAGCATCATCAATAATACATTCCGTCCAAAGTACTTATTATCAACTCAAATTAGTACAGATTGTATATTGTCAGTGTATCACTGTATCATTGTTAACTCAATAAACCGATAATTATTATTTTAGTTATTATCTATATGGTCAATACTAATGTGTAATGCTGAATGTCAAGGAAAATTATTGATTGTGTAGGAGCCGATTTAAGGTTGTTGAACCGCTTGTTCACCTAGTCCTGATATTAAAGATCCTGAAGATCTCGTCATCACCGAAAAAAAAAAATCGTTTGGCATCCAGAAACTTCTGCTCGTTTTCAGGCTATTGACCCCTTTGCAAGATAGTTGGACCCCTAGGGGAGGGACTGATACCCCCTAGGGGGCCTCAGGGGCTCCCCTAGGGGGGTCTGGGACCCCTAAGGGTCCCCCCTGGTTCTTGGGTCGCGGGCCACTGGTGGAGGGACGGGGAGGAACGCTGGCTATCGAGGAATCTGATGGTGAAGGGACCATAAATTGAGGAGCATCAGATTAGACTGAATTGTTGTAATTGTACTTGATTTACTCCACGTCGAGACGAAAAACACCGACGAGGAGGAGGAGGAGGAGGAGGACGAAGAGGAGGGAGTGGGCCTCTAGCGGCGAGTCCAGAGGAGAAGGAAGGTGTGGGTTTATGTCCTGCTGCCCTTGTCGCCCATAGGTAGTTGCTGTATATCTTCAGGAAAATGTAGATAAATAAGATTAAAATAAGATAGAAATAAAGTAAATAAAAGTAAATTCTATGTAAAGAATATTGGAAGAATAAGATGAAATTTATATAAAATAAATATAAATTGAATAGATAAACCAAATTAATTTAATCAGATAAAATTAAAATTAAAATCATAG
>NC_134777.1:104807311-104824811 GCF_046742065.1 Oratosquilla oratoria | reverse complement strand
AATGATAATAACAGATAACAAATCGTTTTCAATTTCACTCATAAAGTTAACAAACACGTCATGCAAAGAGAACAAGCACCGCAATCAGGGGGAGACCTCGCCCGCGCCTCGGAGGTCAAGATGAAGAGCGAGAAGAAGTAAGATGGGGGAGGGGGGAAGAGTCCATTTATCATCGTCGCGACCTCGAGGGCCGCAAATTGAAGACAAGTCCGCGATGCTATCAGCCCATCGCTGGGTTTACCCTCGTCTTACACTGATAAATGAAGATGCCAGGGGGAGAAAAAAAAAAGAGGAAGGGGAGGAAAGGGAGGAAGAGAAGGAGGAGGAAGAAGAAAAGAAGGAGGTGAAGGAGGAAAAGTAGTAGAAAGAATGAAGAAAGGAAGAGGAGGAGGAGAAGGAGGAAGAGAAATAGGAAGCGCAGGAGGAAGAGGAAGAGGAAGAGCGAGACGAAAAAAGAAGAGTAGGAGGAGGAGGAAGAGAAATAGGAAGAGCAGGAGGAGGAGAAGGGGAAGGAAGAGGAAGAGCGAGAGGAAAAGGAAGAGTAGGAGGAGGAAGAGGAAGAGAAATAGGGAGAGCAGGAGGAGGAGAAGGAGGAGGAAGAGGAAGAGCGGGAGGAAACGGAAGAGCAGGATGCGGAGGAAGAAGAGAAAGAGGAGTAGGAGGTGGAAGAGGAAGAGGTAGTGGCTTGATGGATGCATGGAGCTGGAAGTGAAGGAGGTAGGGTTGCAATAACATGTTTGGCTGATCTTTTTCATGTTAAAGATAAAAAAAACAACGAAAAACATAAAAAAAGAAGAAAAAATAGATAAAAGAGGACGGGAAGAAGGAGAAGTGGAGGTACGACAAAAACACAAGCGGGCAAAGATAAAATGGTTTATTCGCTTGAAGAAAAAAAACGGCAAAAAGAAAAAAAGAAAAAATCTTAGATATTCGAGAGAGAGTCTGTAAAGCGCGCATGAAGGCAACGGTGCACTGACAGCCCACTTTGTCTGATTATCTCCTTCAGTACAGTAACGCAGTTTCATTTTATTTTCCAGCTGAGGACATATGGTTTTTGTCCATCTGAAGGGGTGGGGTCCGCTTGAAGGGGCCTCTGAATGATCAAGACCCCTTCACGTCTGAGAACGCCCCCCCCCCTCCATCTACATAAAAATCACCATAAATCTAAACAGATTGAAATACAAAATGTGCGTCGCTGTGTTGAGAGGGGATGAGGGGTCGGCAAAGAGTTTTTTTTTTATTATTATTTTTTTTTAAGTTGGACACTTCTCGTCCGCAACTGTTTAGCACCTCCTGCCGTAGGCACCTCACCCTCTTCGCAATAGCTATCTACCCTGCCATCTACCCGCTTAAACAACACTGACCTTACAAAAACACCTCAATCTATCATCTCTCCACAACTTCCTATCAGAAAACAGGACTGTTAACCAAACTGCAAATATCTTTAAGTAAATATACCAGTGTATGAAATATAAGGTAATGCATGATTGTGGCGTAGGGTTGTCCATAAGGATAGAAGCGTTGGTAAACGAGGGTTTGTTATAAACATACAACCAAGTGATGTAAACCAGGGTGTCTCATTTTCACATACATGTAAGCGTGTATATATATATATATATATATATATATATATATATATATATATATACATATAAATATATATATTACAAAGGATTACAAAGGCGGAGCATGCCGACAGGAGACCTTTTGATCCATATCTAGGTCGGATGCGAAAAAAAAAAATCATATTAATGATAAAATAATAAATAAAAACTATGATAATGTAAATAACAAATAAAATACATAAATAAATGCATAGGTATAGTTAAATAATAAACAAAGAGGTAAATAGTAAATAATAATAAATTGACATATAACTAATAATAAATAAAAATCAGACAGACAAATGATAACAAAACAAAAACAAATAATATAAGATAAATTATAATCATTACAGCATCTTACTTAGGTATTTATCTAAATGATTCTTAAAGCTTCGAACTGAAGTACATTGCACTACCTGTGCAGGAAGTTTATTCCATTCATTAACTACACGGTTGGCAAAGTTGTTTCTACCTACTTCCAAATTGAATCTATTTCCGGACAGTTTGAGACCATTGTTTCTTGTCTGATTCTCATTCAATGTAAAAATTTTGTCACTTTTGATGTTGTCAATTCCCTTTAGAATTTTAAAGACCTGTATCAAGTCACCTCTGAGTCTACGCTTTTTTAGAGAAAACAGATTCATATGTTTTAGTCGATTTTCGTATGATTTATTTTTGATATTTGGAATCAGTTTTGTGGCTCGCCGTTGTACTCTTTCCAATCTGTCAATGTCTTTAATGAGATTCAGTGACCATACGGAAACAGCATATTCCAAATGTGGACGAACTAACGATTTATATAGCTTGTTAATGAGTGATGGACTTTTGAAATCAAAAGATCGCGCAATCAGTCCTAGAATCTTATTTGCTTTCTCAGAGGCTGAAATACACTGCTTGGATGATTTGAGGTCGTTACTGATAATTACGCCGAGATCTTTTTCACTATCCACTTTTGTTAACGAATTTCCAAATAACTTGTAATCGTACTTACTGTTATTTTTACCTATGTGCATTACCTTGCATTTACTTGTGTTAAATTTCATTAGCCACTTTTCAGACCATTGCTGTAATTGATCTAAATCTTCTTGAATATCTAATTGGTTTGAGTGATCATTTGCCACTCCGCACAGTTTTGTATCATCAGCAAATTTGGAAACAGTAGATTTTAGTCCATGGTCTATATAATTTATATATACTATGAATAGAAGTGGCCCAAGAACGGAACCCTGAGGAACTCCACTTGCAACACTTTTCCATCCAGAAGTTTTTCCATTTAAAACAACTCTCTGTTTTCGACCCTTCAACCAATTACTAGTCCAACCTAATAGGCTACCACTTATTCCATGCAAAGCTAATTTAGTAAGTAGTCTTTCGTGTGGGACGGTATCAAAAGCTTTTGCAAAGTCTAGATATACTAAATCTATATTGTTTCTTTTGTCATAATTCGAGATAACTGTGTTGTAGAATTCGAGTAAGTTAGTCACGCAAGAACGTTTCCGTCTGAAACCATGCTGGCTATCATTTATCAAACGGTTACTTTCTAAATGATGTTCCATAGCATCTCTGATGATAGTTTCCATTATTTTTCCTACGATTGAAGTCAAACTTATAGGCTTATAGTTATTTGGTTTCTTTTTGTCACCTTTTTTGAATATGGGAGTAACGTTAGCTAGCTTCCATTCTCTTGGGACATCTCCGGATATGATGGATTTCTTGAAAATAATTTCTAATGGAACAACAATCTCATTTTTCATTTCCTTTAAGATTCTTGGATGCCAACCGTCAGGTGTGTGTGTGTGTGTGGTGTGTGTGTGTGGTGTGTGTGTGTGTGTGTGTGTGTGTGTGTGTGTGTGTGTGTGTGTGTGTTTATCTTTTCAACCACATTAATTTTCACTTTAATTTTATGCCATCACGGTCGAGACTGACGAAAAGCTTGATGGAAGCATATACGGAAACTTATACGTGGTCAAGCAAAGGACTCGAACCCAGCTCAGACGTAACAAGTGAACAGTAGCGTAGACCATTGCGCTATTAATGTGGTTGAAAATATGTGTGTAATATATATATATATATATATATATATATATATATATATATATATATATATATATACTGTATATATTTATATATATATAGTATGTGTGTATTCTTCCTCAAGATACCTCCTTTTGGCCAGAGCGTACACTACCGACGTGAACCAGGATGTTTTATCCTCACATGCATATATACACATTCATATACACACGTGCACATGCATATACATATACATGCGCTGTACATGCCCCGAGGGTATAATTAAGAGCCCACACTAACCGTCCTGCCTCGGTGAAGTTCTCTTTTATTACCTGTAGACGTAATTGCTTTGGAGGGAGGAAGGGAGGGAGTTGGGGGATGGAGGGAGGGAGTGGGGGGAGGGAGGGAGTGGGGGAGTTATGGAAGGGGTAGTGGGGGGATGGAGGAAGGGAGGGGATGGAGGAAGGGAGGGAATGAGGGAGGGAGGGAGTGGGGGATGGATAGGGGGAGTGGGAGGTGAAGAAAGGGAGTGGGAGATGGAGGGAGAAAGTGGGGGATGGAGGGAGTGGGAGGTGAAGGGAAGGAGTGGGAGATGAAGGGAGAAAGTGGGGGATGGAAGGAGGGAATGGGGGAGGTGGAAAGGAGTGTGGATAGATGAAGGGAGGGAAGGAGTTGGGGATAAAGGGAGGGAGGGAGGGAATGGAGAAAGAGAAGGAGTGGGTGATGGAGGGAGGGAGGGAGAGGGTGAGTGAATGGGGGAGGGATGGAGGGAGTGGGGGATGGGGGAGAGAGTGAAGGAGTGGGGGATAGGGGAGAGAGTGAAGGAATGGGGGGTGGATGGAGGGAGGAAAGGAGTGGGGGACGGAGGGGAGGGAGGGAGTGGGTGAGGGATGGAGGGAGTGAAAGAAGAATTTTAGATGGATGGATGGAGGGAAGGAGTGGGGGATGGAGGAAGGAATGGAGTGAGGGATTGAGGAGGGAGGGAAGGAGTGGGGGAGGGAGGGAGGGAGGGAGATGGGGAGGGAAGAAAGGAGTGGGTTAGGGAGGGATGGAGGGCAGGAGGTAGGGAATGGGGGATGGAGGGAGGGAGTGGGTGAGGGAGGGAGAGATAGCCTCGTGTAGGATCCTCGAAGAATCTTCTTTATCAAGATCAAATTGGTGATGAAGTGATATGAACTTAATAACTACACACAGAGACAAGGAGAGAAATTGTAAACGTCATTTTAAACCCTTTCCTACCGGTTGGTGCTTTATCCTATTTCATCCCTGCTGCCGTCAGACGATTTTATTCGTCTCCGTGCGGCGGCCCCCCCCACGAAAAAAAAAAAAAACTTCGGTAGTAAAAAAAAATCATCTAACGCTGTCCCACCGATTGAAGTTGATGGTTTGACAAATTATTCTCCTGGATTTGATTTGCAATTCACACCAATTACAGCAATGCCAGTAAAATTCCTATCACTCTCCTCAGTATGCACATATACGTACATGAATATACGTGTATGCAGATAGTACATACATATACACGTATACAAGTAGAACATACATATACACATACATGAATAAATACAGAAGGAATATGCAAGAAATTATTTACCAATAGTAACTATATGGTGAGCATTGAAACAAGATTTTTTTTTTTTTTTTTAAGGGAAGATTAGATCAATTCATGGATAGGAATGACAGGTGAAATGGACATGGAACTGCCTAGTGTAGGCCTTATGGTCTCTTGTAATCTCCATTCTTATTTTCTTATACTCTTATTCTGCAAATAGGACATCATATACATATACACATACATCCATACATGTAAATATATACAAATAAAACATACATACATACGCATACATGAATACATGTTCAATTGTACATATATGAAAATAGAACATATAAGCATATACACATACATAAATATACATATATGTAAATAGAACATACATAGTCGTATATATACATATAAATACACATATACATATATTCATACATACACACGTATGCTATTTTCACACTTATGGCAGATTAGTATAAAGGTTGAAATTCTAAACGCAGCAAGAAGTTTTGGGGGTATAACCCATCACTAAATAGGTAAATAAATGAATAAATAAAATAAAAAGATTAATATAAACTTCAACAAGGAAATCATTTCCTACTAGGTCATAATGTATAAAATAAGTGGCTGCAGTATAATGGTTAACCTCTAGGTTTTCGAGTGTACAGGGAAAATTCTGATTACCGATGCCCGATCGCGCCCCTCGAATACACCAAAGAACAAATAAATAAATAGATAAATAAATAAATAAATACATATATGAGTAAATAAATAAATGATAAACATAAGACGATGTACATTTACTTTCTTTTATTTTTTATTTTATTTATTCGTTTATTTGTTTATTTATTTTTTCTCTTTTACGAAGAGAAAATAATTTGAGTTATAATGTCATCAGGTGGGCGATTTATTTTATGCCTCTGAAGTCTCCATTTTTTTTTCTTTTTTCTTTTTTTTTCATCGTCTTTGCTCTTCCTTCATTATGTCTAAGAACGACGTATTAGTCTAAGGTCACGAAGAAAATTCGTGAAGAAAAGGGCTTATTAGAAAAGGTCGAGCCGCCCTCAAAATGAGGACTTCATGTTCTGAAAGCCTCTGGAAGCCTCGATGGCAAATGACATTTAGAACCTTTCAATATGGCGACGCTTCTTATATCATCTCCCAATCCCGACATACGATATTACTCATACGAGGAGAACCCAGGGAGGAGAACCAGCATCTCGAGGGTCACCTTGCCTCGAGGACGAGCTCATGTCGAGGACCATTGGACTCGAACCGGGGGGAGAGGGGAGTTGGCGTCGCGGTATTGAAGAGGGTCGGTACACCTGTGGACGCCTTTCAGTGCACAACCGCATTTGCGACCGCGGGCTCTTCTCCCTCCGTGTGTAGAGGAGAGAGAGGTTGGGGAAGGGAGAAAGGATAATGGAGAGAGAGAGAGAGAGAGATGGGGGAAGGGAGAAAGGATAATAGAGAGAGAGAGGGGGAGGGGGAGAAAGGATAATGGAGAGAGAGAGAGAGAGAGGTTGGGGGAGGGAGAAAGGATAATGGATAGAGAGAGATATGGGGAAGGGAGAAAGGATAATGGAGAGAGAGAGAGGGGGGGAAGGAGAAAGGATAATGGTGAGAGAGAGAGAGGGTAGCTAGAGAAAGGCAAGAGAGAAAGGGGAGAAAGAGAAAAAGAGAGAGAGAGGGAGAGAGAGGGGGTAGATAGAGAGAGAAAGGGAAGAGAGAGAAAGGGGAGAAAGGAAAAGAGAGAGAGAGAGAGTGAAGAGCTAGAGAGAGAAAGGGAAGAGAAAAAGAGACAGCGGACGAGAGAAAGGGGAGAAAGGAAATGAGAAAGAGAGAGAGAGAGAGAGAGTGGAGAGCTAGAGAGAGAAAGGGAAGAGAAAAAGAGACAGGGGAAGAGAGAAAGGGGAGAAAGGAAATGAGAAAGAGAGAGAGAGAGAGAGAGCAAGCGTCTAGAATTGCAAAGACAGCAAAACTTGGATTCTCCTCCATTCGGATGTTCTTATGTTATGTTCTTAAGGTATTTGATGAAGTGAAAAGTGAGGAACGATCCCGGGACGGTTGATGGGGAAGTCGATGACGTGATTCATGACTTGGCTGGTTAGACCGATTTATCGAGGGTGAGGACATGAGAGTGATATGTCTAATTTGGATCTAGTTAGGAACGTCAAAGTCGATTAAGAAACGGGTTATGACGACAGTTAAACTTTTGATAGAATTCCCTTGAACATTAATCCGAGTTAAAAAGTAAATAGATAAATAGATAGATAAATAGATAAATAATGGTGAAATAGGTAAATAAATAAATAAAATAAACAGAATAATATAAATTTCAACAAGGAAATCCTTTCTTACTAGGTCATAATGTATAAAATGAATGGAAAAATATATTTTCAGAATACATACGGAGAAGAACATCAAGGACAGAAAAGATTTGAACTAAAAAGAAAAACTAAAATAGAATAAAACCAGTGATTTTTCTTTCTAATGTACAACTTCAAATATAAAATATAGACATGGACATGAAATGATACAGGGTACACTTGAACAAGATATTTTACGTTTTCGTGGATCCTTTGAGTAAGGGATACGTTTAAGGATACGTTTATTGATTATTTGTAGTCCACTGCTGGATACATGACTCTCCCTATACTCTCTCATGAATTGCCCAACTTCACCAACTTCTTCCACTTCACCACTGTAAAGTTTTCTCTATCACCTCACTGCCTTCTGTCTGGTCTCCCTCCACGCTCCCTATCTCGAGGCGTCCAGTCAGTAACACATTTGCTCCAAGGCCCATCACTCTTACGAGCTAGCTTCCCTGCCTAATTCTGTTTTCTCTATTCTGTAGCCTCAACAATATATTTAACTCCATTTAGTTCTCACACCTAACTGTTTAGGAAAAGGATACAATGTTAATTATGTTAACCACCTTTTAACTTTGTTTACCTTCTTTGGTACGAATCTACAATTGTTCCCTCAGCATGTTAAAGTCGTCAGAACAGAATATCTGAAATGGGTCATCAAAGGTCATGAAAATCGTTATAAGCGCACAACCAAAAGATATGGCAGTGAGCACCCGATAGACGTCTCACAGGGAAGGGAGCGTTGGAAAGGAATGTATGTGTGTGCATGTATGTGTATGCGTGTGTGTGTGTGTCTGTTTGTGTGCGTGCGTGTGTGTGTGGAAGGAGGATCTAGGGGTGACGTCAGGGAGAGAAAGGGACAAGAATGTAGTTTGATAAACGGGAATTCTTTCGTAGATATTTTGGGGGATATTATTGTGGGGACCTGACCGGGAGAAACCTAGTGATGGCTGCAATTTGTACATTGGAGCGATGGGGGATGTAGGCGAGGAAGCTGGAGGTCTAGAAGGGAGGCAGAATAATAGATTGAATGTGCGTACGCACGCGCACACACACATACACACACACACACACACACACACACACACACACACACATACACACACACGCATACTCGGTGGCGTAGTTGGTAGAGCGCTAAACTGCCACCATAGTGGCCCGCAGTTCTTGGTTCGAATCCTGCCCAGGGCCGAAATTATTTCGGTACCGCTGCGCTTCGGGTCGTTACTCTGACTCTCGTGGGCGGGGAGTTGGGGGTGTGTGTGTGTGCAAGGTCATAGCATTACCCATAGATCGGACCTACGAGCTCTGAGCTCTCTTCCAGGAGGGAAATAGCTGTCGATCACGAGTTCAACACGTGATCCAAAGACCAAGTTAATACACACACACACTCACACATACACAAAGCTCGATGGTGTGGTGGTAACGCGTTCGACGGCTAGTTCGAGCCTCGCACAGGGCTGAAAAATTCAGCATCACTGCAACCCGGCACTCCGACTCTGGTGGGCAAAGCTGTGAGCGCGCGCACGCGTCTGTGTGTATGTATATATGTGTGCACGCGTGTGTGTATAATGTCACAGCATTGCTCATAGATCGATTTTAAAGGGTATTGACAACATCAAAAGTGACCAAATTTTCACATTGAATGAGAATCAGACAAGAAACAATGGTCTCAAACTGTCCGGAAATAGATTCAATTTGGAAGTAGGTAGAAACAACTTTGCCAACCGTGTAGTTAATGAATGGAATAAACTTCCTGCACAGGTAGTGCAATGTAGTTCAGTTCAAAGCTTTAAGAATCATTTAGATAAATACCTAAGTAAGATGCTGTAATGATTATAATTTATGTTATATTATTTGTTTTTGTTTTGTTATAATTTGTCTGTCTGATTTTCATTTATTATTACTATTTACCTGTTTTTTGTTATTCAACTATACCTATGCATTTATTTATGTATTTTATTTATTTTTACATTATTATAGTTTAAATTTATTATTAATATGATATATATATGTATATGTGTATATATATATATATATATATATATATATATATATATATATATATATGTGTGTATATATGTTTGTTTTTTTTTTTTTTTTTTGCATCCGACCTAGATATGGATCAAAAGGTCTCCTGTCGGCATGCTCCGCCTTTGTAATCCTTTGTAATACTGTATATGACCTCAGAGCTCTCATCATGGAGGGTATTAACTGATGATCACAAGTCTTACACTTGATCCAAAGCCGTGGTGAATCTCGCATACACACAGACATGTACCCCACGAGCGTTGCTCCTTTCCTATATACTAGTTAGGTAAATATGGTTAGATGAATGTACATATACACACGAATATAACACGCACCATATTTTTATATATTAGGGAGTGTGTGTGTATTTGTGTATGTTTCAGACGTCGCATTTTCTTTCCAAAATATTGTTATATAAGTCTCTTGTGTATGTATTTGTGTGTATGCATATTTCGGACATGACATCCTCTTTCCAAATTCTTATTACAAGTCTCTTGTTGTATGTGTGTGTGTGTGTGTGTGTGTGTGTGTGTGTGTGTGTGTGTGTGTGTGTGTGTCTGCGTGTGCGTGTTTGCAACTATATTTCAGATATGACATTCTCTTCCCGAAATCTTATTACAAGTCTCTTTGTTTCCACAAGACTTCGGTTCTCTGGAGCCCGAGGCTCTCCTTGGACAAGGAGCCTAGCGAACCTTCGTTCTGAACTTCATCTTCGTGGGATGTCATCGAACTGGCCCTCGAGGAACATAAGGTTTTGCGGAAACCTTCTTCATGGGCTAAAGAGGCTCTCGAGCTTCCAGTGTTCAAGAACGCGGACTCGGTGTCTGTCCATAAAGGGGTTATCACATTGCGCTATTTTTCCTCCGACCTCCGATTTATCGGCGGTATCACCCACCTCCAGAAACTTTTCCCTCAGTAATATCACTGTGGCAAACTATTTTGTTTTCTCAACAAAAATACGTAGAATGTCATTTGATATGCTGCAGGAAAATTATTTTCTTCCAGCATATCAGATTCCTTCATGAAAGCTACGACCAGCAAATCTTCTCCAACTGTCGGAGGAAAAATAGCCCAGTGTGATAACGCTTTAACGAAGAGATGAAGTGAGCCGAAGAGATAGATTGATGAGGATTTGAAATTGAAGAAAAGGTCTTGAGTCATTATAACATCTCTGGGTAATCACACGCACACACACACACACACACACACACACACACACACACACACACGGCTCGATGGCGCAGTGGTTAGAGTTACTGTCACTTAAATTTGACTTGTAATATCACTCGTCTCAAGGCCCCTTGCCTCTCGTTACGTGAGTTTCACTAATATTCAAGTTCCTCTTAAGCAGTAGGCCCAATGCCTTCTTTTTCCTGTAGTCTCACTATTTTCTAGGCCCCATGCCTATTCCTCTCGTCCTTTGGGTTAATAAAAGGGTGGTGAATTTTCCTTCGTCTTTCACTGTAATTTCACCTTCTGCTTACACTCGGGATCTCTTTCTCTCGTCTCTACATCGTCTCTTCATCCTCTCTCGACACCCCCTCTATATCTTCTCTGCCGAGATCCCGTATCTTACGCTAAGCTACCTTCGTCTGACGTCACTAATTTTTCTAAACCAATCTCCAGTTACCTTTCAAATAAATGTCACTCCTTATGGGCGTGACTTTGAATTCATGCACCAATAGTTTTTTCCTCCTTCTCCACCTTGCACCAATCCGGAAAGCCATTACAATGCCACTAGCGATATTGTTTATCTCAGCATTAGTCAAACGAAGCTAACCTGCGCTTACAAAGTTATGATTACATAATCGATTATAAAACAGTCACCACCGTCGGTGTGTTTACATAGACAAAACGTCGCCCTCACATAGACATAACATCGCCCTCGAGCAGGCGTCGAGTCTGAATTATTCTAATACCCTAGCTCATTTCCATTCGTACACTACCGGCCTCTTACAGTTACCGGCTGCTACTACGGCGGTCCGGGTTCGAATCCCGCCCAGGGTTGAAATCGTTTCAGTATCGCTGCGCTGCGGATCGTTACTCCAGCTCTCGTGGGAAGGGAGTTGTGTGTGTATGTGCGTGTAAGGTCACGGCATTACTCACAGATCGGTAATTTATGAGCTCTGAGCTCTCTTCTGGGAGGGAAATAGCTGTCGATCACGAGTCCAACACGTGATCCAATGACCATGGTGAATCACACACACACACACACACACACACACACACACACACATACATACATACACACACACACATACACACACAGTCACTCATCCAATAAGGATATGACTCAAAGCTTCTGGGGAAATTAGATGTTAGAACCAATATCCTCAGTGAAAAAATAGTACTTACACTGAGTTATTTTTCAGAAGGTAAAAGAACGATCCTTCGCAACACACACACACATAAACACACACACACACACACACATACACACACACATGATCACACACACACACACACACACACACACACACACACACACACACACACACACACACACACACACACACACACACCATCCCCACCCACTGTATCGACTCGCAATTCGTGACCGAATTTGACTTTTTTTTAAGTCAATACTGACTGTTTGATTTTGTTACTTTTTTCGGTTCGAATTTTTTCAACACATAGGCAAACTTAGGGACATCTTCAGAGTCGAGGGCAGGCCGATAATGATCCTCCATTTTTTTTTTTTTTTTTTTTTTTTTTTTTTTTTTTCTTTTTTTGCCTGGTTCCTGGACACGCCCTCATCTTCGTTCATCAATTTCATTTATTAATTATTCTTTTATTTTTAATATAATTTTTATTTATTTACTTTTTTTATTTATTCATTTTTTTGGCGACACATATCGTTGTCTTTACCAGGTTCTCAAACCCGAAGGAGGAACACCGACGTACTTAGAATATATTGTTCAGGTGATTTTATTAAATTATAAGTGATCCATTTCGTTAAGCATCGCTCTTAGGTGACACATCATACATTTCATTTTCTCATGGATTGGAGTAGAAGAAAGCTAGCTCCCTAATTTACTAATATACACGCACACACACATACACACACACACACACACACACACACACACACAAGTGATGCAAATTTGTAATAAATAAATAAATATATAAATGGAAAAGTAAAAAAATTATTGAGACAGTGAGAGAGAGAGAAAGAGAGAGAAAGGGGGAATGGAGACAAAAAGCGAAAGAGAGACGTAGCTGTACGGACGATCCTTCGAATTTCAAACACAAAATTTTACCTCCATCCCCCATCCCCACCTCTAGGGAGACATAAGTCCTCTTAATTAACCCATTTAACTTCTGGATGCCGTCAGGCGATTTTATTTTCTTGTGGGGTTTGTTCCCTAAAGGGGGATGGGGTTAAAGGGGTTAAAAGGGGTTGGGATGGAGAAACTGCTCAAATGGCTCCCCAGATTCTTCCAAGTTGTAGTTTACAACCTTCTTTTTCTTCTGCTCGCGTCTTCGATTATTTTACTCTCAGTTCTGACACATAATTATTCTCCTGAAGTTTCTCTTCCTTCTCCTTTTCTCTGGGTAGCGTGGAAGTAGAAGAAGCGAGAGAAAAGTTTGTATGAGTGACGTGGCAGTGATTGGTGTAGCTGTTCGAATGGTGGAATGGTATGGGAGAGGCCTTTGTTCAGCTATGGACTCGAAATGGTTGATTGAGCTTCGAGACTTAAATATATATATATATATATATATATATATATATATATATATATATATATATATATATATATATCAATTGCGTTTTGTTCCCTTTGTAAGGGAGTTGGCCTATATATTTTACTATAGTAGAGCGTCTAAATACAGTGTTGCTCCATGCCTATAAACAAATATTACACAAACACCAAACATAGAACAAAACCTACATTCATTCGCCACGCGCCAATTCATCTCTTCTTGGTATCACTTTGCGTCCAATTGAAGCAACCGGGGACTGATCCCTGAGCGTTTTGAGGCACGTGGGGGGGAGAGGAGGGGGGAGAAGAGGAAAGGGGGGGAGGGGGGAAGCCAAGCACGGAGCCCACTCACTCGACTGGAAGAGTCAAGTTGCTCTCGCCCAGGCTGGAAACCTTCCAGTTGTTTCCATGCTCGACCTCTGGAGTTATGATGAGAGTGGGAAGGAATGAGGAAGACAAGGGGGGATGATTCCCGCGAACAAGGGAAGGGAGAGGGAGGGAAGAAAGAGAGAAGGTGAAGACTGATGGATATATAAAGACAAGGGATGACTCGCGAGAATAAAAGGAAAAAGAGAGGAGAAAAGAGGAATGAGGGATAAGAAAGAGGGAGGAGGAAGAGAGAGGGAGGAGGAAGAGGGATAAGGAGGGAAAAGAAGGAAACGGAGGAGAAAGAGGTAAAGGGAGGAGGAAGAGGGAGAATGAGAAAGGGAGGACAGATAACTAGGTAAAGACAGGAAGAAGAGTCTTAGGAAGGGAAGAAGAAAGGGAGGTAGAGAGAAGAAGAAGAAGAGAAAGAGAGAGATAAGTGAGGAGAAAGACAGGTAGAAGGGGAGAGAGAGAAATAAGGCACAAAGGAAAGAAAGGCATACAATACATAAAAGAATATATTAAAGTAAAAAAGAGGAGGATGAAGAAGAAGAAGAAAGGGAGGGAGAGAGAAGAAGAGAAAGAGAGAGATAAGTGGGGAGAAAGACAGGTAGAAGGGGAAAGAGAGAAATAAAGCAAAAAGGAAAGAAAGGCAAACAATAATACATAAATAGATATGTTAAAATAAAAAAGAGGATGAAGAAGAAGAAAATAGTGAGAAGAAAGAAGATTTTGGAGAAATATGAGGGCGAAGAAAAACAACAAACTCCAAGATAATCAAACAGAATAAAATTATAAAAATATAGTAATGAAATAATTGTCATGGAGATAAAATTACTGTATAAACGAGTGTAGATTTAGTGTTCTCCGATGTGCAAGCTGGGGGGATGGGGAGAGATTTATTGGAGAAAATACAATTACAGGAGATGTAGACTGCATTAAACTGCTGGTGGAGTTAATTCTTTTAGACATTTTCGTTTTGACACATACATTTTTCGTTGTGTTTATTTAATTTGTTGTGAATTTTATTTTATTTTATTTATTTACTTATTTATTTATTTATTTATTTATTTATTTATTACTCTTATTGGGAAGCTTGCTAGCTGAGCGGGCTAGGACGCCGTTACTTGCGGCGAAGATCGAGGGGATAGTGGTTCGAATCCTGCCACCGGCGAAAGTTGAACCAAGGGCCATGGTTCATTAAATTCCAAGCTACAAAGTCCTCTGTGAGGGGCACCGTCCTAGCCTTCCGATAGGGAGGAGTTTGTGACGTTAAACTATATCATCATCATTGTTTAATTTATGTTTGTTTAGTTGTTGGTGTATATGTGTATATTTACTTTGGCTACATTCCTTATAACTGGGAAGAACCCTTATGGTATATAGATTATATATTTATTTACCTATTTGTTTGTTTATTCATTTATATATTCATAAGTTTGTTTATTTTGTGGAGGTGTTACTGCAAAAAAGGACGTAATAATCTGGAAAGAGGGAGAGAAGAATGAAAAAGTTAATGAGGAGGAAACGCACTTCATTAAGCAAAGAAAATGTGAACAGGCGAAGCAAACAAAGACGAAAGAATAAAGAAGGCAAGGGGCATACACCAGGAGGCACTGAGTAGCTGATGCTTAATCCGTCGCCTTTGCCCTCTTAAGCGCCTTGAGGGACTGTTTGGGGGGAGCAGGTAACTGACAGTTACTTCTGGTAATCAGAGAAAAAGAAGTGCGGGATTCGAACCCACAACTAAGTGAATACGAGACCACCACGCTTCCGAAGACGTCACCAGCGTACAAAGACACTGAAGCACATAAGAATGAAGGAGACTGCAGGAGACCATAAGGCCTACACTAGGAAGAGGATGGAGGAAGAGGAGGAAGAGGAAGCAAAGACAAGGTTTGTCTGAAGTACAAAACCACAAAGGAGCTGAGAGAAAGGAGCTAAAAGAAAAAATTCTGGGGCGTCTTGGAGGGGGAAAGGGGGGAGAGGGGGATGGGGAAAGGGGGGAGAGGGGGAGGGGGAGAGATGGAGGGAGGAGGAAGGAGAAAGGAGGGGAGATATAGATAAGTAGAAAAATGGAAGTGTGGCAGAAAAATGATAATGGAATACACGCGGAGGAGGGAAATGGAAAACAATGCCCGAAGGAAGGCTATGAAAAAAAGGAAGAAGAATTGGAGATGAAAAACAATACCTGAAGGAAGGGTACGAAGAAAAAATAACGAAGAAGACAAGAGAAATGGGGAGACATTGAGGACGACAGCCACGAAAAAAATGAACGAAGAAATAAAAAAAAAATGGCATAAGATAATGGGTGTGGTAAAAGAGAAGAACAATGACGATAAAAAGTGGGAAAGTGTGGGATATAGAAACGAAGAAATTAAAAAAAAAAAAAGATAATAAAAATAGCGAGGGACCTAACGCCAAGAGGCACTCGAGTTCTGTCGAAAGATTTAACCTTTGCCATACTTTCTAGGATAGCCAGTGTTTTTATTTAGTCATATAATGGGAGGTTGAAACCAATGCTTCACAGCCTTACAACAAGTGAACGAAGATTACAGAGAAATAGAAATATCAAATGTGGAGAACATTATTAAACGTTGAACAAAGGAAAATGGAAGAAAAAATAAAAAGATAAACGAAGATCAGTAGAAACTGGAATAATTCGCGATGGCGTGGTAATTAACGAGTGAAAGAAGAATTGGCGGAGAAGTAATTCACGAAATTTCAAATTCGCAAAAATTCTCATTCGCGAAAAACGGAATCGTCACCTTATTGAGGGATTTGCATCCTTTGAATGTAAGGAAAATTTCTTAGGTTAATAGAAAGGTGTGGAAAGGTCACAGAAATTAATGAATAAATAAATAAATAAATCAAATTGCAGAAATACGGGAACTGTTGGGGAAACTTAAAGGAGACCAAAGAACACAACAAACACGCCAGAAGAAAACATAATAATAATAATAATAAAATAGAATAGTAATGAATAAATAAGATAAAATTAAAATTGTAGTGATAATGATAAATAGATAATTCCTATGGCCGGTGTCATACTTAATAAAATCACCTGCCGACAGCCACAACTTGATATAAAGATCACCATCTGCCCATGGATAAAATACTATCATAACCTTTTGAGTCTAATGACCCATAATAAGGATGACTTTGTTGTCGCCAAAACAAGCCGCAACGGCTGGGCCGGACAGTATGACATCGGGCTAAGTTGCGGAGAGAAAGAAAACGTGTAGGTCGAGAGGCAGAAGAAAACGGAAGACGGGGAAAAGCGAAGTAATAAAAAACGAGAGCTGAGGCCGAAAGTCAGTTGCCCATTAGAAAAAGAGAGAGGGAGAGAGAGAGAGAGGAGGGGTATAGGTCAAAATAAAGGGAAACTGTTCCTCTCTTGACAAAGAGTATAAAGAGGAGAATAGAGATACCGATGGACTTGTCCATTTCTCCACCTAGGGTCATAGACCCAGGGCCAGTTGCTATTACGAACTGCATTTTCACCAGCGCTTCTATGCTTGTGGACAATCTCTTGCCGAAAGTCAGTGTATCACAATGACCCCCGACAAGATATGTTATTCAAAGGCTGTTGGGGTGAAGAACGAAGAACAAATAACAAAACAAAGAACAAAGAACATAACATTGCTTCCAAGAGATAAACTTTGCCAATGGTATGTATCTCACTGAAGGCAAAGTCAGCTGAAAGAAAATAAGAAATATGTGTAATATCAAGAAATTTGATAAACAAAGTTAACTTTAATTTTCTATTAACTAATTATTTTTTTATCTTTATATGTTTTTTATTTTTTTTTATTTTGTGTGTTTCTATACATTTGATGGTGCATAACTTTCTATCGGAGTACC
>NC_134777.1:104789811-104799811 GCF_046742065.1 Oratosquilla oratoria | reverse complement strand
AAGATATGTTACAACCTTTTCTATATATTTTTTCCTAGGTTCTTTGTTTCTAAAAATGATTAGTAATGTTTGTTCTGTTCATATGAAAATATTAATATTCATGGACCAGTGGCGGGTACCTGATTGTATGTGGGGTTCCTGACCATTTTCAAAACCCCGGCAACGCATTTTACCACCTTCATCAGGAGGTGCAACCCCGAGGGGCTGGAACGCGGTTCCCGGAATGAGTCCAAAATATCTCTGTGAGGTTGAACTCTGTTTCTTGCACCTTTTCACACATGGGGAGTTGACAACCGGCGACCGATCTCCTCTCCCTTTACCACTCTCAGCCGGGGGCACGGAAACAGTCCCATACTCACACAACATGGACAACAATCCAAAGATTCTTTGATTTTCTTTCTGTCTGTTGTCTTTTTTTGTTTCCATTTTTTCCCCTTTCCTCTTCCTTCGTGTCAGTCATCACTCCTCTCACTTCCATCTTCATGCAAATATTGTTTCTAGTTCAGTATTTTCTTTTTCTATCTTCGTCTTCTTCTTTCTCGTCATCTACTTTTTCCTCAAAGTCCTCTTCCTCGTCTTCTTCTTCCTCGTCTTCTTCTTCCTCGTCATTTTCTTCCTCGTTTTCTTTGCCTCGTACGTCTTTGTGTTCTTTTTTTCTATCTTCTCATCTTCTTCTTTGTTTTCTTCTTCTTCTTCCTCGTCTTCTTCTTCTTCCTCGTCTTCTTCTTCGTCGTCTTCTTTGTCATCTTCGTTTTTATTTTCTTCCTCTTCATGTTCGTTTTTGTCTTTGTCTTCGTTTTCTTTGTCTTCTTCTTCGTCTTCTTATTCTCCCTCTTCTTCTTCGTCTTCTTTTATTTTGTCTTGTTCTTCTTCATCTTATTTGTCTTCTTTGTCTTCTTCTTCTATGTCTTCTTCTTAACTTCGTCTTCTTCTTCGTCGTCTTCTTATTCTTCTTCCTCCTCGTCTTCTATTTAACCCTAAACGTTAATCTTTGATTTTTTCTTTATTTATTCTCTTTTTCATTTGTGGTCTCATTTTTACTAATCTACGTTTTTCTACTTCCAATCCTTAATGCATTGTGTCTAATTTTTTTTTTTTTTTTTTTTTTGCATCTTTTTTTTTTAAACTGCTCCCTCCTAATTTTTTTTATCGTCTTAAGTACTTACAGCCTTGTTCACTTCCCATCTTCATTCCATTTTCTATTTCCACATTTATCTGTTCATTTATCTATCCACTCTTATGTTTATCGCTTAATACATCATCTACATGATCCTATTGTCGTTGTTCATATTTCTTTCTCTCTTCCTTCATCTTCCTTCTCTTCCTCCATCTTCCTTCTTCTCTTCTTTCATCTTCCTTCTTCTCTTCCTTCTCTTCCTTCATCTTCCTTCTTCTCTTCCTTCTCTTCCTTCATCTTCCTTCTTCTCTTCCTTCATCTTCCTTCTTCTCTTCCTTCATCTTCCTTCTTCTCTTCCTTCATCTTCCTTCTTCTCTTCCTTCATCTTCCTTCTTCTCTTCCTTCATCTTCCTTCTTCTCTTCCTTCATCTTCCTTCTTCTCTTCCTTCATCTTCCTTCTTCTCTTCCTTCATCTTCCTTCTTCTCTTCCTTCATCTTCCTTCTTCCCTTCCTTCTTCTTCCTTCTTCCCTTCCTTCATCTTCCTTTTTTTCTTCCTTTATCTTCCTTCTTCTCTTCCTTCATATTTCTTTCTCTCCTCCTTCATCTTCCTTCTTCTCTTTTTTCATCTTCCTTCTTCTCTTCCTTCATCTTCCTTCTTCTCTTCTTTCATCTTCCTTCTTCTCTTCCTTCATCTTCCTTCTTCTCTTCCTTCATCTTCCTTCTTCTCTTCCTCCATCTTCCTTCTTCTCTTCCTTCATCTTTCTTTTTCTCTTCCTTCATCTTCCTTCTTCTCTTCCTTCATCTTCCTTCTTCTCTTTTTTCATCTTCCTTCTTCTCTTCCTTCCCTACTCCCTTCATCTTGTTTCTTTCATCACTCCTCCTCCTCGGATTTCCCTTCACGTGTTCCCTCCACGCCAGCCCCTCCACTCCATCCTCCATCTTCCCTCCACTACCTCCTCTGTCTTTCATCCACTCCATCATCCATCTTCCCTCCACACACTTCTTCGTCTTTCATCCACTCCATCATCCGTCTTCCCTCCACTCTCTCTTCCGTCTTCCCTCCACTACCTTATCCATCTTCCTTCCACTACTTCCTCTGTCTCCCTTCCACTCCCTCCTTTGTCTTCCCTCCACTACCTCCTCCGTCTTCCCTCCACACCTTCTTTCGTCTTTCATCCACTCCATCACCCGTCTTCCCTCCACTCTGTCCTCTGTATTCCCTCCACTCCCTCTTCTGTCTTCCCTCCACTACCTCCTCCAAGTTCCCTTCACTACCTCCTCCGTCTTACCTCCACTCCCTCCTCCTCCTCCATCAGTCTCCGTCTCCCGTCGTCCTCAGTCGTCAAACTTTATGTGTCGGATCCCTGCCGCGAAGTAATGGGAGACCTATTGTGTGTGTGTGTGTGTGTGTGTGTGTGTGTGTGTGTATGTGTGTGTGTGTATGTGTGTATGTGTGCGTTGTTCTTCCTCCTACTGCACTCGTCACGGTCTATGCTTTTCGTCTAGAGAGCATACGGCTAAAGGGGGGAATGGGGATGTTCTCTTGTGCTACGTGTGTGGGGGGGTAGAGACCTTTTTGGTGCCACTGGGTGAAGGGTCTCTGGTGCCAAGGGAGGCCGGGGGAGAGAGGCTCTGGTGCCAGGAGGGGATCTCTGGTGCAAGATGGAAAGGGAAGGGGCTCTGGTGCCAGGAGGATCTCTCTGGTGCAAGAGGGAAAGGGAAGGGGCTCTGGTGCCAGGAGGGGATCTCTGGTGCAAGAGGGAAAGGGAAGGGGCTCTGGTGCCAGGAGGATCTCTCTGGTGCAAGAGGTAAAGGGAAGGGGCTCTGGTGCCAGGAGGGGATCTCTGGTGCCAGAGGGAAAGGGAAGGGGCTCTGGTGCCAGGAGGGGATCTCTGGGGCAAAAGGGAAAGGGAAGGGGCTCTGGTGCCAGAGGGAAAGAGAAGGGGATCTGGTGCTAGGAGGGGCTCACTGGTGCCAGAGGGAAATAGAAGAAGCTCTGGTGCCAAAGGGGTCGGGGAGGGGCTCTTGCGATATGGGGAGATGTGAATCTGGTGCCACCGGGGGGCCAGAAGAGGGGGAGGAAATTCTGGTGCCAAGGGCCCGGGGGTGGGGGTGGGGGTGGGGGGTCGGAAACCAGGGTGGAGGGAGAAGAGCCCCTCTTGTGCTATGGGTGCTTTTGTGTTTTTAGGGTTTTGTTGTTCTTTCGTGGGACGCGATGCAGTTCAGATTCGCTCCGGTGAGTTTAGAAATGGTCTTGTCGGAAATGTCCCGATGTATCTCTGAGGTTTATACTTTGTGGGGGTTTTGTATGTAATATATATATATATATATATGTATATATATATATATATATATATATATATATAAATTATATTCATATGTATATACATGTATATTCATATGTACAGCATATATATATATATATATATGTATATATATATATATATATATATATATATATATATATATAAATTATATTCATATGTATATACGTGTATATTCATATGTATATACATGTATATTCATATGTATATACTGTACGTGTATATTCATATGTACAGCATATATATATATATATATATATATATATATATATATATATATATATATATATATATATATATATATATATATGTATATATATACACAACATAAACGAGATTCAAGGGTAAAGGCTAATATATTCTAATATACTACAAAGGCGGACACAATATACACTACAAAATATTCCTGTCTACTTCGTTCCGATGATTTACTAAGAAAACTCAACGAACAAAGAATATTGAGCGCTGTACACAATCAACCACTCCTCCAAGTCCAAGTCTAAGCAAAGGCCTCTCTTATGTGTCGCATGACGGCGTCAACTTCGGCCACGTCACTCCTGCAAACTTTTCTATCTCGTTCCTTCACTTTCTGTCCGGTCTTCCTCTTCCACGCTTCAAATCTCGCGACATCCACTCAGTAACACTTATTCATTTTATGGTTTATTTTATATATATATATATATATATATATATATATATATATATATATATATATATATATATATATATATATGTATATATATATATATATATATATATAAATATATATATACAAACTGGGGTAATAACTGATGTATGTATCAATACGAAATGCCAGGACCTGATTTCATATTAACCACTATTCCTGCGTTATGTTTCAGGGTAACAGATTTCATTATGTGAGCAATGAAATATCTAGAAGGATTTAGAATACTTAGTGTATTGTTCATATTGCAGTTCTATTGGATTAACTTAGATTGTTTCAGTCTTGATCATTTACTGAAGACCTAGATAACCACAATTCTCTGGCTAGGAAATGGTCTTTGTTGATTAATCAGTAAAACGATCAATCATTTAATTGACTCTTGGAGCTGAATGTAAATACCGCAGCCCCGCAGTAGCCGGCAACGATCCTTGGGAAGAAATGTTGGGCTGTTGTCTGTGTTGCGGAAGTGTTTCCATGTCCCCGGATAAGATTGGTACGGAGAGAAGATCAGTCGCCGGTTGTGAGCTCGCCATGTGTGAAAAGGTGTGGAAATTACAGATGACGTTGATAAAGAGAGATCTTAGGCCCAGTCTGGAAACCGAATGTCAACCCCTCAGGGCCGCACCTCGCGATGGGGATGACGGGTTCAGCAAGAGAAAAGAACGCGTTCTACAAGAACAGAACCGGGTTAGTGTTGAAGAAGAACAAACAGAAATGAAAGAACGACCCAGCTAGGACGAATTTATGTGACTTGAAGAACATCACCGGATCTTGAAAGAACACTCGAGACAAAAGGAGGTAAAATCAAGCCCTCCTTCTTCTCCTCCTCCTTTCTCTTCCTCTTCCTCTTCCTCTTTCTCTTTCTCCTCCTCATGCTCTTCCTCCTGCCCCTGCTCAGCCACTCCCTCTTCCTCTTTCTTCTCCTCTTCTCTTCTTCTGTCTCCTTCTCTTCTTATCCTCCTACTCCTCCTCTTCTTCTTCCTCCTCCTAATCACTTGCCCTAATTGCTACTTGAGCAAGATGATGATTGTGTAATTACCAATAACCGGGGCCATGCAAGCTATTGAGCTCTCATCCGGGAGGGTATATGCTGACGATCATGAGTCCAGCACGTAGTCGGAGACAGTAGTGAATCTGTCACTAGAGCGTTCACACACACACACACACACACACACACACACACACACACACACACACACACACACACACACACACACACACACACACACACCTACCTCGTGGCGCAGTGGTTAGAGTTCCCGGCTGCCACTACGGTGATCTGGGTTCGAATCCCCCCCCAGAGCTGAAAGAATTTCAATATCGCTGCGCTGCGAGTCGTTACTCCAACTCTAGTGGGCGGGGAGTTGTGTGTGTGTGCATGTAAGGCCATAGATCGGTCATATATGAGCTCCGAGCTCTCTTTCGGGAGGGAAATAGCTGTCGATCACGAGTCCAACACGTGATCCAAGACCATGGTGAATCACACCCACCCACACATACACCCACGCGCGCGCGCCCACACACACACACACACACACACACACACACACACACACACACACACACACACACACACACACACACACACACACACACACACACACACACACAGCCATCGACCCTTCCTTGAAGGCCATGAAGTGAAAGAACTACATTTAGAGATGGAAATAAAGATAAAGCGAACGAGATGGAGTTCGATAGAAAAACTCTTCCTCTTGATGGCTACGTCCGCTCCTTCTTCCTCGTTGGGTCTTCTTCTCACGGTCAAGTCACACTCGGTCAGGGTTTTAAGGCTCTTATGGGTCGTTTAGGGCTAGCTGGCACTTAAGCCACGCCTCCCACAGAATAAGCCCCTCCCCCTTTTCGTTGCGGTTCTTAGGGTCACCCATCCACGGTCCAATTTGGTCTTGAGGCCATCGGACAGATCTGGTCGGATCCGATCCGACTGGATCGTGTATGTCGGTTGGGCAAACCGCACATACCCGATCCAGTCTGGTCGGTTCCGACCGGATCGTACCGTAGATGGGGGTCCTTATTGGCCGTTTAGGATTGACTGACTATTGGGCCACGCCTCTTCTATGTTTAATGTGTTTTGATTGGTGGAGATATTTTCAGACCAAAGGAAATTTCGAGGTGTCTTTGTGTTGGTTATTGAAGTGTTAGTGTCCGTGATTGCTTTTGATTTACATTAACCTTCCTTAAATACTTCTAAAATCTCTCCTTTACTATTTCTATACCTCCACTTCTTCGGTGCCATATTGTCCCCTGAGATAGGAAAAATCTATAGCTAACGAAAGGCTCCTCATTTATATAGACTTGTGTAGCGATTTTGGTGACGATGCCTGTGGTGTATAACGAGGTCAGTTCTTCTTCTGGTGCTTTTCCTGTACTGTGAGATTCTGTGTTGACCTAGCATGCAGACATTTGCATAAAAACGTATGTACGTGTGTGCGTTCGTGCGTGTGTGTGTGTGTGTGTGTGTGTGTGAGTGTGTGTGTGTACGTATGTGTGTGTGTTGCGTATGTTTACGTTTATGTGTGTTCGTGCGTGTGCGTGTATGTGTGTGTGTGTTTGCATGTGTATACGTATGTATAGACATGTGCATGCGTGCATCTATAAAAACTTGTGTACAAGTATATGTGTTTGTGTGGGTATGTCCGTGTGTTTACGTTTGTGTATACGTGCGTCTGTATGTGTGTGTGTGTGTACAAGAAATTAGCAACACTCGTGAGGTCCTGTCTTTTACTCTCCATTTTTCATACCCAATTGCACATGTCAAACCTGTGTATGTGATTCATCATTGTCCTAGATCAAGTTTATGACTCGTGATCGATAGTTATTACTCCACCGGATGAGAGCTCAGAGTTTATATATAGTCCGATCTATGGGTAAATCTGTGACCTTACCCCCACCCCCATACCAACTACTTTCCCGCCAGAGTTAAGGTGCCGGCTTGTAGTGTTGAGATTTTTTTTTTTTTTTCCTGGTAAGGGGACTCGAACTCTGAGGGCTAGATTGGCGGTCGAGCACAGTACCACAACACCATCGAACCAGTGTGCGTGCGCTCACGAATACATACTTTCGGGCCTGTATGTACGTAGTTATATATATCTGGATCATGCACTGGTGCATGGACATAAATTTCAATCTCGTTACTCGTACACTGCATGAACGACTTTTAGACCAATTTCACCCGAGAGCATGACATTGTAGTCGGCGTTTGAGTTCCTGGTTTATAGTCGTAACCTTGGACTATATCATGCCTTGTGTGGCTAAACCGGACTCCTCCCTAAAGAGACCACTCCGTTCCAGCGGTCATCTGGAGTACAAACATATGTATACGTATGTACAGGCATATATATGTGTATGTGTGTACATGAATATGTACATGTGTATATAAATGCTTTCCCATGATCAACATTGTGTATGTGTGTGTGTGTGTGTTTGTGTGTGTGTCTGTGTGTGCGTGTGTGTGTGTGTGTGTGTGTGTGTGCGCGTGCGAGTGTGAATGGACATTAGTCGTTCTCCTTGTTCTCTATCTGTTTGTCACAATCTCTCTCTCTCTTTCTCTCTCTCTATCTATCCATCTATCTATCTCTGTCTATCTTGTAGACAGAGCAAGTAGACACATTTGTTCACACTCTAATAGTTGTACGTACACAGGCATACGCACACACACACACACACACACACACACACACACACACACACACACACACACACACACACACACACACACACACACACACACACACACACACACACACACACACTCGGTGGCGTGTTGGTAGAGTCCCCGACTTTCACTACGGCGGTCCGGGTTCGAATCCTGCCCAGGGCTGAATTAATTTCAGTATCGCTGCGCTTCGAGTCGTTACTCTAACTCTCATGGGGAGGGGTGCGCGTGTAAGGTCACAGCATTACCCATAGATCGGTCATACGAGCTCTGAGCTCTCTTCCGGGAGGGAAATAGCTGTCGTTCACGAGTCCAGCACGTGATTCAAAGACCAGTCTGAATACACACACACACACACACACACACACACACACACACACACACACACACACACACACACACACACACACACACACACACACACACACTCGCACGAACAGACATTGACACGTGTATGCAGTTACACTTCATTTCTTGTTCAAACAGAACATCAATCAAGCCAAAAGTATTTTTTTTTTTTTTTTTTTTTTTTTTTTTTGTGTTCATCACCTGACTTCAAAGGTGGGGAAGAGCCGCCCTCTGTCCATTTGGAGCCGCCAACGATCCTCCCCCTCTTCCTCCTCTTCATCCTCTTCCCCCTCCTCTTCATCCTCTTCCCCCCTCCTCCTTTTCCTCCTCTTCTTCTTACTCCTCCTCCACTTTTCCTCCTCTTCCACTTCCTCCTCTTTTTCCACCTACTCCTCCTCCTCCTCTTCCTCCTATTCCTCTTCCTCCTCCTCCTCCTCTTCCTCCTCCTCCTCCTCCTCCTCTTCCTCCTTCTTTCTCTCCTACTCCTCCTCCTCCTCTTCGAATGAACGTCAACGGCTTCTCACGATGTGATTTATTATTGCTACGCACATACTCTACCCTCCATCCACCCAACCACTCCCTCCAACTCTCCATTCATCCCTCTCCCTCCCTTTCCCTTTCCTCCCTCTGTTCCTTCTCCCTCGCACTTTCTTCCCTCCCTCTTCCTCCCTCTCCCTCTCATGTTTCCTCTCCCTTCCTCTCTCTTTTACTCTCCCTTACCCCCATTCTCTCCTTCCCCGTCCCCTTCCCCGTCCCCTTCTCCTTCCTCCTTACCTCTCACTCTTACTCTCCCTCTCCCTCCCTCTCGCTCTCCCTTCCTCTCCCCCTCCCTCTCACTTTTACTCGTACTCTCCCTCCCTCTCCCCATCCCTCCTCCCTCTCTCTCCCTATTCCTCCTCCCTCCCTCTCCCTCTCCCTTTCCCTCCCCATTCCTCTTTCTCGCACTCCCCCTCTCCCCACAAACTCCTTCCGCTTCCCCTTCCTCCCTACCTCTCACTCTTATTCTCCCTCTCGCTCCCTTTCGTTCTCCCTCTCCCTCCCTCTCACTCTCACTCTCACTTTTACTCTCCCTTCCCCTCCCTCTCACTCATACATTTCCTTTCTCTCCCTTCTCCCTCTAGATCTCCCTCTTTATCTTCGTCTTCCTTTCCCTTCAATGTCCTCTTCTTTGTCTCAGCTTTCTCTTTCCTCCTCCTCCCCCTCCTCCTCCTCCTCCTCCTCCTCCCCTTCACTCTTTTCCCTCTCGCGCTCCTTTTCACTCTCCCTGAACGCTGCTTCTTCTTTCTCTCTCTCTCTCTCTCTCTCTCTCTCTCTCTCTCTCTCTCTCTCTCTCTCTCTCTCTCTCTCTCTCTCTCGCTCTCTCTTCCTCTTCCTCCCCCTCCCTCCCTCCCTCCCTCTCTTTCTCTCTCTCTCTCTCTCTCTCTCTCTCTCTCTCTCTCTCTCTCTCACACACACACACACACACACACACACGCCCCCCCACACCTCACAAATAAAATCACCTGACGACATCCATAACAAAAACCGTAAAAAATGGCTTCTTTGTCATCAACTGAATGAAATTGTCCTTTTCTGAACGAAAACCTATGACACCCATCTTTGTCGAAACTGTAAGGAATTCCTTGCCAAGTATTTATGTTTTTATTTTTCGTCGAAAAGATGTATATCAACTGGGGAAGATACTATTGCAGAGGATGTGATAAATCAAACCAGACCTGTTCTGGAACATTCTTCTCTTATGATAGGTAGCCTATGTTGCAAAAAGGTTTTTTCCAAAAGTATATGGATGTCTCACATTTGTTAAAATGTTCGTATTTCATTTTTCATTCTATATATGCATTTACATTTT
>NC_134777.1:104769811-104787311 GCF_046742065.1 Oratosquilla oratoria | reverse complement strand
CCCCAGAATTCTTTCCTCCGTAAAACTACTGTGGCAAACTGTTTTGTTTTTTCAACAAAAATACACAGAATGTTATTTGAAATGTTGGAGGAAATTTATTTTCCTCCAGCATATCAGATTCCTTCCCGAAAGCTGCTGGCTGAAAATTTGCTCCAACAGTCGAAGGTGTGATAACGCCTTAAGGTCCGGCCTCCGGTCAAAATCTCACCTACACTGAACCCACCCCTACCCCACTCCACCCACCCCAACTCCAACCCCAACTCCTCTCCACTCACCCTCACTCACCCCAAACCCACTCCACCCATTCCAACTCCACTCCACCAACCCCAACTCCTATCCACCTACCCCAACCCCACTCCACCTACCCCAACCCCACTCCACCCACCCCAACCCCACTCCACACACCCCAGCCCCACTCCACACACCCCACCCCAACTCCACTCCACCTACCCTAACCCCACTCTACCCACCCCTACCCCACTCCATCAACCCCAATTCCGACCCCAACTCCACTCCACCCATCCCAACCCCAGTCCACACACCCCAATCCCACTCCAGCCACCCAAACTCAGACCGCAACTCCACTCCACCCAACCCAACCCCAATCCACACACCCCACCCCAACCCCACTCCACCCGCCCCAACCCCACTTCAACATCACCATCCACCCTCGGATGGTGATTCTTGAGACAGTGAAAAAAAAAAAATTATCCAGTTTGTGTAACTGTCATAGTGAAGGGAACATAGTCACAGAAAAAACTAAACAAGGTCGCTTGACGACAGAGAGTGACTGATAAACAAATCAAATAAATAATTCAAGAAAAGAAAAAAAGTAGATAATCAAATGAATATATGAAATAGATGATCGGATGAATAAATGAAATCTATAATCAAGCCGAAGAAGTAAATAATTGAAGAAAATAATATAATAAAAATACACATAAACGAAACAAGTCACATAAAATGATCAATACATGTCTTCGGGGAAATAGATGATGGACTTCACTCCTCCCCCCCCAAAAAAAAAAAAAAAAAAAAAAAAAACAACAACGATGTGTTCTTCAAACTGACGAAGACTTCCGGCAAACTGAGGAAGACTAAAGACTTGATACACAGAGTCTTGGGGAGGGTCACAGTTGGGGGGGGGGTAGAGATGGAGCAGTAATAATGTTGGGCGTCAGTGATGGGGGAGAATAAGAGAGAAAGATCAAAGAAGAAGAAGAAGAAGGAGGAGGAGGAGGAGGAAGAAGAGATTGTTTTGACAGAAAGCAAAATAACTTGTGAAAATTGGTCAGAGTAAGTTTACAAAAAAAAAAAAGTTTCAGAATATGTGAAGAACAAAACTCCATGAAAGTTTGAGAACCAAAATTGTGGGAGTGGTGTGATCATGCACGCGCGCACACACACACACACACACACACACACACACACACACACACACACACACGTATATATATATATACATACACACACACACACGTATATATATATATACATACACACACACGTCTCCATTGCCCAGCGGAAGGGTCAATGGGAGCCTCGTTGGAAGGGAATGGAGATGGACGGGCCGTATCGGCAGTAGTTTATCATCACCGACAAAACTATGTCGTTTGTGTGGGGCGCCAGATGAGGAGCAACGACGTTGTGATTTTTTTTTTTTTCTTTTTCTTTTTTTAAGTGGGTATCTACTTATTTATTGTTATTCATTGTTTTCTATATAAAGAATGGACGTTTAATTATTTATTCTTAATGTGAAGACGTGGTTATTTTTATTTGTTTATTCACGTATTTTTTCTGTTATTATTTTCCTTACGTGGACAAGAAAGAGGACATATAAGGGAAAACCTGAGAGATCTATCATAATAGGATGGTTGTTGCTATAGGCTGCACTTTATCAACGCCTCTATCCTATAGACAACCTGGCGACACTGTCGTGTATGCGATAGGATGGAAGTCTGTGTGTGTGTGTATGTGTGTATGTATGTGTGTGTGTGTGTATGTGTGTGTGTGTGTGTGTATGTGTGTATGTGTGTGTGTGTGTGTGTATAAATATGTTTACATACACACGCACACACACACACACACACACACACACACACACACACACACACACACACACATATATATATATATATATATATATATATGTGTGTGTGTGTGTGTGTGTGTGTGTGTGTGTGTGTGTGTGTGTGTGTGTGTGTGTGTGTGTGTGTGTGTGTGTGTGTGTTTAAGAATGATGACAAAGGATATAGTATCTGTTTTAAGAATAACTATACTTTGTAAGATGATGGAGATAAAACAAAATAACAGATGATAATAATAATAATAATAATAATAATAATAATAATAGGAAGGAGTAAAGGAATTTTGGAGAGATAGACGAATGGAGGAAAGAGGGAGTGGAAGGAGTTGAATGGGGGTGGAGGTGTTTGGGATGCCATTGGACTGTGGACGTGGAGTAGAGATGGAGATGGAGAGTAAAATTAATGGAGGAACAGTGGAGTGGAGTGGAGGGAGGGAGGAAGGGAGAGGGGGTAGTTGAACATAGAATTGTTGTTGTTGTTTTCGTTGTTGTTGTTAGTTGAATATAGATGTACATAGACTCAGGATTGTGGAATAGAGATGGAGATAGTAGAATTATTGGAGTGATTGTGGAGTGAAAGAGTAGATGGAGTGAGGGAGGGAGGGAGGAGTACAATTGGATGGACGTGGAGTTGCGTAGGCGTTGGACAAGGGCCGTAGAACCGCGGTTGTTGGCCAAGTTATTAAAAGAAAGAACGTTCCGGGCATAAAATACCGGAATGGAACGAGCGAGGGAGGAACGACTGGGGAGTCGAGGGAGGGAGGGAATTCGGAGAGGGAGGGAGGGAGGGAGAGTGGGAGGGGCAGGGAGGGAGAGTGGGAGGGACAGGGAAGGAGAGAAGGAGAATGGGAGGGGAAGGACAGGGAGGGAAGGAGAGTGGGAGGGGCAAAGAGGGAGGGAATAGGGGAGAGAAGGAGGGGATCCAAGGAAGGAAATGGGGAGGGAAGGGGAGAAGGAGTGAATCCGGGGAAGGAAATAGGAAGAAAGGGAAGGGGGGGAGGGTATCCGGGGAGAGAAGGAGTGAATCTGGACAATAGGAGGGAGGAAAGGAGTGAAGGAGAGAGAGAGAGAGAGAGAGAGAGAGAGAGAGAGTGGAGGACGGAATCCGGGGAGTGAGGAAGGAAATCTGGGGAGGAAGGAAGAGAGAATCTAGGGGAGGGTTTTAGGGAATCTTGGGGAGAGTTTAGGGAATCTCGGGAAGGGTTTTAGGGAATCTCGGGAAGGAGGGAGGTAATCTGGGGAGGGAGGGGGAGGAATCCTGGAGGGGAAAAGGGAAAGAGTTCCTAGAGCCGGAACGCGGGATGAGACATTACCGAGAGAGATATCCGGGAGGAAGAGGAGGAAGAGGAGGAGCACCCTTAGAAGGCATCAACCCGGAACCGGAGGAAATTAGGTGTTGTGACTGTTTGCCGATAGTCACGAAAGGTGCAAAATAAATTAATAAACAAATGGATTAATTGAGAAATAGATTAGGTGTTGTGATTGTTTATGATTACATTGACAAAAAAAATGCAAAATAGATTAATGGATAAATAACTGAGTGAATGAGTAAATAAATTAATAAACAACGTTTTTCAGTAAGCATGAATGAATAAATAAAATTATGAATGTGTAAATAAATTCATTACTAAGCGTCAGTTAGATCAAAGCCCTGTCAATCAAAATGAATAAAAAATAAATAAATAGAAAAATAATTAATAAATAAAAGCGACAGATATCATATCATATATTGTATATATGAAAACTACTTTTATTGTTCTCTTACATTACTCCGTCTGTCGTCAAGTGATTTTATTCATTTCAAGGGGTCATCAGTTTGAAAAAAAAATAATGTTCTCGTCCTCGTCTACTCTAGTTCCCCCTGCGTGTTCGCAAACGTTCAGACACAACTGAAAACAAAGATGACCAATGGATTCGACAACGTAATGAAACGTTTCAAAGAGTGTGAACGTTTTTTGGGACACCATGTATTGCGCGCGAGGAAGGAATAAAAAAAGGAAAAAAAGTCTGAAGTGACAGACGAAATGACAGTTCCCTGTGGTACAGAATTAGACAAAAAGCGAATGGACGCGCGCGCACACACACACACACACACACACACATACACACACACACACACACACACACACACACACACACACACACACACACACAGACCAACTTGGAACTATACATGACTTTAAACTAGTTATGATAAAAGATTAAGAGCCAGGCCCCAGGCTCCCACAACCGCGTAGCTGCGGCCGAAGCCGTCATCTTTGCCCTCTTATGCGCTTGGTAAGGTCACTGCTGGAATAGGAGAGTAGTGTGGCACTCGAACCCACAACTAAGCAAATGCGAGACCAGAACGCTTCCGATTACGTTAACTTCAAGGTAATTACGACTGGATCAAGCGAATGACAAAACTTACTCGGCAGGATTTGTTAATGTCACCCCTTCAATTGTCGCAACATATATATCTTTATCAATTTAATATGTAAATAATATTCCTTTTCAACATTTGTCATGTACTGTACATAATTCATGGATATCACATATGTAATGTTTTCTATAACCAAAGGCTTTTGCCCAAATTATTATATACATGAATGTAGCTCCCGGATTCTTTAGCCGAATTTCGTATGTGACAACGATCCTTCTTAGTTGGGAAAGAAGAAACCAAAAACTATTTTCTTTCTAAACTAACTGTGATCAGTAACCACTGGTTACACACTATAACCATTCGGGTTGTTCACACACGAAGTGATCCTTCTGTGCAGAGGCTGTGCTCGAGGGGCATCGTCCTCCGGACGCGATCCGAACTCCCTCTTGCGGCCCCAGTGGCTACACTAAATGGAGTTGAAAGAGTGGAAGTCGGTGCTCCACAAAGGCGATTCAATTTGAATGCAAACGAAAGAATTGAATGACGATCTCAGGTTTGTGTGCGTGTGATTCACCATGGTCTTGAATCACGTGTTGGACTCGTGATCGACAGCTATTTCCCTCCCGAAAGAGAGCTCACAGATCATATATGACCGATCTATGGGGAATGCCGTGACTTTATACGCACACACACACACACCCAACTCTCCGTCCACTAGCGTTGGAGTAACGACTCGCAGCGCAGCGATACTGAAATTATTTCAGCCCTGGCAGCCGGGAACTCTACCAACTGCACTACGAGGTGTGTGTGTGTGTGTGTGTGTGTGTGTGTGTGTGTGTGTGTGTGTGTGTGTGTGTGTGTGTGTGTCCGTATGTGTGTGTGTGTGTGACCATGGTCATGAATCATGTGATGGACTCGTGCTCGACAGCTGCTACTATATTGTATGAGAGCTCAGAGGTAATATGCGGATATGTGTACAATGTGTGTGTGTGTGTGTGTGTGTGCATGGCCTTGGATAACGTGATATATATGCAATATACATATGATATATTGATGTTCTATCACTTGCCATCATCATATTACTCTGACTGTGAAATGCCGTTATCATTTTTATACATTTATTGTATTGATAGCCTTTGGCGTCTACAAATTGATATGTGCAGTCTGCATGCGCGCGTGCGCGTGTGTGCGTATGTATGTCATGTTCACGAAGAGTGCATTACATGTAATATTTATGGCCGCATCTCTTGTTCCTCTGATGTCCGACTCCAAAAATTTCCCTCGTATTGTTCCCCCTCATTGTCTTCATTTGTCCAAAGTTTTCCTCTCTCTCTCTCTCTCTCTCTCTCTCTCTCTCTCTCTCTCTCTCTCTCTCTCTCTCTCTCTCTCTCTCTCTCTCTCTCTCTCTCTCGCTCGCTCTCTCTCTTTCTCGTCAAACGTCACATTTTCTTTTTCTTTTCGGGTACATGATAGGCCTAGATGGTCATCAAAAGCAGCAGACCGTGACACTTCAATAGCTCACACACCGACGCAACCAGTTGCATGAAACCGATCGCACGCATTTCATTTTATATTGTTATTATTATTGTTATCATCATCATCATCATCATCATCACCATCGTCATCATCATCATCATCATCATCTCATCATCATCTGGTTGCGCCATCGTAGGAAATTGGTTTCGTGCAACTGGTTGCGTCGGTGGACGTGCTGCCTTCCTCTCTACGTTTTCTTTACTCGCTCATCATTTCAATACCTCCTCCTCCCGTCTTCCATTTTCTTTCCTTGTCATGAGGGTTGTTTGTTTTTGTAATGTCAATTATCTTAGCTTCCACGGGAGAGCACTCTTGTCTCTGTGATGGAGAATGAACCAAGATGTGTGTTTCATCATTATTAGAATCTTGAGTCTATGTTTTCATGTCATGACATTGTACTCTAGCGTGCTTTTCACAAATGTGTGAGTGTATATGTTGTTTGTGTATATGTTGTTTATGTATATTTCTGTAAATATGTATGTATGCATGTTAATGCGTATGTTGGTATGCATATGGGTATATGGACATTAGTTTCTTCCACAAATGTGTATGTGTATATACTGTTTATGTATATCCATATGTATATGTCTATAGATATGTATGTGTATGTTAATGCGTGTGTTGGTATGCATATGTGCATATGGACATTAGTTTCTTCCACAAATGTGTATGTGTATATATTGTTTATATATATGCATATATATATATATGTCTGTAAATATGTATTTATGCATGTTAAAGTGTATGTTGGTATGCATATGGGTATTTGGACATACATGTATATATGTAGTGTCTTTCATATGTGGATGTGTATATATTGTTTATATATGTATAAATTGGTGTGTATGTTAATGCTTTCGCTGGTATATATGTGTGTATATATACTGTATGTACATGCATGTGTGCACATAGATATATGCATTTTTGGAAATACATATATTTATATATTCAGTTATGTGTCAGTATTTGCATGTTGATGTATATATGTGCATATGCAAGTACGTATATGTATATGCGTATGTACGCATATTTGTATATATACATATGTGTATGTATATATGTGTGTGTGTGTGTTATATGTGCGCTCCGTTTTGCTTAGATATTTAATGCATAGATATATACATATTTGGAAATACATATATATATATATATTCAGTTATGTGTAAGTATGTGCATGTTGATGTATATATGTGCATATGTATGTAGATATACCGGTATGTATATGCGTATGTACGCATATTTGTATATATACATATGTGTATGTATTAATGTGTGTGGGTGTGTGGATGTGTGTGTGTGTGTTATATATATATATGTGCACTCCGTTTTGCTTAGATATTTAATGACGAAATGTCTGCGTCTCTTTCTGGGATCGTTTTGTTTGGGCGCACGCCCCCTCGCAAGCGACCGCTTGCAAATATGATAACTTTGAGCATGAGGCAGTTTTATTTTGTCTCTCTCTACTAACAAAAGCCTCGTGCAAGGGGACGGGGGGGCGGTGGGAGAAGGGCGAGGAGGAGATATATCACAGTGGTGGCTCGGGAAGCTCAACTAAAAGTTCCGTCCCCGTCTTTTTTTTTTTCGTATAAAATGACGTGATAACGATGGGAGATTGACGTTTTGGAAGGTCGGTCGAGACTCTATCGGGACTTGATTTTTTTTTTTTTTTTTTTTTCTTATCTCTTCTGTATGAGGTGCATTCAGACGGTATACGTCTGTTCGCTCGAGTCAATTTACACCCATGATCACCATAACTTGATTTTAACTCGTTTTCCGGACGACGACGACTGCTGCGTTGTACTAAAAAAATACCATTTATATAATAACGTGGTGTCCATATTTATCGCGCATGCGACGCGGCGGACCTGCGATCTTTTATCGAATAAATGGTTCATCAAATGTTTGAAACAAGTTTTACAAATGCCGTCCTTCCCCCTCTCTTCCCCATCCTCGTCACTCTCCTCCCTCTCCTCCTCATCCTTCTCCCTCTCCTCGTCTCCCTCCTCTAGCTCCTTGTCCTCCTCCTCCCTCTCCTCCCCCTCCTCCCCTCCTTGTCTTTCTCCTCCCTCTTCTCCCCCTCCTCGTCTTTCTTCTACCTCTCATCCCCCTCCTCGTCTTTCTCCTCCCTCTCCTCCCCCTCCTAGTCCTTCCCCTCCCCCTTCTCCCCCTCCTTGTCACTCTCCTCCCTCTCCTCTCCTTCCTCGTCCTTCTTCCTTCTCCTCCCCCTCCTCTTCCTTCTCCCCTCTCCTCCCTCCTCATCACTCTCCTCCCTCTCCTCCCCCTCCTCATCCCTCACCTACCTCTCCTCACCCTCCTCGTCCTTCTCCTTCCCCTCCTCGTCCCTCTCCTCCCTTTTTCTCCCCCTCCTCGTCCCTCTGCTCCACCTCTTCGTCCCTCTACTCCCTTCTCTTCCCCTTCCTCCTCCTTCTCCTTCCTCTCCTCGTCCCTCTCCTCTCTTTTCCTCCCCCTCCTCGTCCCTCTACTCCCTTCTCTTCCCCCTCCTCGTCCTTCTCATCCCTCTCCTCTTTACCCCCCCCACTCCTAGTTCATTTGCTCCCTCTCCTCCCCCTCCTCGTCCTTTTCCCCTTCCTCGTCCTTCTCTTACAAAAGGATTACAAAGGCGGAGCATGGCGACAGGAGACCTTTTGGTCCATATCTATAAATGCTCTTCTATCTCTTTCTCCTCCCTCTCCTCTCCCTCCTCGTCCTTCTCCTCCCCTCCAGGTCCTTATCCACCTCCTCGTCCTTCTCCTCCCTCTCCTCCTCCTCCTTCCTCTCCTCCCCCTCCTCGTCTTTCTCCTCTCCCACCTTCCTCTCCTCCCCCCTCCTCGTCCTTCTCCTCCTCCTCGTCCTTCTCCACCCCATCCTCCCTTTCTTCCCCCTCCTCGTCCTTCCCCTCCCCCTCCTCCTCTTTCTCCTTCCCCTCCTCGTCCTTCTCTCCCCGCTCTTCCCTCTTCGTCCCCCTCTTCTTGCTCTTCATCCTCTAATTACTACATCTCTTCTCGGATTCCTCCTATCACTCCTCCTGCATCATCCTCCTACTACTCCTCCCCTCGTTCCTCCTCCTCCTCCTCCTCCTCTTTTTATTCCAGATCCTTATCCTCCTCTTCCTCCTACTCTTCCAACCTCATCTTTCTCCTCCTCCTCCTCTTCCTCCTTTTCCCCCATTACCCTTTCGGCCCAATATTTCTCCTCCTCTTCTACGTATTCTTATTAATACCTCTTCCTACTCCTCTTCCTCACCTCATCTCTTTACCTTCTCTCTTCTCCCCTCCTCCTCCCCATTCCCGTCCTCCTCCCCTTCCCCTCCTCCTCCTCCCCACTTCCTCCCCTTCCCCTCCTCCTTCTCCCTACTTCCTCCCCTTCCCCTCCTCCTCCTCCCCACTTCCTCCCCTTCCCCTCCGCCTCCTCCCCACTTCCTCCCCTTCCCCTCCTCCTCCTCCCCACTTCCTCCCCTTCCCCTCCTCCTCCTCCCCACATCCTCCCCTTCCCCTCCTCCTCCTCCCCACTTCCTCCCCTTCCCCTCCTCCTTCTCGTCTTCCTCCGCCTTCTCGTCCTCTTCTAATTCTCCTTATACTACTCCTCCTTCTGTCCTCCTCCTCCTCCTCCTCCTCCTCCTCCTCCACCTACCCCTCCTACTCCTCTACCTTCCCCTCCTACTCCCCCTCCTCCTCCATCTTCCTCCTCCCCTCCTCCTCCTCCTCCTCCCTACTTCCTCCTCCTCCCCAATCCCCTCCTTCTCCTCTTCCCCCTACTCCTTCTTCCACTACTCCCCTTATGCCCCTCCTCCCCCATCCCCTCCCCTCCATTCTCCTTCTACTCCTCCGCTTCCTCCTCTTCCTCCTCCTACTCCTCTTCCTCCTCCTCCTCCTACCAATTAGAGCGCACGATGGGCAACGGATCGTCCTCCGAAGTCGATATAAGTCTCAGGTTCTTCCTCATTTGGGTCATTAACACCGTCGTTAGTTAACGCAACATCCTTAGTTAATGCGTGACGAGTCTTGTCGGTTCGAACCCGAGTCCTCATGCTTAATAGCTCATGAGTGAAGCCTCATGAGTTCTCATGAGTCTTTGACGTTTCCCATATATGGAAATCTTTCTCGGCAGGTCCTGAATTAGGTTACTTGCCTTACCTAACCTTACCTAGCCTTACCTAACCTAACCTTATCCTATCGCAGCTAATCTAGTTTTAATTGGTATACTGCGTCATGGTATTAGAATCTGTTCATTTTTTTTTTAATTATATAAACATGCTTGTTTTATTTGTTTTCGTTTGTTTTTTATTTGTATTTGTATTTTATCTATTCTATTTAATTTTTATAATTTTACTTCATATTCCATTTTTGTTTATATATATATATATATATATATATATATATATATATATATATATATATATACAGTATATATATATATATATATATATATATATATATATTATGACTTTATTTAATTTTCGTTTATATATATATATATATATATATATAAAAATATATATATATATATATATTTGTTTATTTATTTGTTGAAACATTCTGACAGGTTGACGTTAGTGAAGTAGGAAACACAGGAGTCTTATTCTGAGTTTATTCCTGACTAGTTTCGCAGGTATGCTGTGTTTCCTACTGCGCTTACATTTATTTATTTATTTATTTATTGATTTTATTTTATTTTTTACCCCCGAACTCGAAGGTCTTATCCTAGTCATCCCCATTACCACCGACGACGGAACACGCACGGGCGAGGCCGTGGCGCAAGACGTCACGAATCGGGAGTGTCTCAGGGCCTTAAATCTCCCTCGGCGTTATAAATCGCTCCTCCCGAACTCGCGTCAGGTTCCCGTATTCACATGTTCGAGCTGAGCTTATTTATGCGCGCGCAGTCACCCCCGATAAGCTACAAATGGGACATTTCACGAAAATATAGGATACGTTTAGTTATTCTGTTAGGAAGGGAAAAAAAGGTCTAGATAGAGATGTCAGTTCTAGAATTAAGTGACTTGAGAGTAGATAATGTGTTATTTAATGGCAATAAGTAACGCTGCTTGAAATTTATCAATAACGTTAAACGTAGGAGGGTTGAATTGTGTTAATGGTAATATCTATACATGGTGTGTTGATTTTACGTAATTTCATTATATGGACTCGTTTAACTTTTGGATTTCTTACGAAGTAAGAATATTTATTTATAATGAAATAAATATTTATTTGTAAGTGTACACGTTTTCGTCTGAACAAGGACATCTCACTGTACAATCGTAATGTTTAACGGTGATATTACACTGCAGAATCGTAATGGTTATCGGTGATATCACACTGCAAAATCGTAATGGTTGTCGGTGGTATTACACTTCAGAATCGTAAAGCTAAACAGTGTTATTCCACTGCACAGTTGTAAAGATAAGTAAAATTTCACTGCATCGTAAAGCTAAACAGTGTTATTCCATTACACAATCATAAAACTTAATAGTATTTAACTGCAGAATCATAAAGCTAGTAACAATGTTATTCCACTGCAAATCGTAAAGTTAAACAATGCTATTCCACTGCACAATCGTAAAACAAAAGTCATTGCAGTATCGTAAGCTACAGCTTTTCACTGCACAATCGTTCAGCTAAACAGTGTTTCACTGCACAATCGTAAAGATAAATAGTGTTATTCCACTGCAAATCGCTAAGCTAAGCAATATTTAACTGCACAATCGTAAAACAAAACCGTGTTTCACTGCACAATCGTAAGGCAAAGCAGTGTTTTAATGCATAGTCGATAATCTAAACAGTGTTTCACTGCAAACTCGTAAAGCAAAACAGTGTTTCAATGCACAGTCGATAATCTAAACTGTGTTTCACTGCAGACTCGTAAAGCAAAACAGTGATATTCCTCTGCGGACTCGTAAAGGAAAACAGTGATAGTCCACTGCACACTCATAAAGCTAAATAGTGTCACTGTACAATAGTTAAGCTAAACAGTGTTTCACTGCAGAATCGTAAGGCAAAACAATATTCCAATGCACAGTCGATAATCTAAACAGTGTTGCACAGCAGACTCCTAAAGCAAAACAGTGTTTCAGTGCACAGTCGATAATCTAAACAATGTTTCATTGCAGACTCGAAAAGCAAAACAGTGATATTCCACTGCAGACTCGTAAAGCAAAACAGTGATATTCCACTGCAGACTCGTAAAGTAAACAGTGATATTCCACTGCAGGCTCATAAAGCATCCCCAGTGGGAGATAAGGAAAGTTATAAAAAAAAAAAAAAGTGAAATAATTATATACTTAGCACACGTTCCGGGGCCAGGCTCCTTCTGGTTAGCAATATCTCACTCGAGATCAGAGACTTCAGAAGAAGAACGAAAGAACTGTATATCATTCTAATTATTAACGCACTCGTGATGAATTAGCACTTCATCCTTCGATAACGTCTTCACAAAGCTGAGGTCGCTAAGGGTGATCAAAGGATTCCAGAGAGCGGGATTATCGACCCTATGCCCCAGACACTCCTGATCTGTCTAGTACCGAAACGTTAATTTAAGATCCTGAGGTCTTTATTTACGTTCCACGGTCTGAGCGGTTCCTCTCAAGTCTTCATGACCCCCCCACACCCCCCGCAGGGTCTCTCATTAGTCTCTGGGGGGGATGGGGTGAAGGGACGGGGGGTGGGGGACATCACCTGGGGTCTGTTCTGAAGACGTTTTCTCGGGCGAGGTCTGTAATCCTTTCTCCTTCCTCCTCCTCCTCCTCCTCCTCCTCCTCCTCCTCCTCCTCCTCCTCCTCCTCCTCCTCCTCCTCCTCCTCCTCCTCCTCCTCCTCCTCTTTCTCTTCGTCTTCTTCCCCATCTTCTCCCTTCTCTTCCTCTTCCTCCTCTTCTTCCTCCCCTTCTTCCTCCTGCTCTTCCTCTTCCTCTTCTTCCTCCTCTTCCTCCTCCTCTTTCTCTTCGTCTTCTTCCCCATCTTCTTCCTTCTCTTCCTCCTCCTCCTCTTCTTCCTCCCCTTCTTCCTCCTGCTCTTCCTCTTCCTCCTCTTCTTCCTCTTCTTCCTCCTCTTCCTCCCCCACCTGCCCATCTTGTTCCTGTTCCTCCTCTTCTTACTCCTTCCTTCTGTTTTCCTCCTTCTTCTTGTTCCTCCTCCTTCCTCCTCCTCTTTCCTCCTTTTCCTCCTCCTTCCTCTTCCTTCCTCCTTTTCCATTACCTCCTCCTCATCTTTTACTCTTCTACATCTTCCTTTCCTTCCTCCTCCTCTTCCTCCCCTCCCTCCACTGAAGATCACCCAGAATCGTTATCTAGGTTGCCCAAGAATGGAGGTAGATAAGAAGGTGATAAAATTGACCAATGATAGAGAGGAAGGGAATTGACGATTGACGATCACGGCCAAGTTTGGGATAATGGACGCTGGAGTATCATCTGATTGACTTCATCTTGCCCGTGAATGATGGATTGATTGCAAGCGGAGACAGATAGGATGGATGGATGAATGGATGTGTGTTTGTTATTGTGGTGTACGTGCGTGTTTAGGGCCATTGTATGATTGTCATACAAAGGCGGAGCATGCCGACAGGAGACGTTTTGTTCCATATCTAGGTCGAATACGAAACAAATTATATTAATGATAAATAAATAAATAAATAAATAAAAACTATAATAATGCAAACAATGATAGATAAGATGCATAAATAAGTGAATAAGTATAGTTAAATAATAAACAAACAGGTAAATAGTAAATAACAATAAAGTGACATATAATTAATAATAAATACATTGTACTTGTGAGTAGACTGGGAAATACATGCTTTCCCCCTTTTGTATATAAATACTATGAAATCTATTTATATCAATTCATTAGAATTATTGTATTTATTGCATTTCCATATGCCCAATTTGTGAAGGAACCGTGCAGTCGTGTATGCTTCCTGCCAAGCGAGGGAGCATTCATGCAATGTAGTTGCTAACTCGACTCCAGGGGGGTAAACGTGTACTGTAATTGTGGTGGTTGTCGCCCTGTGATAAATACATTGTTCGGTAATTATTTCGTTTCAATTAGCCACCCTTATACATTGTCAGAATTCACTTGTTTTCGCACGTTTCTCCCTCTCTCTCTTTCTCATTCTGTGTGTGTTTATCATATTCTTCGGAACCAAAGGAAGTCAACCTGAAAGGTATAGCTGTGTGATTCAATGTGTGTGTGCGAGTATATATATATATATATATATATATATATATATATATATATATATATATATATATATATATATATATATATATATATATGCAGAATGATCACTACAAAACGCGATCCAAAATTTTTGCTGGTAACCACAAAGGAAATAGGAAAGAAGCAGTAATTCCCAAGCGCTTTCGTGTTACTCACATTTTCAGAGGAATACAGATCTGTACTCCCCTGAAGATGTGAATAACACGAAAGCGCTTAGGAATTACTGTTTGTCTCCGATTTCCTTTGTGGCTACCAGCAATATATATAAATATATATTGGGAGTGAGCGAGAGAGGGAGAGAGATGTGTTTGTCAGTACTTTTACTGTGGAGAACAGTGGCGGTTATAGGAAACTGTTCTGAAACAGTTATATCTACAATGATGATTGAAGAAAGCGACAAGATTCGGAGTCGGTTGGGATAGAAGCGCTGGAAACTACAATCCAATCGAGCTAAGAGGTCGTGAGGGAGGAGGAGGAGGAGGAGGAGGAGGAGGAGACCAGGAGGGGAGTAGGGGAGTGGGTGGGGTTGGACGAGGAGTCGTCAATGGTATAGAGAACTGAAGAAGTCGTCTCAGATCGAGGAACTAAAGACATAAAAAACTAAGGAAACGATCACTGAAAAAAGTTGAAAAAAAAAAATGGAGTTCGTATTATATTGATGCGTTTTTCTTTCGTGGATTTTTTGTTCCTTTAATCGATGGTTGTTAGCTGCAGATCATGAGGTAATTATGTATAAATGCATGATCATGACTTCGTTACAGATATGTTCAGCTTAATTGACTGCTCGTTAAGCTGTGGCTGGAGGTAATTGTCAATTAAAGATTTATTATTTTTCATAATACATTTTTGTTCTCGTATATTTTTCTTGGTATAAACGTAATTTACTTTACAAAAATAATGAGTTATATAGGAAAGCTGATGGCAGAATCTTTTATATTTTATTTCATTTTTTTATATATATAATTTATCAAGAGTATCAGAGTATGGAAGACTCATTTTTTTTATTTCATGGATCACATTTTTTTTATTTCATGAATCACATTTTCTATCTTCATTTGAATATATATACAGCTGAATATTCTGTTTTTATATCCATATGTTTATCTATATTATTTAGTTATATATTCATGTATAGGATATAGATGTTAGAATATAGTTATTATGACACAAGTGTGATAGGCTTTATATAAGAATTACATAATCTTCGTAGATTAAGAAATAGAATTGTTTATTCAATTTAACACGTGATTTATAGTTTGGGTGTTATATGCCAGAAAATATAGGCAAAATATACTGTATATTTTTCCTAAAAATGATACGAAATAAAAGATAATCGTATGTTTTTGAAACATTTGTTCATTCATTCATTCATTTATCTATTCACTTATTTGTTTTATTTTACATTTTATTATAATTATATTTGTTTTATTCTATTAATCTGTATATTACTTTTTAATACATTTATATATTCTATTTTTTATCTATCTACTTATTAATATATATATATATATATATATATATATATATATATATATATATAAATATATATATATATATATATATATATATATAGTTATTTTGTTTTATTTATTATCTATTTTTCTATTTTTTCATTTCTTTATTTTTTTCTTATTTTCATTTCTATTCATTTATTGTTTTCCAAACGATGAGTCCTTGTATATCTGATATTTATCAATAGGTCATGAGGATTCATCAAATATGCATGTTATCATGGATTAGAAGCCAAAACAAGTCATGAATAAGATAGTCATGCAAAAGAATGCACACACACACACACACACACACACACACACACACACACACACACACACACACACACACACACACACACACACACACACACACACACACACACACACACACACATATATATGTATATATATATATATATACATATATATATATATATGTATGTATATATAGGTTTGTGTGTGTGTGTATGTGCATTTTGGAGAAGCCGTCCATTGATTTTGTTTTGATGATGTTATTCTGGCCAAAGTTGGGTGATTTCAACCATTGTTAGGAAGACTTTCGACATGGACGACCGACGCCTCGTTTTGCCCCGAAATCATCACCCCCCCCCCAGGTCATCATCCCCCACCAACTTGCCCCCACAGATTGACCCCCCCCCCCACAGCTCGCCCGCTCCATATCGTCCCCAGCTTGCTCCCCCCATCTCTCCTTTCTACAACAAGCTCGCCCCAACTATCCCACTCCCCCCCTCACCCGCATCTCGTCCTAATTTAGGGGTTCCCAATCTATTTACTCGTAGATCCCTCGATTATGCAGTACTGTTTTCTAATCACCCTGAAGGCAATTTCAACGCTAAGATCGTCTGACATCAACTAACTGCTTCTGGGTTTCGACCCGGGGGACCTCTTGGAAGTTTCCTGGGGTTCTTGCGGACCCTGAGACCTCATGTTGGGAACCACTGTCCTAGTTAGATCAAATAATATGTTATTCGCCAAAATAAAGCTTTTGAATCCTTTCCATAACGAAGGAGCTCGGGATAAGAGCCATTGGAGCAGGAGAAGTGAAGTTTGATACGAAGGACAGTTCAAACAGGAGTAATGATGTTCAAATGAACAGTTTCCAGGAAGAAGCGTTGCAGGGTGATAAGAGGATCACATCATCAAAAGGAATGAAAAGAAAGTAAAAGATATGTAACAGGTAATGTTAAGAGCTCGCCTCTTCAGTACAATAATCCTCCTCACATATTTTGTTCTGGTGAAGGATTATTTGGGTGACAATTCACCACCGCCTCTGTCCAGAGGGGACGAACATTGTAGAATGTAGATTTTTCGTCCCAACGCTGCCCACCAGAATGTACAATGTGTGTTCTCTACATTTTGGTGGGCAGCGGTGGGATTACGAATCTACATTCTACATTCTAGTGGAATGTAGAATATAGATTTGTCGTCCCACCGCTGCCACCAGAATGTAGAGAACACACATTCAAAACATCTTATTGGGTAGTTTAGTGACATTCCTTTGGAACAGAATCACGCAGTATTCATGTGTGATTGGAGACTAATTACCATTAAGAAAAAGGATTGTAATGATCCTTAACTATTACTCTCCCTTCAGTCTGTTGTGATATTGTTCCCAAGAATAGAAACATTGGTTAATGCTGACAAATTACTAAATATCTTGGTTTTTGTTATGGCTATGGAATATTTCGTATATGGTCAATATTGTGTGTATTTGTGTGTGTTTGTATATGTATATGTGCACACACATACACACACACACAAACACACACACATACACATTGGTTAGGTTTAAGG
>NC_134777.1:104762311-104764811 GCF_046742065.1 Oratosquilla oratoria | reverse complement strand
TGCATCACAGCATCATTCATAAACAACCATTCTCCATTCACCCCTATCTCCTGCCTTCTCCCTTCCCTGCTCAACAGACATTCCTCTCTTTCCCAATGCCCCTTTTACCCCATTCATCCATCTCAACCTTGGTCGCCCCCTCATGTTCATTCCTTCCACTTCTGCCTTCCACACCTCATTTACTAATCTTTCTTCACTCATTCTCTCCATGTGTCCAAACCATCCCAATACTCTTTCATCAACTCTGTCTCCCAACTCCATTTCCACCCACGTTCTCCTCCTCGTTTCTCACTTTATCTAGCCTAATAACCCCTATCATACTTCTCAGGCACCTCAAACTTCATATACGTATGTGCGCGTGGGAAATTTTATACATACACACTGAATGGTTCTCAGTGATCAATTAATATATTTTTCAACCACATATCACTTTTAATTCCGTACCATCGCAAACAAGACTGAGAATCGCTCGAAGGAGGCATCCGTTGGAAATTGAAACGTAGACGAGTCGAGGATTCGAACCCAGCTAACCCGGAGCATACGTACAATACGCTCTATCATGGCAGAGATAGGTTGAATGCGATATTTCGTGTAGGTGTATGTAATTCGAGCATACAAATATAAGAAAGTCGTACTCAACTTATATCTCTCTTGATAGCGTATTGGGTTACGTCAATGTAACTTTGTTACGGGTTAGCTGGGTTCGAATCCTCGGCTCGTCTACGTTTCAATTTCCAACGGATGCCTCCTTCGAGCGATTCTCAGTCTCGTTTGCGATGGTACGGAATTAAAAGTGATATGTGGTTGAAAAAGATATTAATTGATCACTGGGAACCATTCAGTGTGTATGTATAAAATTTCCCACGCGCACATACGTACAATACGCTCTATCATGGCAGAGATGGGTTGAATGCGATATTTCGTGTAGGTGTATGTAATTCGAGCATACAAATATAAGAAAGTCGTACTCAACTTATATCTCTCTTGATAGCGTATTTGGTTACGTCAATGTAACTTTGTTACGGTTTAGCTGGGTTCGAATCCTCGGCTCGTCTACGTTTCGATTTCCAACGGATGCCTACTTCGAGCGATTCTCAGTCTCGTTTGCGATGGTACGGAATTAAAAGTGATATGTAGTTGAAAAATATATTAATTGATCACTGGGAACCATTCAGTGTGTGTGTATATGTATATGCACATATATGTATATATATATATATATATATATATATATATATATATTTATATATATATGTGTGTGTGTGTGTATATATATACTGTATATATATATATATATATATATATATATATATATATATATATATATATGCACACATAAGCGCACAAAGCTTAACGTAACTTGCCACACTCTATCAACCTTTACTGCTTGGTTACCTCACTGAGAGCACAACCACAAATGTGTTGTACTGCCACACTCAATTGCTCCTCTTTGAGCCGGGCGCTCATAGAGCATCCACGCTACTCCCCAACCACCTCCTCCCTCCAACTCCGTAGACAAAGGCCCACAAGTATTAGACCAAAATATTTCTTGCAACGTGAATGTTTATCAAGATTATTCACCAACTTCAATGCCACGAGCAAAGAACCGTAACCAGTCGGTAGATGCGCAGGTACACATAATCAAATCTCACAACATGAAAGATAAACAAGGAACTGGCAGACGTCAGGTACACTTAAAGAAATCTGTCAATTTAAAAAAACGATAAACCAGTTGATAATGTCAAATATTCAAACAAATCTCACAACGTGAATGATAAACAACCAATTTATGGATCTCAGGTACATATAAAGAAAGCTCACAAGATAGACAACCAACCGATAAATGCCAGGTACATATAAACAAACCTTACAACATAAAAAACAACCAGCTAATAGATTCAATTACACGAACAAATCTCACAATATAAATGAGAAACAATCTATATATGCCAGGTACACGTAAACAAACCTCGTAATATAAAAGTTAATCACAGTCACGTTTAACGAACCCAGAATAAGAAAAAATAAAGAAGTTACAACGAAACCGAAAGCAACCATATTAGTAACGTTACAACCATGCAAACAAACGTCCCCTCGCACCACACCTAACACCATAATATCAACCCAAAATTATCCAAACCATACAAACCACACTACAACCATTTCCACACCAAAACCGCCCAAGCGCAACCGACCCCAGACCGAACTGGGAGCACCAGCCACGGCACCATCAAACAGCAAACCATAACCGCACAACCGGCACCTCGGCCACGGTTATAACCGGCGTCATCGCCACCCTTGCGTTGTGATAATGTATTCATCAATTATGTAAGTCGTTGTCGGCTCTCCTTTGATCCTGCTTGTGAGGCTGGCCGCCTTCAGTCGTACCCAACAGAGGGAGAGGAAAAGAACGAGAGAGAGAGAGAGGGGAGAGAGAGAGAGAGGAGGGGGGCAGAAAGAGAGGCACATTACTTCTTGTATATGCCCACAGTATATACCT
>NC_134777.1:104747311-104757311 GCF_046742065.1 Oratosquilla oratoria | reverse complement strand
CGAAATTCAAAATTCGCGATTTCGAGTTTCGCGTCCGCAGATTCCTTGTAATGAAACGACATAATTTACATTTAATAAAATAATCGAACTTTCATTTGGTGTTTATTATTCCACGTCCAGAAGTTGGATCCCTTGAGGCAGAAGTTGGTTAGGAATGGCAGACTATTCACCCATCCCCTTTATTTATTTTCATTTGCTTATTTGTTTTGCTCTATTTTGTGTTTTATTTGTTTATTCGTATGTTTTATTTTGTTTTTATGTATATTTATTCATTAATTTATATTATTGTTATTATTTTTCATCTTATCATTTTATTATTATTGTTTTATATATATATATATATATATATATATATATATATATATATATATATATATATATATATATATATATATTGACAAGGGATTTTACAACATATATCTCCCTACCACCTAGCGGACGGGTTCACTGAACCTAAATAAAATCACCTGTCGGCAGCCTAAAGGAAGGGAAAAGTATTACCCTATACGGGCGGGGTGGTGTTGCAGAGGTACACAGTAATGTTCCCTCTATATTTCGCAACTGTATAATTGTGCCTCTATATTTCGGACCCGCAGAATGTGTTGCAAATGTACACAACAATGTTGCCTCTATAATTCGTAACTATAAGTGTGCCTCTATATTTCTGAGCCGCGGAATGTGTTGCAAAGGTACACAACAATGTTGCCTCTATATTTCGTAACTGTATAAATGTCTCTCTGTGTTTTGTATCCGCATAAGTGTGATTACTTTGCACCCGTAAATCATATGGGAGATAAAGCAAATATATTACAAGCAAGGCCGCTTCTCATACCGAACCAAGAACTCCGAATTAACATATCAAAGTGATTCGTTTGTGTACAGCGAACACTAGCATAGAGCGACATCCCTCGGCTCGACAACGTTTATGGGGGGAAACGTTTGTACATAGGAAGGTTTGTGTTTAAAGTGCTCACGCATACGGTATGGACATATGGGAATTTATGCTATAAGGATTTTGATTTGTTTGCGTGAGCTTGTGCGAGCGCGAACACACACACACACACACACACACACACACACACACACACACACACACACACACACACACACACACACACACGAACACACACACGCACATACTGAGTGTGCATTCTTACTATAAACTTTGTATGTGTGCGTATTTATATACGCATAACAAAATATATTCATATTCTATGTATATATATTCGAACACATGAATGCTGTTGACGGGTTTTAATTCTTCTATCTTCAGTCCACTAAGGAATACCCAAGAGGTCGAAACGTTTGGTTCTATCTTAATACCAATAGCTTTTTCCCTTTTATAAGGGAGGTAGCCAGAGTCAAAGTCATGTACCTACTCCCACCCATTCCACTCCCATCCACCACCCTCCCCCCTCATCTTAGCTATTCTTTGATAACGGGTCATCCCTGTATCCCGCCCACTGCCCTGGGTCAGGAGCAATGTAGCGAATAAAATTCCATACTTTAACTTTAGTGTTTCTTATGCCACCTCACCTCCATATAATATATATATATATATATATATATATATATATATATATATATATATATATATATATATATGTGTGTGTGTATTTATATTAGGTTGTCCGAAAAGTTCTGAGGGAATCTAAAGCACATGATAAAAAGGTCATCTAACAATCCTATAATGCATCTAATTAGATCGCAGATCAAAATTTAAATTTTCCTAATAAATGTCCTATTATTCGTGAACAAATATTGATCATTTTTTATTTCAGATACCCTGCATGGAATTAAAATGGATTGTGAGAAATGTCATATTTGAGTGGTAATGCTTTTTTTGTTTAGAAAAGGGGAAAATGCTTCAAAAACTTGCAAAAACGTTTGTGAAGTGTATGGAGATTGTGCTATAGGTGAATCAACAGTTCAAAGGTGGTTTGCTCAATTTAAAACTGGAAAATTTAGCTTGGAAGATAAACATCGGAGTGGGAGACCTTCAAAATTGGATAAAGTTGTTTTGATAACGAAAATTAAAGAAAGACCATATATTACAAATAGAGAACTTGCAAAGGAGGTAAAACTTTCCAAGAGTACAGTTCACGAGCATCTAGTGTCACTGGGATACACTTCCCGCTATAATGCTTGGGTCCCTCACAAACTCTCTGAACAGAATTGCTTTAATTAACAGGTATTCCATTTGTGATATGCTTTTGAAACGGAATGAATTTAGGCCATTTTTGAAAACCCCTGTGACCGGAGATGAAAAGTGGATTGTTTATGAGAATGTAGTGCGGAAAAGATCATGGTGTCTGCGTAATCAATCTCCAAAACAGCAGGCAAAAAAGGACATCCCTGTCAAAAAAAGCCATGTTTCGTGTTTGGTGGGATTGTAAAGGCATTATTTACTATGAGATTCTTCCACAAAACCAAACCATTAATTCGGATGTGTACTGTACCCAGTTGACAAATTTGGATAAAAACAAAATCAAGACAATAAGGCCAGAGCTTGCCAATAGGAAGGGGTTGGTGTTTCAACAAGATAATGCCAGACCACATGTGTCTTTGGCTACCCGGACTTGGCTGGGATCTCTTACCCCATCCAGCATATTCCCCTGATATTGCTCCATCTGATTACCACTTATTCTTGTCTCTGCAGAACTCATTGCATGGAAAAACATTTATTGATTTAGAGGGTGTTAAAACAAATGTAGCCAACTTTTTTTCTTCAAAACCAACAAAATTTTATGCTGATGGTATATTCAAGTTACCTGAGAGATGGACAAAGGTTATTAATAATAACGAAATTTATTTCTCTGAATAGAATTTATTAGATCATCTTTTATTTGTATCATTTTGTTCCATGTCAAAAACTCTCGGAACTTACCGGACAATCTGTTATATATGCTAGCGCAGGTTCGAGTCCTTGGCTGTACCACGTTTCAATTTCTGCATGTATGCCTCCTCGAGTTTCTCGATGTTGATGGCTTAGAAGTGAAGTGAATTGTGGTTGATAAATGTAAATTTGTTCACTGGGACCCATTCATTGTTGTACATATATATATATCATTTATTTATATAATATTTATTTATTATATATATTGAACAATTTCTTCTTTTTCAGGTAAGTGTGAAAGGTGATCATTGCTGTGGCGCCTTGGTTTCAGGCTCATTGCACATAACGTGTGCCTGACACCTGGGCTGCAGCTTTGAATACAAATAAGTGCTTCCCGTCGTAATCATACCAAACAACATGACGTAAGTATAGTAGTCTTCCTACCTCAAATTAGTTTCTTGACTGTACCTCCTCCTCCCCCTCCTCCTCTCCTCCTCCTCCTCCTCCGCCGTCTTCCTCCTCCTCTTCCTCCTCCTCTTCCTTCTTCTTCTCCTGCCTCTACTCCTTTTACTCCTCCTTTACACGCTCCTACTACTCCTTCTCCCTCTCCAATTCCTCCTCTTCCTCCTCCGCATCCGTATCCTCTTCCTCCTTTGATTACAAATCCTCCTCTTCCTCCTACTCCTGCTCCTCTTCCACTTGAGCCTCTTCTCCCTTTTCCTCCTATTCCTCTTCCTATTTCTAGAAGAGACCATATGAGGAATGATAGAATAACAGAAGAACTATAAATCTATTTTCCCTAAAAAAGCGTAGACACGGAGGTGATTTGATACAGGTCTTTAGAATTCTGAAGGGAATTGCCAACTTCGAAAGTGACGAAATTTTCACCTTGAATCCGAATCAGGCAAGAAATAATGGTCTCCAACTGTCAGGAAGTAGATTTAATTTGGAAGTGGGTAGAAACAACTTCGCCTGCAGAGGCAGTGCAATGTAGTACAGTTCGAAGTTTTAAGATCCATTTAGATAAGCACCTAAGCAATATGCTGTAATGCCTGCCATTTATTATATTTTATTTCATCTATTAATTTATTATTTATTTATTCGTTATCCTTGATATGATCTTTTATTACAGATTATTATTTATGTTTATTATTTATCATTATATATTATGTTTATTTACTTGTTTGTTTATTTATTGATTTATTAATGTTATATATATATATATATATATATATATATATATATATATATATATATATATATATACACACATTTTTATCAACCACAATGCACTTTAATTCTAAGCCATCTAGGCGCATGCAGAAATTGAAACGTAGTACGCCTAGATGGCTTAGAATTGAAGTGCATTGTGGTTGATAGAAATGTATCTCTAATCACTGGGACCCATTCAGTGTTGTGCATATATATATATGTGTGTGTATATATATATATATATATATATATATATATATATATATATATATATATACATATATATATGAGTGGAAGGGTGGTGAGTTAAACACAGAGAACGGTTGGAGTTTTATTCACTGACGTTTCGTCCTTACCAGGACATTCTCAAAGTACATGTACTTTGAGAATGTCCTGGTAAGGACGAAACGTCAGTGAATAAAACTCCAACTGTTCTTTGTGTTTAACTCACCACCCTTCCACTCATATATATATATATATATATATATATATAGACATACATATATGTGTATATATATATATATATGTATATATATATATATATATATCGCATCCGACCTAGTTACGGACCAAAAGGTTTCCTGTTGGCATCCTTTGTAATCTTTTATAAAAACTTGGGGTCACATCACTGTTGAAGCAAAAGACCGAAACTGAAATGGCACGGACACGTCAAAAGAATAGACGGCGGGCGGCCGAAGACCCGGAAAATGCCTTGAGTGGAGGCCGCGGGGAAGGAGGAGGCCTCTTGGCAAACCGAAGATGAGATGGGGTGGATGGAGTGGATGATGGAATGAAGAAAAGAGGCCTTGAGATGGAACAAGTAGAAGAAGAGTAGATATATGAGGACCGTACCAGATGGAAATGGATTGTGAAGAGTGATGTCTTCCTTGTCTTCCTCCTCATTTTCCTCCTCTTCCTCTTTCTCTTCCTCCTCCTCCTTCTCCTCCTCTCCCCCTTCTCTTCCTCCTCTTCCTTCTCTTCCTCCTTGTCTGCCTAGTCCTTCTCCTCGTCATTCTCGTCGTCCTCCTCCTTTTCCTTTTTTCTCCTCCTCTTCCTCCTCTTCATTCCCTTCCTCTCCTTCTCATCTTCCCCACCCTCTTCCTTCTCTTTCTCCTTCTCTACCTCGTCCTCCTCCCTTTCCTTCTCCTCCTCTTCCTCATCCTCTTCCTCCACGTCTCCCAGTGACCTCTTGAGGACCTTCCGGACGCGCCGAGCAAGTAAACAAAAGCGGAGACGCCTCTGTCCGGAGGATATTGTGCCGCGCGCGCGCGCCCGCTTCAGATTAGAACAAGTTCCCCGGACGTATAGGGTTGCGCTCATTACGCTAATTAGTCATTGACCTTTGCAGTTCCGGGGGAGGCGGGTGGGGGGAATGGGAGGGTGTGAGGGGCAAGGAGTTAGGGGGGGATATCTCTCCCCTCCTCCCCCTCCCCCCATCGGGATAGGAGAGACTTGGTTTTGGTTAGTGACGCGCCAGCTACTCCTCCCTGCTTCCCCCCTATCCTCATCTCTCCCCCTCCCCATCTCCCACCTCTCCCCTCTCCCACCTTTCCCCCTCTCCCCTTCCCCATCTCCTACCTCTCCCCCTCTCCCCCTCCCCATGTCCCCCTCTCCCCCTCCCCATGTACCCCTCTCCCCCTCCCCATCTCCCACCTCTTCCCCTCCCCATCTCCCACCTCTCCCCCTCTCCCCATCTCCCTCCTCTCCTCATCTCCCCCTCTCCTCCTCTACACCCTTTTTCCCATGTCCCACTTCTTTTCCCTCTCCCTCCTTTCCCCTCTCTCCTTCTCCCCCTCTCCCCCTCTCCCACCTCTTTCCTCTCTCCCACCTCTTTCCTCTCTCCCACCTTTCTCCCTCTGCCACCTTTACCCCTCTCCCACCTTTCCCCCCTCTCCCACCTTCCCCCTTTCCCACCTGCCCCTCCTTTCAACTCCCTACCTCCTGTCCCTTTCTCCACCCTTTTTCCCCTCTTCCACCTCTTCCCTCTCTCCCTCCTCTCTCCTTTCTCACATCTCCCCCTCTTCTCTCTCCCCCTTTCCCCCATCGTTCCTCTTTTCCCCCTCTTCCCCCTTCCTCATCTTCCTCCTCTCCCTACTCTCCGCTCTCTCCCACCTCTCCCCCTCTCCACTTGTCCACCCTCTTTCCCCTATCCCACCTCTCTCCACCTCTTCCCCTTTCCAACCTCTCCCATTTCTTTCCCATCTCCCTCCTCTCCCTCCTCTCCCCTTTCCCACATCTCCGCCTCTTCTTTCTCCCACTTTCCCCATCGTTCTTCTCTTCCCCCTCTTCCCCCCTTCCCCATCTTCCTCCTCTCCCTACTCTCCGCTCTCTCCCACGTCTCCCCTCTCCACCCTCATTCCCCTCTCCCCCTCTCCTCTTTTTCACTCTCTTTCCTCTCTCCATCTTCCACCTCTCTCCCTCTCTTCCCCTCCCCCTCTCTTCCCCTACCCCTCTCCTTCCTTTCCCCTCTTCCCCCTTTTCCCCTCTCCCCCTTTCCCCTTTCCCCTTCTTTCCCCTCTCATACCTCTGCCCTCTTCAGATGGATATAACTGTGTTATTAGCCAGCATGAAATTATAAAGGGCGTCACAGAGTCTGGGGGATTGTAGCTGATAAGTATGTATGTATTTATTTATTTTGTATTTATGTATTGATAGTTTTGTTCAAATCAAATGAAAGGATAATTTATTTGTTTTGATACATCTTATTTTATTTTTTGTTTATCTATTGATTTATTGATATGTTGTTTTTTTTCTCTCACGCTAACAAACTCGGAGGAAGAAAATTCTCTATAAATGATAATTTTTATTACCAATGTTATTTGAATAGAATATAAACAGAAAACTATTTATTAATGATAGTTTCGTATCTTGTACAAGTGTCCTTTACAAGAAGATAAAAAATGAAATATGTATATATATATATATATATATATATAACACACACACACACACACACACACACACACACACACACACACACACACACACACACACACGCACACACTCCCCACCCTTTCCCCACCTTTTCCCCCTCTTCCTCCTCTTTCCCATCTCCCACCTCTCTCTGTGGTTTCATGTAACTACAATGAATTGTTCTCTGGCTTTAGGCTTATGTGATAATGTCATGCATTTCAGGAATGCATATGACCATAATAGCTGTGCATGAACATTCTGCTTCAGTACCTGTTGGATCACACTTAAGGTGGCAGCACACTAGGCATTTCTCGCTAGCATGCTACTTGCTTTTGCTACTTGGTTGGAATTGAAACGCCTTCGCTGACGATCTTTTGTTTTTCAAATTACCAAAAAGTCAAATTATTCTATCAATATCGAGAAATTGAATGACGAACTAAGAAAAGTTAAACCTAGAATATGAATGTCAGACACATTGTTGAGATGTTCTTACGAAAGTCTATACTCCATTCCAACAAGAAATTACTCTCGATTTCTGCCGTGCAACTCGGTACGGTTGGTAGCCCTGCAGACGACTGGTCCACACAGGCACCAGCGACATGCAAATTCCTCACCTCCTTCAGAAAATATTATATTTCTGCACTTTGTTCATAAATAGACAAATTCCATTTCAATCATTAGAAAGAGCAGTCATTCTACACTCCATCTGGTGAACTTACACAAGGAGACGCTTAGCTGAGTCCAAGGTAACCACCTATTCTCTCTCGTGATTATTGGCATGGAGTTTTAACTAATCAAAGAGCATTTAAAACTCTCTCCCTCTCTTTCTCTCTCCCTCCTTCTCTCTCTCTCTCTCTCTCTCTCTCTCTCTCTCTCTCTCTCTCTCTCCCTCTATATCTTTCTCATGCTCACTCTCTCTCTGTTTATCTCTACCTCTCTCTACCACTCTCACTGCCTTTCTCTCTCTCCCCACTCTCCCTGTCTTTCTCTCTCTCCCCACTCTCCCTGTTTTTCTCTCTCTCTCCCTCTCTTTCAAATGCTGGGTGCCTCTGGTCCGTAGGGATGACACTGGCGTCTCTTAGATATTGAGTGCATATACCTTATGCAGGTATTCCGAAGAGAGAGAGAAGAAATCTTTGTGAGGAATATCGTGTGTTTTCGTCGTATTCTTTGGGTGTAATCAGGGTTTAAACTTGGACCTAGATGACACATCATTACACGTGATGCATAGCTTCGTTGACAAGCGGCAGGAGCGGGGAGGAATTTGCAATTCAACCCCGGTGAGTAAATAGCAGTAATGGATGTTGGCTCCACCTTCCCCCCTTTCCCCCCTTTCCTCCCCACTCGTCTCCCCCCTCCTTAAAAAAAAAAAAAAAAAAAAAAAAAAAAAAAGGCGGAGGGAGGCAATCAGTTGGTTTCACCTGCACACTTAGGGGGGGAAGGGGGGGGGAGAGGGGGAGGAGGAGGGGGGGAGCCAAAATAGAGTTGTCAGAAAAGATTTACGGGCTTCAACAAGCAGACAGACATTAACACGAAACTGTGCACTGGCAATAAAACTCGGCAGCCTGCAATTTAAGAGCCGGGGTCCAGGCCGTGCACCACCACCACTATTTGCTTCTATTTGATACTTTGCATTACTTTATCACAGCCACGGAACTCTGTCGTCGACATGGACGTCAAAAAAAAAAAAAAAAAAATCTTGTCAATAGATATGGATCTACAGTATATCATCAGACTCCTCCCTCGTGTGTGTGGCACCTCTACGGACCAGAGTCACGCTGAAGTTTAGTATGAAGGGAGGCATATATATATATATATATATATATATATATATATATATATATATGTATATATATATGTATGTATATATATATATATATATATATATATATATATAGAGAGAGAGAGAGAGAGAGAGATTTTATTCTTCTTCTGTATTCATAAAAGTATGCTGCATGATTTTAAGCCTTTAAATGATAACAACATAGAATTTATGCACTCAGCTGAATTCGAAAAATACGACACTACATAAGGATGTGACTGTATAATTAACAAAATAAAATTGTCGAAGGTTAGCCAGCAAAAAAATAAGCTAAGTTTAGCTCTTTTCTAGTCGAGGGTTTCCACAGAACCGATTAAAATCGTCTAGCGGCACTTAGAAAAAACAAATTCCATTATGTGCGAAGGCAACTACACTCTAGAAAATTATTCTAGAAGGATATTCTTGGCTATATTCACTTTTCGTTGAATTTACATTCTTGGAAAGATGTAGACTTTTGTTAGGGCAATATGCTTGTACAAGGCTTTGTAACAGCTAAAGCATTTCCATTGGGAAATTCCTTTAATGTGGACATATTTTTCCCGCTCTGTTTCTGACAAGCGGGTCACCTCCAAATTAGGTGGAGGCAGGGGAGGAGGGAGGGGAGGCTTAAAATGGTCCACGGACATGGTACGAGGTAAGGTAAAAGGTCTTTGGCGGATTTTTTGGAAACGGCCTTTTCCCTCTCGTTCTCTCTCTCTCTCTCTCTCTCTCTCTCTCTATATATATATATATATATATATATATATATATATATATATATATGTGTGTGTGTGTGTGTGTGTGTGTGTCTTTATCTTTGTCTTTCTCTATCTCTGTCTGCCTTTATCTCTGTATCTCTCTCTCTCTTTCTTTCCTCTCTCCCTCTCCTTCTTCTTCTTCCTCTTCATCTTCTCCAATTTCCCAACAGTGACTGTATGTTACCTGCCCCAACGGTCCAAGTGCATAAGGTAAAGGTGACGGCTTCGGCCGCAACTACTCACCTTCTTCTTCTTTTTCTTCGTCTTCCTTCTCCTCCTCCTCCTGCCTCAGTGGGTTACCTTGTAATTAAATTCAATGTTTTATGTATATACACAAAAGAATGTACTCTTACATGGAAGAACATGTGTACTTGGATATGCACATGAACACATGTGCGCTCACGGACACACACACACACACACACACACACACACACACACACACACACACACACACACACACACACACCAACTCAGTAT
>NC_134777.1:104739811-104744811 GCF_046742065.1 Oratosquilla oratoria | reverse complement strand
TTGTATTCTGCGCAGGTTAGTCATTATTTTTAGTTTGCTCATGATAGTTGTCCGCGCAAGGTAGTTGTTATTTCTAGTTTGCGCAATTCAGTCGTTATTTCTAGTTTGCGCAATTCAGTCGTTATTTCTAGTTTGCGCAATTCAGTCGTTATTTCTAGTTTGCTCAAGTAAGTCGTTATTTCTAGTTTGTGCAATTCAGTCATTATTTCTAGTTTGCGCAAGTAGTTATTTATAGTTTGCGCAATTCAGTCGTTATTTCTAGTTTGCGTAATTCAGTCGTTATTTCTAGTTTGCGCAATTCAGTCGTTATTTCTAGTTTGCGCAAGCAAGTCGTTATTTCTAGTTTGCGCAACCAAGTCGTTATTTCTAGTTTGGGCAAGTAAGTCGTTATTTCTAGTTTGGGCAAGTAAGTAGTTATTTCTAGTTTGCGCAAGTCGTTATTTCTAGTTTGCGCAAGTAAGTCGCTATTTGTACTCTGCGCAAGATAGTCATTACTTGCAGTCTGCGCAAGTTAGTCGTTAATTGTATTTTCTTAAGTTGTTATTTGTAGTCTGCACAAAGGAGTAGTTTGTAGACTGCTCAAAGAGGTCATTATTTGCTGCCTGCGAAATTTGATGGTTATTTGTTGTCTTCGCTCGCCAGTTTGTCGTTATTTGTAGTTTGTGCAAGTTAGTCGTCATTTTGAATTTGCGCAGTGAGGTTGATATTCGCAGTCTGCGCAAGATAGTCGTCATTTGTAGACTGTGCAGTGAGGTCATTATTCATAATATGCTCAAGTTAATCGTTCTTTATAGTGTGCCCAAGATAATAATTATATATTTGTAGTTTGCGCAAGTTAGTTATTATTCATAGTTTGTGCAGTGAGGTCGTCATTTGTAGTCTGCGCAAATTCATTGTTACCTGTACTTTGCGCAATTTTCAGTCTTTTTTTGTCTGTAAAAAAAAATGATAATCGCAATAGTAATAATGACAATAATAATGATGATAGTTATAATAATAATAGTGATAATATAATAATAATAATGATAATTATAATAATGAAATGTCAAAAAGAAATTAGTAGATACATAGATCAAACAAGTACATAAGCGAAAACAGAAATAAACAAAATTCTGAGGAGAAAACGTTCAGACTTCTGGATGACAAAGGTAGACTTGAAGAACGTATATGACAGTATTGAGCCAAGGGAACGGCGAAGAACGTTATTGGTAAAATGGCGATTGTCTTTCGATGGCCCTCCAGAACGTCCTGGCTGGTTTTGATTGGCAGGGATCATCTCCCCATAAAGGTTCTAGGTGAATCAACAAAAGACAATACGGAGATCTTGATAAGAAGAAAAGAGGAAGAGAAGGGGAAAGTGGATATATGGAGCAGGGCGCAGTGCACAATTGGAGAGAACATAAGAATGAAGGAGACTGCAAGAGACCCTAGGGCTTTCATTAGACAGTTCCATGTCCATTACCACCTATCATGAAAACACAAGAATGAATGAGACTGCAAGAGACCCTAGGGTCTTCACTAGATAGTTCCATGTGCATTACCACAGATCAATAGAACATAATGAAGGAAAGTGCAAGAGACCGTAAGGCCTACACTTGACAGTTCCATGTCCATTTCCACCTATCGATAGAACAAAAGAATGAAGGAGACTACAAGAGACCCTATGATCTACACTAGATAGTTCCATGCCCATTACCACGTATCATAAGAACATAAGAATGAAGGACACTGTAAGAGACCATAAGGCCTACACTAGACAGTTCCATGTCCATTACCACCTGTCGTAGGAATGAAGGACTACAAGAGAACCTAGGGCCTACACAAGATAGTTCCACGCCCATTACCACCTATCACTAGAACATAAGAATGAAGGAGACTGCAAGAGACCATGAGGCCGACACTAGACAGTTCCATGTCCATGATTACCTATCATCCCCATCCATTGAGTTACCTAATCTCTCAAAACAACCGGTGGTCACTAAGTCTATTCCATTCGTTAACCATTGTACGGAAGGAGGTTAAGTTCCAAAGTAGTTAGGACGAAGTGAGGGGATTAAAACGATTTTGAGAGGTTAATTTTTAGCCGAGATTAAATTGATTTTCTATTTTAAGTGCTCGTAGTGATATACTAGGTACAAAATTCTGCCATGCAAATAACCGGGTTGGTTTCTGGGTCGCATCATGATGTTATGCGTATAAGCGGGTTAATTGCTTGGTCGCATCATGTTATGCGTATAAGCGGGCTGATTGCTCGGTTGTGTCATGCAGTCATGCGTATTAGCGGGTTGCATAATGCTGTCATGCGGCCAGTATGGTTGGTCGTTGGTGTGTTTGGTGCTGTCATGCATTAAAGTGATTGGGTGTTGAGGTACAAGATACTATTATGCGTATAAGCGAGTTGGTCTTCGTTAAATGATGCTCTCATGCGTTTAAGCGGGTTTGTCTTTGGAATGCATGATGCTGTCATGCGTATAAGCGGGTTGGTCGTTTGGAGTAAATTGATGCTTTTATGCTTATAATCAAGGTTATCGTTGTTTTGCGTTATGCTGCCGATAATCAGAGCTTCTATCCTAGGACGCTGATATAGAATTAGAGCTGGGACAGCAAGTGAGGAGCTTACGACAGGAGGCGCTCAGTAGCTGCGGCCGAAGCCGTCACCTTTGCTGTATGTGTGTGCTGAAGGGGCTGCTGGTCCAATTAACAAACGATCACTGCCGGGAATCTGAGAGGAGTGCGGGATTCGAACCCACAACTAAGCGAATGCGAGACTAATACACTTATGATTGCGCCACCAGAGCACATAATTTAATAGAAATATGATAAAGTAATAGTAAAATGATAAAGTAATAATAGTAATAACAGTAACGAAAATAATAATTTTTATTTTTATTTTTATTTTTATTTTTATTTATTTTTTTATTTTTTATATATATTTTTTATATATTTTTACTATATATTTCTTTGGCATTTATTTATTTATTCATTGTTGTATATGTATGTATATTTTTTGATAACATTCTGTCACACAACGATATGCGATGAGATGTCATGTCACTTTAAATAAGCACATTTTTATTTTTATTTATTTATTTTTATTTTTATTTATATATGTATTTTTATTTTTATTTTTATTTTCATTTTATTTCATTCATTTTATTTATCTGGATATATATCTTTATATTATTATATTATTTAGTACTATAAGTTATCTTATGACACTTTTTAGGATTCCCACATTTCTACACCACTCACTTCACTTACAATGTTACACCCTCGATCAACATTCCACACACACCGGAGCTGTTTTGTAATAACATCACAGCAATTTATTGTATACTTTATTATCACTATTGTTCATTGTATTAAAAACCATTGTACAACCAAACGTAACCCACCTCCAAGGAGGGAACGCGGTCTTACTCAGACTATGTATACCGCCAGCTTCACTCCAGAGTCACATTCCTCTGAAGAAGCATAGAGCGAAACCGGTCAGGAATAAACTCAGTAACTCGGAACTAGACCCGTTACTTCTTTTTCCACCTTCATCAACGAAAATAATAATAATAATGTAATAGTAATATGTTAATAGTTTTATAATAGTTACCATAATAAACACAACAATAGTAGTAATAATGGAATAGTAATGTAATGATTATAGTGAAATAATCGTAAACAGTAACAACAGTAATAGTAATAATTTGATGGTAATATAATGATATTAGGATAAAAGTAAAATGATACTCGCAATGTAACAATTACGTGACCATGATAAAGGTAATAATGATTAAAAGGGAGAGAGAGAGAGAGAGAGAGAGAGAGAGAAAGAGAGGAAGAGAAAGAGAGAGAGAGAGAGAGAAAGGGAGGAAGAGAGAGAGAAAGAGAAAGAGAGAAGAAGAAGAAGGATGCAAGACGCGAAAGAATACAAAAGAGTTACCAAGTCTCCCAAGAACTCCAAAGACAGAAGAAGAAGGTCTTTTGAATAATTCTTAGCCTTAATAGAGGCTGCAACTTAATATCTTTCCTCTGAGCCTCGAATGTCTAATTCTATTTCTAGAATGTAGTAAAAGCTAGATTTATTAGTACCTCTGGTACTTGGGTGTGTGTGTGTGTGTGTGTGTGTGTGTGTGTGTGTGTGTGTGTACTGTATGTATTTGTGTGTGTGTGAGAGGGTGATTCACCATGTTTTTTGGATCACGTGTTCGACTCGTGATCGACAGCTATTTCCCTCTCGGAAGAGAGCTCAAAGCTCGTATATGACCGATCTATAGGTAATGCTGTGACCTTACACGCGCACACACACACACCCAACTCCCTGCCCACGAGAGTTGGAGTAACAACCCGCAGCGCAGAGATACTGAAATTATTTCAGCCTTGTGTATGTATGTGTGTGTGTGTGTGTTTGTGTGTGTGTATGAGTGTGTGTGTATATGTGAGTGTGTGTGTGATTATTCTCCAATCTCTCGTAGATTCTCTTAGTGAATACTACGCGACTCTGGTCCTTATGGGTGCCACTATAGCTCCCACCCCCCTAAGGATATTAACACCATAAAACTTTACCCTTGAATGTCTCTCTCGGGGTTCAGTACTGAATAAAATCGTCTTTGTTTTAGAAATAAATGGAAAATGGTTCTGTTGGTGTTATGCGTGTGGTTGGATTCCCTGCTGTACTTGTGTGTAGTGAAAGCGGGCACTCCATCTACATCACATTTGCAATTGTGATGTCGATTGGCTTAGCCTGCCTTGAATGATAACTATGTCTATGGCTGCATGGGGCTCTCGAAGGCTGCTGGCTAAGACTTGCTGAAGTCTGGCTGAAATTTATCTGAATTTTGCTGAAATGTGTTTTGTTTTGTGTGAAGCTGTGTGTTGGAGTTTTTATTTTTATTTTTGTTTGGTCTCTCCGGGGAAGTTTGGCAATACTGAAGTTTAGCTGAAATTTGTTGAAAAAGTTTCGAACTTGTTTGTGCACTGAAGTTTCTGTTTGGGGGAGTTTCCAGGTT
>NC_134777.1:104722311-104724811 GCF_046742065.1 Oratosquilla oratoria | reverse complement strand
AAGTATGGAAGGAGTTACAAGGTTGGATAGAGTGAGAAACGAAGAGGTGAAGAGGAGAGCGAGGGTGGAACAGGAGATGGGAGATAGGGTTAATGAAAGAGTATTGGGAAGGTTTGGACACATGGAATGAATGAGTGAAGAAATATTAGTAAAAGAGGTGTGGAAGGCAGCGGTGGGTGGAGTGAACGTGAAGAGGCGACCGAGGATGAGATGGATGGATCGAGTGAGAGGGGCGGTGAGCAAGAGGTCAGTGGAGAATGACTGCATATAGATGATCTTGTGATGCAAGGAAGGGAGTGGGGGGGGGATGGGGAGGTTAGGGAGTGCTGGTGTGTGAATGATATTTTGACGCACCCCGAAGGGATTCCTCCCCGTCTGATATTTTTCTACATGAGGGAGCGGATGGGGTTGGGGGGTCGCCGATTAAGTGAAGCAGTTTTGCTGTGGATGTGCTGTGTCTTGCTGCATTGCTTCTGACCCAGGGCAGTGGGCGAGATACAGAGATGACCCATACAACTCTAGGGTCCCGCACATGTTTTGTTGTATATTAATAAGTGGCATATAGTTTCTTATCATCACTGCCTCCATGCATTTTAGTTTTGTTGTATTACCATTCCTGGCGATTATTATTGTGTTCGTGTTAAGGTGTTCTCTTGATATGTTATCAGTGATGATAAGAAACTATATGCCACTTATTAATATACAACAAAACATGTGCGGGACCCTAGAGTTGTATGGGTCACGAGTAGCGGGCTGGAAAGGATGAACTGTCACAGTCCTAGATCTCTCCTAATGTACCTATCTTTGTATGTATTTATTCCTGAATAAATTACCAGAAGATGCCTAATGCATAGGCGAAACGTCGTATAATGTTAGTTTTCCTACCCAATCATGGACTCGTTTGGAAATACTGTATACCTTCTTCCTCCTTTAGAGAGAAAAGTTATTAGAAGAGTAGAAAGTCTCAATAAGAAGATAACTAACGCCCAGTTTGCTGTGTCATTTAATAAGAAATATATATATATATATATATATATATTATATATATATATATATATTGTGACGGCGAGCGAACACAAGCCACAGGCTGTCAATCAGAAAAGTGCTTTCGCACACAATAGAGAGTCAAAGCCATACATGTGTCAAAAACCTGTGTTGAAATGCACAAGTAATACACGATATAGGCAATATATGGAATGGACCAGCAGTAAATAATCATCTCTGCATTTCAGTGGCTTGACGAAACAATACGGTCGTTTCACTCGTAAAACACAGGAATGAAAGGAAACATAGATGGACAAAAGGGAGAGGGAACGAGAGGAAGGAGAACGACACAAGAGAGAGGGTGAATGTGAAACAAAGTTTGAGGTGTCTTCAAAGAAGGAACGGAAAGGTGCGGCGAGAGAAAGAAAGGGGGAAGGGAAGAAAAAGCGAGGACGACCGAGACAAAGGGAAAAGGCTGAGGAGGGGGACGGGGGAAGCGAGAAGGAAGATGGGGAAGACACACAAGGAATGGAAACTTGAAGAATAAAGGTGATGGATGTTGGTTATGTATGGACAAAAGAACGGAGAGAAGGAGAGGAGAAAAGAGAAAAAGAGGAATAGGGGGGAAGAGTGAAAGGAGGAATAGGAGGAGAATTAGGATGCACATAGGCTGTAGAAACAAAATGATAAAGAGAAAAAAGAGAAAAATGGAGAGAAGAAAAGGAAGAAGAGGAGGAGAAGAAAAGAAACAAAGAAAAGTAGGAGGAAGAGATGGAAAAGAACGAAGAGGAAAAGAGAGAAGAAGAGAAGTAAGAGGAGGAAGAGAGGGAAATAAGAAGGAAAAGTGCAAGGAGGAGAAGAGAGAAAAGAGAAGTAAGAGGAAATGAAAGAAAAGGAAGAGAACAAGAAGGAGAGAAAATATAAGGAACAGAATGAGGAAAAGAGAGAAAAATGGGAGATATATGAGAAAGAAGAAAATTTAGAAGAGTAGCAAGCCAGAGGTTGGCGCAATCATGCGACTTTGAATGGTGTTAGAGAGGTCTGTATACAGCAGTGGACTCGATATGGCCAATTGATGGATTGATTAAGTTTGAGAACAATATTTATATTTTATGCTGCTCGTAGTATGGGAGTGTAGATATTGTAAGAACCAGAATCTGGGACTAAGGACCAAACTTGTGAAAGAGTGAAATTTGATATAAAATGAAAATTGTTGTAGCTAAAGCATGGGGAGGTAGTATTAGAAAATTTGGCTGATTACACACAAGTACATCATTCTAAAATTGATAATATATATATATATATATATATATATATACTGTATATATAGTATTATACATATACGGTATATATATATATATATATATATATATATATATATATATATATATATATATATATATATATATATATATATATATCGTATACTTAGGACGCAGGTTCTCCTTGATACACACTGAGTTAAACACCACAGCATTGTCACAATTGTTAATCTTCTTTCTAATATTTTCAATCC
>NC_134777.1:104707311-104717311 GCF_046742065.1 Oratosquilla oratoria | reverse complement strand
GGAGGAAGGGGAGGAGGAAATGATGGAAGAGGAAGACGAGGAGGAAGAGGAGGAGGAGGAGGAGAATCAGTAAGAAAAGGTGGGAGATGAGAAAACAAAGGGGAGGAGAAGGAAGAGAAGGGTGGAAGAGGAAGAAGGAGGATAAAGGGGAGGAGGAGGAGGAGAATCGGTAAGAAAAGACGGGAAATGAGAAAGCAAATGAAGAGGAGGAAGAGGAGAAGGGTGAGGAGGAAGAGGAGGGGGAAGAAAATCAATAAGGAAAGGTTGGAGATGAGAAAGGAAATGAAGAAGAGGAGGAGAAGGATATGGAAGAGGCGGATGAGTAGAACGAACAGGAGGAGGAGGAGGAAGAGGAGGAGGAAAATTAGTAAAAGGTAGGAGATTAGAAAGCAAATGCAGAAGAGGAGAAGGAAGAGAAAGGTATGGAAGAGGTGGATTAGTAGGAAGAAAAGGAGGAGGATGAAAAGAAAGAAGAGGAGGAGGAGGAGGTGGAGGAGGAAGAGGAGGAGAAGGAGGAAGAAGAGGAGGAGGAGGAGGAGGAGGAAGAAGAGGAGGAGGAGGAGGAAGAAGAGGAGGAGGAGGAGGAAGAAGAGGAGAAGGAGAAGGAGCACCAGTGACATGATTTCGAGACATTCCTCGTTCGATGTCCGCCGGATGGTCCCTAATGGTTTAAGACATATTTCAAGAGTAATTTTGTTAGTTTTTATTTTATTTGCTTATTTATTTATTTTTCGTTATTTGTATACTAATTTTCTATTATTTTTGTCTTTGTTTACTTGTTTAATGGTTTAAGATATATTTCGAGAGTAATTTTGTTAGTTTTCGTTTTATTTAGTTATTTATTTATTTTTCGTTATCTTTATACTGATTTTCTATTTATTTTTGTCTTTGCTTGTTTATTGTCAGTGGAGAACTCATAGATTATGATTTTATTTATTTATTCATTTGTATATATTTTATTTAGAGAACTCGTATTATTATAATTATCATTGTTATTATTATTGTTATCAATGTTATGGTCATGTTTATTAATATTGTTATTACTACTACTATTATTATTATTATTATTGTAATTGTTATTATTACCACCAATGTTATTATTACTATATTATTATTATCATTATTTTATTATTATTATTTTTTTATTATTATTAATAATATTATTATCATTATCATTATTATTATTGTTCTTATAGAACCTATTATTTTTCAATGAGATTTTTCCCCACATATTATAAGAGCAATGAGTGTTGGAAGTGGTGAACCCATTTCGTTCCCTAAGGAGGAGGAAGAGGAGAAGGAGGAGGAAGAGGAGAAGGAGGAGGAGGAGGAGGACGAGATAAGGATTTGACCTTCGTTCAATACTGAAGTAGGAGATTTGCGTCGTGGAACACGGTTGTAATCTGAAGAGAAGGCAAGGAGGGTTTATGTATATTGCTCAGTAAGAAGAGGAAGAGGAGGATCAAGAGGATGAAGAGGAGGAAAAAAGGAGGATCGGAGGAGAAGAGTGGGAAAAAGTAAGAGGAAGCTGAAGAAGAAGAGTAGGAGGAGGAGGATGAAAATGAAGAGGGAAGGTCGGAAGAGGGAATGGGAAGGAGGAGGAAGATAGGAAGAGTGGGAAAACGGAAGAGGAGTCTGAAGAAGAGTAGGAGGAGGAGGAGGAGGAGGAGTGGGAGGAAGAAAAGAAGATAAGGATGAAGAGGGAGGGTTGAAGGAGGGGTTAGAGAAGAAGAGGAAGGGGGAAGGAAGAGGATGAAAAGGGAGGGTTGAAGGGAAGGTTAGATAAGAGGAGGAGGAAGAGTAGAAGAAGGAGGAAGAGGAAGAGTAGGAGGGGGAGGAAGAAAAGAAGATAAGGATGAAGAGGGAGAGTTGAAGGAGGGGTTAAAGAAGAAGAGGAGGAAGGGGGGGAGGAAGAGGATGAAAAGGGGGGGGTGACGGAAAGGTTAGATAAGAGGAGGAGGAAGAGTAGAAGAAGGAGGAAGAGGAAGAGAAGGAGGAGGAGGAGGAGATCGAGGAGTAGTAGGAGGAAGAGGAAAGATTTCTGGAGTTATATTAGATTTTGATAACAGAAATGATTCTGTTGCGAGTGAAAGGAGAGAGAAATTCTTAAGCAGTAGGAAAGGTAAGAGGAGGAGAAAGAGGCGAAGGAGGAGGAGGAGGAGGAGAAAGAGGAGGTGGAGGAGAAAGATGAGGAGGAGGACGAAGAGGCAAAGGAGGATAAGGAGGAGGAGGAGAAGGAGAAGGAGAAAGAGGAGGGGCAGGGGGAAGAGAAAGCGAATTGGCATCAAGGAAAAATGAGGTTTTGGAATTATGTTAAAGACTTAGATAATGGAATTGATTGGAGTAAAGAGAGAAGATAGAGTGAGAGAGGAGATAGGTGGGCAGAGTTATGAGAACAAGTAGGAGGAGGAGGAAGAGGAGAGGAAGACTTGGTGCCGAGGCAGAAAAGAATAGGACGAGGAGGAGGAGGAGGAGGAAGAAGAGGAGAGGAAAGAGACTTGGCAGAGAGACAAAAGAAGAGGTGAAGAAGGAGATTTGGTGCCGAGGCAGAAAAGAAGAGGACGAGGAGGAGGAGGAAGAAGAGGAGGAGGAGGAGAGGAAGAAGAAGAGGCAAAGAAAGAGACTTGACAGAAAGACGGAAAAGAAAAGGAAGAGGAGGAGGAAGACTTGGCATTGAGACAGAGGAGAGGAAGAAGAAGAAGAAGTAGAAGGCTTGGCACCAATACAGAAAAGAAGAAGAAGAGGATGAGAGGAAGAGGAAGAGAAAGAGAAGAGTGGGTAGAAAGACGGAAAACAAGAAATTAGTCAACCTTGAAAGTTTGTCAAATATCTTCAAAATAAGAAATTATTCGAAACATAGAATAAGTAGAAGGTAGAGGAGTGGGAGGAGGAGGAACAGAAGAAGATAGAAAAGGTTTGTCAAATGTTTGGAAAACGTACGAGCAAGTTGTTAGAAAAATAGACGACACGAAGAAAGAGAAGAAAAAGAAGAACGAGAAGAAAAAGAGGTACGCGGAGAAGAAGAAGAAGAACAACAACAAGGAGAAAACAAAGAAAAAAGAGAAAGAAATACGAGATGAAGAAGTACGAAGAGGAGGAGGAGAAGAAGAGGAAGAAGAAGAAGAAGAAGAGGAAGAGGAGGAGGTGTAGGAGGTGACGTAGGTGCGCACGAAGAAGCTCCAAGACCAAAGACTCGGAGGAAGACTTGAAGACCTCCCGAAGAAGTAGAAGAGGAAGAGGGGAACCTTAAGACAAAAGGGCCACATCGATGTGGGTAGATTACACACACGCTTGCTCATGGAGCACCTCCTTCGATCTTCGAGGGGGAGAGGGAGAGGAAATGGGGAGAAGGGGGAAGAGGTGGCAGAAGACGCTTGCTTGAGGAGGACCTCATTAGGATTTTTTGAGGATGAGGCAGAAGTGTAAGGTTAGCGAATGGAAGCGTTAGGGTAAAGTGTGAGGAAGGGAAAGTGGAAGCTAATAGAGAGGAAGAAGGAATAGAATAGAGAGGATAAGGGAGAGGGAGTGGGGTGACTTCACTAGGCGAAAGGCGAAGAGGGAAGGGTGCGGACGTTGGGCCAGTCCCTTCAGGGTGATGTCAAGATCTGTCTGTTTGCTTATTATTATTTGCTTGATTTTCATTTATTATTAGTTATGTGTCAATTTATTATTATTTACTATTTACCTGTTTGTTTATTATTTAACTATACATACATACATACACATACATATACCAAAGGGTTTTCCCCCTACATGGGGGTAGCGAAAAAGAAACTATACCTATGCGTTTATTTATCTTATTTATTATTATATATTATAATTCTTATTCATTCTTTTTATTCATACATACATACATATACCAAGGCTTTTTCCCCCTTACCAGGGAGGTAGCCAAATAGGACAAGGAATAAAATCATTTCCACCCATTCCATCCCCGAAAACACTCCACACCCCTCCACCCTCCCTCCCATCTTGGCACCTCCTAGATGACGGGTCATCCCTGCGCCCTGTCCACTGCCCTTGGTCTTTTTATTCATTTATCATTAATATAATTTTTTTTTGCATCCGACCTAATTGTGGGCCAAAAGGCATCCTGTCGGCATGCTCCGCCTTTGTAATCCTTACCGATTTTGTTCAGGCGGGAATTGAATGAAATCGATTGAATTAACAAGAACGAAACAAAGGGACATGGGTTGGAGTCGGTGGTAGGAAGAGGGTGAAGAGGAGGAGGAGGAGGAGGAGGAGAAGGAGGAGAAGAAGAGGAATTGGAGGAGGAGGGAGGAAAGATCAAACGCGAGAGATTGAGTCTTGCCTTCACCCCCGCAAAAAAAAAAAAAAAAAAAAAAAAAATGGAAACTCAAAAAGCAATTTTTCGTAAAGAAGAGGAAAGTCAGGATTACTGAATGATTAAGCTTAAGGCAGCTCGCATGCCAACGCAACCAGATGCATGAAACTGATCTCAAAAATAAATAAATGAATAAATAAATAAATAGATAAATAAATAAATAAATAGAATAAAATAAAATAAGATAAATTCCGTGCACCCCATATACATGCACACGCATACACAAACATACAAACACACACACGCACACACACACACACACACACGCACACACACACACACACACACACACACACACACACATACATACATACACACACACACACACACACACACACACACACACACACACACACACACACACACACACACACGCATTGTTACGCCCAGTGATCGGTTTCATGCAACTGGTTGCGTCGGTGTTCAAGCGATCTTATCCTCATCAACAAACACAGAACAGACGATTTCATTCATGAAAGAGGTCGGACCCTATCCTGAAAAAGGGTCCATTGGATCGTGACCCCTCGCAGGCCTGAATCGGTCTCCTAAGATGAATAAAAATCGGTTGAGTGAAAATATTGATAGAATTTGTCACAGTGTTGAAGAGGTTAACTGTACTTAGGCATGAATGAGGTTAGTGACAAGCTTGGGGAAATAAGAGATTTGCGGCACTGCTTCTGACCCATGGCAGTGGACAAGATGAAGGGATGACCCGTTATCCAGGAGGTGTAAAGATAAGAGGGGGGAAGAGGGTAGAGGGGAGTGGAGTATGTAGGGGATGGAATGGGTGGGAGTGGTTTCTATGCCTTTGTTTTTTGGCTACCTCACTTGTAAGGGGGAAAAAAGCCGTTGGTATATGTATGTATGGGAAGGGGGGGAGTTGGAATGTGTGATGATGATGATGATGATGGAATTTTACGAGCAGGATCCTGGAGAACAAAATAAGACTAATATTCTCAAAAGAGAGAGGGAGAGAGAGAGAGAGAGAATGGGGGGAAGGGGGAAGGAGATATGATGCTAAGAATAATAGTAATAATAATAACCATTCAATTTGAATAAAAAGAAATACCCCATGGCTGTATAGGTTAAGAAAAGAAGACGTGAATGTGAGGGACCCACGTCAGGAAGGAGGGAGGGAGAGAGGGAGGAAGAGGTGGATTATCCATGGAAAGAAAGAAAGAAAAATACTTCGGGAGAAGGACAACGGAGATAAATGGGGGAGGAGGAGGGAGAGGCGGAAAGGAGAGGAGGTTGAGAGATGCTCCAGAAAAGGAAAATAAAAGAAGGAAGACATGGAATAACAAAAGAAGAAGAAGAAGAAGAGGAGGGAGGAGGAGGAGGATTTAGGGAGTATAACAAGATGGTGACGAAGAAGGATAAAGTCGGATTACGGAAGAATAGAAGAAGAATTTGGAGGCAAAGAAAGAAGAAAAAAAGACGAGCTATAGAAACGAGAGTAAAACGCAGACATAAAGGGTGACGAAAGAGAAAAGAACAACCCGCAAGAAGGAGGAGGAGGAGGAGGAGGAGGAGCAGCAGTTGGGAACTTAAGAAGAGGGAAGAAGAAAGTGAGGAGAAGGAAGAAGAAAGTAAGGAGGAGGAGGAGCAGTTGGGGACTTAAGAAGAGGGAAGAAGAAAGTGAGGAGAAGGAAGAAGAAGAAAGTAAGGAGGAGGAAGAGGAGGAGCAGTAGGAGAGAGAAGGAGGAGGGAGAAGAAATTGAGTAAGAGAAGGAAGAAGAATGTAAGGAGGAGGAAGAAAAATAGGATTAGGAGAAGGGAGAAGAAGGAGTAAGCAAGTAGGAGAGAGAGGAGGAAGAGAGTGAGGAGGTGAAAAAAGAAAGCAAGGAGGAAGCAGAATGGGAAAGGGGAGGAGGAAGAAAGCAAGGAGGAGTCGCAGGAGAAAGAGGAGGAGGAAGAGAGCGTGGAGGAGGAGGAAGGTACTGGAGAAGAGGAGGGGGAAACAGCAGACGAAAGAGGAAGGGGAACCCGTAGGAGAAAGAGGAAGAAAAAAAAGCGAGGAGGAGGAGGAGGAGGAGGATGGTGCAGGAGAAAGTGGAGGAGGAGGAGGAAGAGGAAGAAGGTGCAGGAGAAAGAGGAGGAGGAAGCAGCAGACGAAAGAGGAAGAGGAACCCGCAGAAGAAAGAGGAGGAGGAAGAAAGCGAAGACGAGAAGAAGCGAGGACCGGAAAGGATGGTGGAAGAGGAAGCATCAGGAGGAAGAGGAGGAGGAGGAGGAAGCAGCAGATGAAAGAGGAGAAGGAAGAGGAGTAGGAGGAGGCGAGGATCGTGGACAAGACGTGGGAGGGAGAGGAGTCTGAAGGTCGGGAGCCGCCTTTTTGCGAGAGAGGGTTGGATACTTCGTCTTTTGACCCCGAAGGATCAAAGAGAAATTGTTGTGATATTTAGAAGTTGCCGGAGGAGAACCCGCCCGCCAGCCGCATCTCGGAAGGGTCTTTGGTGGTGGTGACGGCGGTGTTGACGAGATGCTCTGGCAGATCTTCCTCACCCTTCTTCCTCCTCCTCCTCCTCCTCCTCCTCTTCATCATCATCATCTTCCTTTTTCTCCTCCTCCTCTTCCTCTTCATCTTCATCCTTTTTCTCCCTTCCTCCTCCTCCTCCTCTTCCTCCTCTTCCTCTTTTTCTCCTCTTGCTCCTCCTCCACCTCCTCCTTCCTCCTCCCTCCTCCTGCTCCTTTTCCTCATATTCATGCAGATCTTCCTCCTCCTCCCATTCCAGCATATCTTCCTCCTCTTCCTTCTCCTCCTTTTTCTCCTCCTCCTCTTCCTCCCCCCTTATCATCATCCTCCTTATCCTTCTCCTCTTCCTCTTTTTCTTCTCCTCTTCCTCCTCCTCTTTCTCCTTTTCTCCTTGTCTTCCTCCTCTTCCTCTTTTCCCCCTATTCGTGCAGATCTACCTCCTCCTTCCCTTCCAGTAGATTTTCCTCCTCTTCCTCCTCCTCCTTTTTCTCCTCTTCCTCCTCCTCCTCTCTCTCCTCTTCCTCCTCTATCTCCTCCTCTTCCTCCTCCTCCTCTTCCTCCTCCTCTACCTCCTTTTCCTCCTCTTCCTCCTCCGCCTTCTTTTCCTCCTACTCTTGCAGATCTACCTCTTCCTCCCGTTCCAGCAGCTCTTCCTCCTTTTTCCCTTCCAGTTGCTCTTCCTCCTTCTCCTCCTCCTTCTCCTCTTCCTCCTCCTCCTCTTCCTCCTCCTCCACTCCCTCCTCTTCCATCTCGTTGCCATTTTGTCTTCTTCCTTACTCCGTTACTACGTCTCTTCATTAACTCGTCCTTACCTTCATCAACTCTTCTCATTTTCATCCATTCTTTTCCCCTTTTCTCACTATATTCTTGATCTATTTTTTTTATTCAATTCATTTATTTGATCTATCCATTTATATACACATTTTTTCTTTGCTTACGTTTAACTTCATATATTTATTCAATAATTTTTTCCTTATTTTGTTTTAATTTTATTTACTCTTGTTTATTCATCAGTTCATTTACTTATTTCATCTTGTATTATATTTTCTGTATCTTATTTTGTTTATGTTTTTATTTTCATTTATTTATTTATTTTTCTCTCTCGAGTTATACCGTCTCCTTTATTCTGATACATTTTATTCTTATTCTTTCGCATTTTTCTTTCTTTACCTCACCCTTTTCATTCTCTTTTCTATTCTCCTCCTCCTCCTCCTCCTCCTCCCCTCTATCCTCTTCCTCCCCTCTCCTCCTCTTGCTCCCCTCCTCCTCTTCCTCCTCCCTTTTATGCCGTCTTCCAATTTCCATTTTCTTTTGTATTTTTAATCCGTCTTTCTTTCCTTCCTTCTATTTTCCTCTTCTCCCCAACAGCGACACGGAAGTTTTCACCAATTTGAATAAAATCACTTGGTTGTTAAACAGAATAAAGACAATAAACCTCTATAATGTCCTGAGACACACCCATCTCACCCCCCACCCCCACACCTCAGATAGGTAAATCGTCTGTTAGAGACGATTGATTGATTGATTATGATGGAAATTATAGATGGACCATGGTAGTCTACCGCACCAGGTGATGCATGCAGGTACACATATGATAACAAAGAGAGAAAGAGAGAGAGAGAGAGAGAGAGAGAGAGAAGGGGGTTAAGGAAGAGTGTGGAAGGAGGGAAAGAGTTGAAGAGAGATGGGATATAGGAATGAATGGATGGAAAGAGAGAGGGGGATGGGGAAGTGAGAGATGGAGAGAGAGAGAGAGAGAGAGAGAGAGAGAGAGAGAGAGAGAGAGAGAGAGAGAGGTTGGTGGATTGTAGGATTGTAGAAAGGGAAGGAAGGCATTAGGGAGGATGGATGGGAGAGAGGAACAAGATGAATATAGTAGAATGATGGAGGGAAGAAAAGAGAGGAGGAAAGAGAGAGAAGGGGAGGAGGAAAGAGAGAATGGGGGGGATGAATGGAGGGAGGGGGATGAAGGGAGGGAGGGGGGAAGAAGAGAAAAGGTAAGAGGAAAGAAGATTTCAGTCAATCCAGTGCCTCAGACTTGTTCTTCAACTTCTTCAACTTCTTCTTTATGTTCTTCAACTTCTTTCTCTTGTAATGTTCTTCATCTACTTCTTCGTCTTCTTCTTCTTCTTCTTCTTCCTTTTCTAATTCTTATTATAATTCTTCTCTAATTCTTTTTCTTCCCCTCCTACCTCGTCTTCTACTTCTATTTTTTCTCTTTTCTTCGCGTTCATCTTCTTCTTCATCTTCTTTTTGTTGTTGTTCTTCTAATTCTTATTCTAATTCTTCTTCTTCCCCTCCTACCTCGTCTTCTACTTCTAATTCTTCTTCTTTCTTTGTCTTCCTCTTCTTCTTCATCTTCTTTTAGTTGCTGTTGTTCTTCTTCTAATTCTTCTTCTTCTTCCCCTCCTAATTCTTCTAATTCTTCTTCGTCGTCGCCTTCGTCTCCTCTTTCAACTTCTTCCTCTTCTTTTAATTATATATTTTTTCTTCTAATTCTTCTTATCCTCCCTCTGGTTCTCCTCCCTTCCTCCTCTTGTTCATGTCATCCCTCTTCTTCTTCTTCTTCTTCGTCTTCTCCTTCTTCTTCTTCTTCTTCTTCTTCTTCTTCTTCTTCTTCTTCTTCTTCTTATTCTTCTTCTTCTTCTTCTTCTTCTTCTTCTTCTTCTTCTTCTTCTTCTTCTTCTTCTTCTTCTTCTTCTTCTCTTCTTCTTCGTCTTCTTCTTCTTCTTCTTCTTCTTCTTCTTCTTCTTCTTCTTCTTCTTCTTCTTCTTCTTCTTCTTCTTCTTATTCTTCTTCCTCCTCCTCCTCCTTCGGCGGACCGCAACTCCGACCGTGGGCGAGGATAGCTTCCGCTGCCCACCTCCGGCTTGCAGGTCTTCAGCGGCCATATTTCTTGTGTTTACATATTTCTTCTCCTTTCTTAATGTCCCCTATTTTTTCTAATTCATTTCTCTTGGGGACTCGGAGATTTTTGTCCCTTTCTCTTTACAGTCTTACGTGTTTGTTTCCGTTTGGTAATCCCCCCCCCCTTTTTTTTTTTTTTTTTTTTTTTCTTACGGGTATCGCCAGTGTTCGTTTGTTTTTATTGCATTATTCTCTTCTAATTAGATTTTCATTCAACGTCTCTTGCGTTATTTATTTTGTATCTTCTTTCTCTTGGTAGGCAGAAGATGCAT
>NC_134777.1:104697311-104704811 GCF_046742065.1 Oratosquilla oratoria | reverse complement strand
TGATTTTCATTTATTATTAGTTATATGCCAATTTATTATTATTTACTATTTACCTGTTTATTTATTATTTAACTATACCTATGCATCTATTTATGTATTTTATTTGTTATTTACATTATAGTTTTTATTTATTATTTTATTATTATGATTTTTTTCGCATCCGACCTAGATATGGACCAAAAGGTCTCCTGTCGGCATGCTCCGCCTTTGTAATCCTTTGTAATCCTTTGTTTTCTGCAGTTTATTTTCTGGCGAGCGCCAGACGATTTTATTTAAATGAGTGATATGACCTCGCTGAAACTGGTCAAGACCGGTCGGGACCCGTATACAGGGAGTCTTCTTCACAGTTGAATAAAATCGCCGCAAACCTCCTCCCCCCTCCACCCTCTCACCCTTCAAATTTTGATTTTTCTTTTGGAACACCATAAGCTCCCCCAGGAACCTCCTGCTCATATACTCATCCCTACTCTTCTATCTATTATTATTATTATTAAATTATTATTATTATTAGTAGTAGTAGTAGTAGTAGTAGTAGTAGTAGTAGTAGTAGTAGTATTTTAATGATTTGTTTATTTTTTCATAGCAGAAGCTTCCCAGAAACCTCCTCCCCTCACCCCCACCCTTAAAATTCTATTTTCATTTTGGAACACCAAAAGCTTCCCAGAAACCTCCCCCTTCCCTCACCCCCACCCTTTAGATTTTTATTTTCATTTTGGAACACCAGAAGCTCCCTAGAAACCTCCCCCCTCCCCTTACCCTCCACTCCTCAAATTTTGATTCTCCTTTTGGAACAACAGAAGCTCTCAAAGAATTCTTCGGCGACCCTCTAGAGGTCTTTAAGATTCAGCCTGGGTTACACTTTTGTTCTTCAGGTCTTCAGCGTCGAGCCTCTCTTTAAGGAATTTTCAGTTTCACCCCCTTTCCCCCTCTTCTCTCCCTCACCTGCCTTGTCAATTTTCTTGACAGTTTTGCCTCCCCTTCCCCTCCTCCATATCCCCCCTCCCACTTTTCGCCTCTCGTTCTTTATCCCTGTTACATCCGTAAGTCTCCCCTCTGTGTATTTTTGTCCTTTCTCTTTCTATCTATCTATCTATCTATCTATCTGTCTATCTTTCTCTCTCTCTCTCTCTCTCTCTCTCTCTCTCTCTCTCTCTCTCTCTCTTTCTCTCTCTATTGTCAGCCTACTGTAATCTAGTTTGGTTATTTGTCTTCAAATTTTCTAAACGTTTTTCGCTTTCCAACAGTATTTGCCTATTTTTTTTCATATATCTTGAGATCGTATCTAGTTTCATTTATTTATTTGTATCTATACTTCATTCCAATAAGAAATTACGCTCGATTTCTGCCGTGCAGCTCGGTACGGTTGGTAGTCCTGCACCAGCGACAAGCAAATTCCTCACCTCCTTCGGAAAATATTATGTTTCTCCATTTTGTTCATAAGATAGGAATATTTGGTTTCAATTATTGGAAAGAGCAGTCGTTCTAAAACTACAACAATATTTTCAAAACTCGATAGGGTAAAAAACTAAGTAATTATGTGGAGACAAGTGTAGAATAAAACATGTATTCTCTTACATAAACAACTTAACACGACGATGCATTCAGGTTTTACATAGAAATACATAAAAGTGAAAATTAAGGATTTTTATAAATATTTTGCGGTCTTGACGCTCGTGGTGGGAAGGGGGAGAGATGGTAGTTGCTGACTCCTTCTCTTCTTCTTCTTCTCCTCCTTCTCCTCCTTTTCCTCCTCCTCCTTCCAACTTATTTGTCATTTAATTTATTAGGAGAATGTATTTGTTTACCATCATTCTTACCCGAGACTGTTTTTTATGTAATGTGAATTTATCAGTAATCTAAGGAGACGGTAGGTAGATTATTTGAATGTACTCCAAAAGTTAAGAAAAATCGATATAAGTAGGCTACATAGAATAGAATAGTATGGTTGTAGATTACATAGTTTACACTATCAAACATAAAACAGAAATGTTTATCAAATCACTGAGTAAAGTTACTACCATCCCTCCCCTCCCCCTCGCGTCACGAACGTCTTGACACAAAATATTGATAAAAATCCTTAATCTGAATGTACCATCGTGTTAAGTTGTTTATGTAGGAGACCACATGTTTTATTCTACACTTGTTATCATAATTGCTGTAAACATCGATTATGAATATAAATGTGTATAAACCTATTATTTCTGTTCTGGAGCTCAACTCAACATAATTACTTAGCTTCTTACCCTACTGAGTTATGAAATTTTTTTTTGTAGTTGTAAAACGACTGCTCTTTCTAATGACTGAAACCAAATATTCCTATTTTATGAACAAATTGGAAAAATATAATATTTTCTGAAGGAGGTGAGGAATTTGCATGTCGCTGGTGCCTGTGTGGACCAGAAGTCTTCAGGACTACCAACTGTACCGAGCTGCACGGCAGAAATCGAGTGTAATATCTTATTGGAATGGACTTAATTTTCATTTATTTATTTATTTATTCATTTATTTATCTAATTCCTATCTTTATTTGTTACAACTTCAACGTGGTGGTGTACTTGATGGTTTTGTTCTACCAAGAAACAGGCAATTTCATGCAGCTGAAGTGAGTTAGGCTGATCGCATACCATCGCAACCAGTTGCATGAAACCGATCGCAGTATTCCTTGTTCTGTATGGACATGAATATATCATTTTCCTTTACTTGATATTTCAGAAATGCTCTTACTTGATTGCTAGTGGGCAAACGTACAGGGAATACTGCTCATAGAGTGTAAGCAAACGTTCCGATCAGTTTCATGCAACTGGTTGCGTCGGTGCGTGAGATGACTATTATGGATTAATTCACCAGAGCTTCTATCCTTGCGGGCCGTCTCGTGCCACGGCCATGCATCTCAAGGAAGTATCCTAACCTCGGAATGTGTGTGTGTGTGTGTGTGTGTGTGTGCAATATGCACCATTGCCTTGGACCTCGTGTTGGGCTCGTGATCGACAACTCTTACCTTCCCGAGTGAGAGCTCGATATGTGAACACGAAATGTGGAGTGGCTCTCACGGTCTAATGGAGTACTGAGAGCCGAATGGAGTATGGAGTGCCCAGGGAGACGAAATGGAGTGCACAGGAGCCGAGTAGTCTAAATGGAGTGTGGAGGGATGAATGGAGTACGAGATGTATGGAGGGAAGTGGTGGAGTGGAGGACGATGGAGAAGGCTAATGGAGTGTGGAGGGGATGGAGGCTGGGAGGACTTGGAGAGCCACGGAGGCTGTAGATATGTTGGTAGATTAAAATGAAAATATCGCCAAGACGGAAAATACCGCCATGACCGGGTAAGAAAATACGCCATTATGTCGGTATTCTGTAAATCCCAGCCAATATTTGGTAATACTTGTCCTATCCCAATCTAACCTATTTTAACCTAACCTAACCTAGACTAACTTAACTTGATCTGTCCTAACCTAATCTGACCTAATATGACCTAACATAGCCTAAACTATCCTGACTTATCTTAACCTAGCTTAACCTAACCTAATCTATCCTAGACTAACTTAATTTGACCTGCCCTAACAACATCTAATCCAACTTAACCCATTCAACTCCGATGACAAGATGTCTTGTCATTTGGTCAAATAAAACAAAAAATCATAAAACACCAAAATGTTTGATCAAACACCAGAAAAATATGACGTCAGTCCTCGCTTCGCTGCGAGCGAAGCGAGGATTGACGTCATATTTTTCTGGTGTTTGATCAAACATTTTGGTGTTTTATGATTTTTTGTTTTATTTGACCAAATGACAAGACATCTTGTCATCGGAGTTGAATGGGTTAAGCTAATCTAACCTAGCCTAACTTATCCTAACCTATCCTAGCCTAACCTAGCCTATCCTAACCTAACTTAACCAAATCCCTACAAAACTTAGGAAATGGCAGAATCGGCAAATATTGTCTTAATGACTGATATATTCACCTTTTTTGCTGTCGCCAGGTGATTTTATTCAGCCAGGGGGAAGGGGGAAGGGTTGAAGGGAGAAGGAGAGGAGGAATAAAGGAGAAAAGGTAAATAAGAATAAAAAAAAAAATAGAAAATAAGCGTATTGAATACATAAAATGTTAACAGATATAAGATAAAAAGAAGAAATAATATAAGATATAGAAAAGATAATATAGGTAGTTGAAGAGAGAAGGAGATAAAAGAAAAAGATAAATATAGATACATAAATAAAGATAAACTCATACAAAGGATAAAAGATTAAAAATATATGAAATAAGAAAATAGAAGAGAAATCGGAAGAGAAAAAGAGGAACGGGAATTAGTGGTTAAAGAGAGGAGAAACAAGACTGAGAATTAAAAAAAAAGGAAGAAAGAAGGTTGAGAAGAATAAGAATGGGGAGTAAAGAAAGAACAGACGGGAAATGTAAATATAAGGAGAAGAGGAACAAAATGAAGAGAAGGCGAATAATAGCGAAAGATAAAAAGAAAGGGGAGAAGGAAGAGAACAAATAATGCGAAGAGAGAACAGGAAAAACGAAGAGGAAGAAGATAAAGGCAGCAAGAATCGGCTAAGAAAGACAAACAAAAATACAAAACACAATGGAAATTGAAAAGAACAACGAGAGAATGAAGAAGAGAAAGCGGAAATTGGCTGAAATTTACGAGAGGGGGAGAGAGGATGCATAGACGCAAAGGAATTAAAAAAAAAAGAAGAGGGAAAGGGAGAAGAGGCATGGAAGTAAATTAGAATGGGCGAAGAGGAGAGGGGAATAAAGTTAAGAGAGAGAGAGAGAGAGAAAGAGAGAGAGAGAGAGAGAGGTGGGAGGGGAAGGAAGTAGTAAAACGTAGATGACTGTGACGACTGTAAGAGTTGATTTTGACGAGAGGAAGATGGATAGGAGGGATGATGGGTGTGTGAGTGTGTATGTTTGTGTGTGTGTGTGTTTGTGTGTGTGTGTGTGTTTGTGTGTAAATGTGCTTGTGTGAGTAAGTGTGCATGTGTGTGTGTGTCTTATGTAAGTGTGTGTGTGTGTGTAAGTGTGCATGTGTGTGTGTCTTATGTAAGTGTGTATGTGTGCTTGTGTGTGTATGTATTTGTGTGTAAGTGTGCTTGTGTGTGTGTAAGTGTGCATGCGCGCGCGCGAGTGTGTGTGTGTATGTTTTTGTGTGTAAGTGTGCTTGTGTGTGTGTGAGCTTGTGTGTATGTGTGTGTATATGTTTTTGTGTGTAAGTGTGATTGTGTGTGTGTGTGTGTGTGTGTGTATGTGTGTACGCAAGGTTCTCTCCTCCTTTTCATTATCTTTCCTTTTCTTCTCTTTCTTCTTCGTCTTCTTTTCCTTTTTTCTATGTATTTTTCTTCCTCTTCGTATTCATTTTGTTTTTCTTCTCTCCCTTCTTTTTTCTTCTTCTCTTTCTTCTTCGTCTTCTTCTTTTCCTTTTTTCTATGTATTTTTCTTCTTCGTATTCACTTTTTTCTTCTCTCTCTTCTTTTTTCTCTCCTCCTCCTTCTTTTCCTCCTCCTCCTCTTCTCCTCCTCCCCCTTCTCCTCCTCCCCCTTCTCCTCCTCGTCCTCTTCCTGCTCCTCCTATTCCTACTCCTCATACTCCTACTTGCCCTTCTCCTACTCCTACTCCTACTCCACTCCTCCTCCTCCACTCCTCCTCCTCCACCACTCCTCCTCCTCCTCCTCTTTCTACTCCTACTCCTCCTCATATTCGTGCCCCTCCTCTTCCTCCTCTTCCTACTCTTCTTCCTCCCCCTCCTCCTCCTGTTCGTGCTCTTCCTCCTTTTACTACTACTACGTCTTCATCTTCTTAATGAAGATAGGTATATACAGGTGTATCTCTTTTTACTCTTTTCTCTTTCATTCACTTTTTATAATCTTTCTGCTTACTTTTTTTTATTTCATATATATATATATATATATATATATGTATATATATATATGTATATATACTGTATATATATATATATTATATATATATATATATATATATATATATATATTACACACAGGAACCCACAGTCGGAGAAAGAATAAACTTCGAATAAAGAAAAATCCTATATTTCGGCTATCAACTGTAGCCCTCTTCAGGAAAGTACATAAGATAGAGAACAGAGGGGACTTATAAACTACAGTAAGAAGAGATGTGGACAGTTGACCTCACTCAGGCGCGGGGCAAACTGGGGTGGCGGAGGAGGGAGGAGGTGAGGAGAGGGGAGGATGTAGCGTCCGCATCAACTTGGCTACTGCTGCGCGTGAGATAATGTCAGGTGTCCACTGCCCTTTAGAAATATAGGATTTTTCTTTATTCGAAGTTTATTCTTTCTCCGACTGTGGGTTCCTGTGTGTAATTTACAAATGTGCTACTACATTTCTGTTTAGAAATATATATATATATTTATATATATATATATATTCTCATGTTTCTGTCTTTGTCTTTCATATATATATGTATGTATATATAGTATATATATGTATGTATATGTATATATATATGTATGTAGAGACATTGGGACAAATTATGGGAAAGGTGGAGGGGGAAACACGGGTCTTTATCTGATTATCGAGTTTATTCCTGACCGGTTTCGCTTACAATAGCTTCTTCAGAGGAGTGTTGAGCTATTGTAAGCGAAACCGGTCAGGAATAAACTCGATAATCAGATAAAGACCCGTGTTTCCCCCTCCACCTTTCCCATATATATGTATGTATATATATATATGTATGTATATATATATATGTATGTATATATATATATGTATGTATATATATATGTATGTATATATATATATGTATGTATATATGTATATATATATAATATATATATATAGTATATATATATAGTATATATATATATATATATATATATATATATATATATATCTGAACTATCGCCCGTGGAAAGGTGTTGGGAGGGGAGGAAAGGGGAGGGAAGGAGGGGTGGAGAGGGTTAGGAGGGGAAGGAAGGAGTGAGGGAGGGGTGGCGAGGGGAGGGAGGAGATAATGACGTCACAAAGTACAACATATATATATTTTTTTCTTTTTTCTTTTTTCTTTTTTTTCAAACAAAACGTTTTGGAGGGCCTGAATATAAACAAAAGACAGATCTTTTAACAAATCAATAAATATATAAAACAGATACATACAATGAAGGTGGGAGTAACAAGGCGCAAAATGGAAAACGGTGAACAAAAGAAAGAAAGAAAATGGGAAGGGAGGAAATGTGCTAAGACATAGAAGAACGGAAGAAGCGAGAATAAGAATAAGTGAACGAGAGAATGTGGAGTTGATGAAGGATATGGCGAATATCACAAAGTATATTTCCACCATGATCTTTGATCACGTGTTAGACTCGTGATCGACAGCTATCACCCCACTGGATGAGAGCTTAGAGGTCATATATGGCCTGATCTGTGGTAATGCTGTGGGTACACACACACACACACACACACACACACACACATTGTATATATATAATATACATATATATATATATATATATATATATATAT
>NC_134777.1:104674811-104692311 GCF_046742065.1 Oratosquilla oratoria | reverse complement strand
CATTGATTGATGGGCAAAGTTGTCTGATGACGCTCCCTCACATCCAGATTTCAAACATGACCAACTTTTTTTTCTTTTCGTTTTTTCTTTTATTATCTTCACTGTTCCTTTGAAAATATGGATATTTGATATGTTTTATAAACGAAAGTTGTGTGTGTTTGTGTATAATATGTATGCAGTTGGCAATTATTATGAATATTAATTTCTATTATTGTTGCATTCAATTCCATTGATCCATCTTCCCATCTTTGCCTTGCTATATTCCTGTCATATATCTTTTCATTTATTTATTAATTTTATTCCAATACTTTCACATATTTTCTTTTTCTGTAAGCCTTGGTACACATTTTCCACTCCCGAATTGTAGACGTTCATAGAGAATCCCAATTTCTGTATTTCTCTTGTCACTGAATTCCTTGCAGTCCGTTTCATCAAATAATTCTCTCACTTCTGTGAATTTTGCTATTTCAAATTTGTCTTCCTTGCCAGCATAATTCGTCTCTTGTTTGTGCATTCCCTGCAATAATGTGGATCTTGACAATTATGTGATTATTCTCTCTGATCGTATTCGGATATTTCAGGAATCTGTTAACATCTGGGTCTTTATATATCAGCAAATCGAAACTGGCTGGTGTCATCTCTGAATCTTTACGTTTCTTTGACCCATTCTGTCATTACGGTGTTCATTTCCATACCCACCGTTTCCCCCATGATTCTTGTCTTTTGCTAGCTTTCCCGGTCTCCCTGTTCACCTCCCCACAATAGAAATCACCCTTCAGAACTACGTTGTCACTTTTTCAATTATCCTTCAAGTGATTGGTAATATCTGTCAGCATCTATTTCCTTGGATGAAAAAGGGAAGGAGGTATACCCTACCGCAATCTCTACCACTCTAAGTTCAGTTATTATTTTCACGTTTATTGTTTTATTGATTTCGCGCTTATTGTTTTATCGCGGCCCTCTCCTACATTATCCACATTTATGTTTTTCTTCACTTTCTTCGTCACACATTCTCCTATCATCCCATCCCTTCTCTACAAATTGTTTTTCTCTTTCCAATTGGATGTTGATATTTTTATTTAACTTACTTTTAACATGACGCAGTCAATCTAGTTCTTTCTCTTTCACATAATCATTGATCTCGAAATTAGCTGATAGCGCACCAACTGTATTGGTATATACCTCTTTATACTCCTCTTGTTTCTATATCCTTTTTCTTTATTTCTTTTATTCGATACTAGCTCTCTCCTCTCTCTCTATCATGCCAAGTATCTTGCCACTTTGAAACTCTTTACCTATTGTTCCTCCTTTTCTCTGTTCTCTCAATACCACGTTCTCAATTTCTGATCCATCACCCTGCAGTAAAATGGTTTTCTCCTGTTCTATCTGATTTTTTGTCTCGGATTCATTAACGAGTTCCTTTTTTTTTTCTTCTTTCTTCCTCGGTTTGCATCTCTTCTTATCCAGACATCTTTAATCTTGTCTTTATCTACTAATTTCCACGTGTATGTGTGTGTGTGCGTGTGTGTGTGTGTGTGTGTGTGTGTGTGTGTGTGTGTGTGTATGGTCGAGCTCATGTATGGATATTTACCGAGTATTTACCTTGTTCCAGTACCTTTCCCCATAAGGTACCTTCTCTTAGGCTCCAGTCATCAAACTTTGCCTTAAATTAACTTACGTGTATAACTACAAAGTAATGTCGTAACACATTCGTAAAATTCAACAAGAACCCACTGTGTTGGATAAGAAGAAATGAAATAGATGATATCCATATATTTCGATCACGGACTGTGATCCTCTTCAGTGGAATACAGAGTATTGGAGCAAAAGGCATCTCTTATGCACAGAGAAAAAAGAGAAGGAACAGTGGGTTCTTGTTGAATTTTACGTATGTATATATATATATGTGTGTGTGTGTGTGTGTGTGTGTGTGTCCCTATGTGTGATAGCCTCTGTATGTACACGTGCACGCATGTTATGTGCCCCCTGTGCACAAATTCGTGTATTTGTGCGCGCGTGTGCACATGCCTCTCACTCCACGTATTTGACAATGCAAATGATGAGCGTGTTTTTACTGCCGATGCAATTCCATCGGTTGCTTCCGCCGGGATCCGGGTTCTGTAATTTCGCGGGCAGAAGGCGGGACCGTAAAAAGGGTTTGTTTGTCTGCCGATGCTGCAGCACCATAGGGGAAATGCTGCACGAAGGGATTCTGGGGCCGTCTGACTAACTTCTCATGGGGTCAGGTCAGATCATTTGGTATAAAATGGATTTTGGATCAGGTCTTCGGTTATTTGCTAGTCCACGGCTAAACAAAGGCCTTTTCAAGATCCACACCTATACACCTCCACATCTACATACATGGAAGGTGGAAGAATAAGGCACTGGTCTAGGGCCGAGTTTATTCCTGACCGGTTTCGCTTAGAGCTTCTTCAGAGGAATCATTCTTCAAACCTGTCACAATGTCTCAACATTTACATACATGCGTAAATACGTACATATGTGGATACATACACAAATACGGACTTACATATACCAAAAAGAAGAAAAATATCTCCCTTAATTAAAGGGTGGCTATGTTTATACACAAATCGTACGACTGTACTGACATCAGTCACATCACTCCTGCAAACTTCTCTATCTCGTTTCTCCACCCGTCTGGTCTCGTGTGAGATGGGAATGGAAGAGATTGTAACGAAAAATAATTAAAATATGAAAAAATTAATAATAAAAAGAATGTAATGTGCAAAGAGAGTATGAAACATATATATATTTTACACCCAAACCGAGACCAAAAATATATAATTAATAAATAAAAGAAATACTTGAAAACAGAAGGGAAAGGCGAGTTACAAATGAAGAAAAACGAGCGAACGTATGGAAGAGGTGGTGAGAAATGGACGTTAAAAGGATAAGACTAGAAAGAAAAAAAAAAAAAAAATCCGAAAATTCCTGGAACACAAGAGGATGTCCAGAATTAGGTCCAGAGTGTAAACCACTGGAAGAAGCAATTCGTGAGTAGAGAAAGAGAAAGGGTCTGGAAAGGAAGAACAAATGCCCAAATAAAGTTAGAGAGAGACTGTCATACTTTGGAAGTGGTTAAGACAAATGGTCAGTAAAATGGAAGAAATGTGGAAGGAAAGGAGCCGAGAGAGAGAGAGAGAGATGGGGCGGTGACGGAGTGAGGGAGGGAGAGTCCCTAGATGCTGAAGGACAGAACCTGTGGTTCTTAGAGTGAAGAAGAAGAACATTCAGAGAAATGTTGTGGAGACCTTCAGACTCGGGGGGGAAGAAAAGAATTCAAAGACTAAAGAGAGACCCACCCTACCTCACCCCCCAACCAAAAAAAAAAAAAAAAAAAAAACGGACAAAGACTTGCAAAGAATTACCGGCGCTGGTCTGGTGGTCTTTCGGGTTGGTGAAATGAAACTGAATCAAAGGTGGTATGAGACCCGAAGACTCAAAAAAAGACCCCCTCCCCCCCACTTTTTTCTTCCCCTCAAAAGAGGAATCGAAACCGTATTGGGAACAAGGATTACGTTGAGAATATGTATATATATATATATGCTAATAAGAAACACTACTTTGCACTGGATGTACTGTACTATAGGAAAGCGCTTTACTTCGTTTAGTTTCTCTTTCGCAGTGGTCTCTCTTGCGTGCATATATGTGTATATATATATATATATATATATATATGTATATATATATATATATATATATATATATATGTATATATATATAATATATATATATATATATATATTTAGATATGTTTATATATATATGTATATATATATATATATATATATATATATATGTATATATATATATTTTTTATGAGAAAAGAATATGAAAAATAAAATTACTGAATTATTGAGAACCCGAGCATTGAAATTAGATGTTCCTCTCAAAAAAGGAAACATATATATATATATATATATATATATATATATATATATATATATATATATATATATATATATATATATATATAATAATGATAACCAAGACTTTAAACTTAAATCGAACTACACAGACCTGGTGGCCCATCCTGGTGATCATATTACCGTTTCTCTCCAACATTATTGTCGTTATTCTATCTTGTTCCTTTTATTGATTTATTCATAATTTTGTTTATATATTTATCTATTGTTTTTTATCATAACTTTTTTATCATTATTTTATCTTATCAATTCTATTTATCTATCTGTTATTATTATAATTATCATTAATCTATTGTTATTTTCATTATTATCATATATGGTTTCTTTTCTGAGAATATTACATTTGAGAAGGAAAGACAAAGACAGAAGCTTCTGGAATATGACAAACGACAGTGGCAGGAAAGAAAGGCAGTAGGTACTAAGGGAAGGGAAACGTACAAAAAAGATAAAAAAGAAGTTAGAAGGCGGAAGAAAAAAGAAACGAGGAAACCAATGTTGTAAAGAGAGAAAGAGAGGAAAATACGGAAGGTAGTTCAGCACGACAAAACAAAAGAAGGAAAGAAGAAGACAAAGGAAGAATCATGAAGCTGAACCACATTGAACTAGAAGAACCATGTAAGCAAGAACACACACACACACACACACACACACACACACACACACACACACACACACACACACACACACACACACACACACATACACAGAGGAGGGCAAAGGAACAGACTGATATAAAAGAAAGAAAAGGAAAACGAAAAGCCAAAGAATGAATGAAATTGAACAAGAGGAACAACATAAACAAAAAACAGACTGAGGCAAGGGACCATGAGAAGACGGGGAGAGAGAGAGAGAGAGAGAGAGGCCACGGCTTGGTATGCTATGTGATTTGCTCTGTGTGGATGTCGCTCGCTTTTCAATATGACTTCATAAAACTTGTACACTCAGTACCACATATAGCGTGATTCACCACGTCCTTACATCACGTGTTGGACATGTGATCGACAGCTATTACCTTCCTGGATGAGAGCTCAGAGCTCGTATATGGCCCATTCTTTGGATGATACTGTGACCTTACACACGCACTCACACACACACACTCACTCACACACACGCACACACACACACACACACACACACACACACACACACACACACACACACACACACACACACACACACACACACACACACACACACACAAACATCCAACTTCTTGCCCACCAGAGTTGGAGTGCTGGCGCCCAGTGCAGCGGTGCTATATTTTTCAGCCCTGTGCGGGACTTGAATTCGGAGCTCACTGCACTAGCGGTCGAGAGCGGTACCAGTGTACCGTTGAGCCAATTGTGTGTGTGTGTGTGTGAGAGAGAGAGAGAGAGAGAGAGAGAGAGAGAGAGAGAGAGAAGCTATGGGGTCTAAAGTCATGAATCAAGAACCCGTTTTTACGAGAACGGCCACAGCTTGGATTCCCAACGGGTCCATCTGCCTGATTCGCTCCTCCAGCAGTGGCTGTAGGGGGCTTTGGCGAGGCTGTAAGGGGGCGTTCGAAGGTCTGGAAAGGGTTGGCGCAGGCAGAAGACTCTACTGGGTTGATGGATTGATGGATGGATCGTTCCTCCACTTTGTTATTGCCGATGTTATGGGTGCTTGGGCTCCTCTGGGCTCGTCGGCTCTTCAAGAAATTTTCAATTTTCAGTCAAGAAATTTTGGAAAGTTTTTGACTTTCAGGAGGACCTAAAAAAGGACGAGAGAATTGCGATATTGTGCTGATCGTGATGTACTGTTACCTTGGCTTGATCTACGCTTTTCTCTCGCTCTCTCTCTCTCTCTCTCTCTCTCTCTCTCTCTCTCTCTCTCTCTCTCTCTCTCTCTCTCTCTCTCTCTCTCTCTCTCTCTCTCTCTCTCTCTCTCTCTCTCTCTCTCTCTCTCTCTCTCTCTCTGTTCATTTTTCATTTTTGTACCATTTTATTATAATTCCATTATTATTTATTATTGTTTTTTTATCTATTTATTTATTTTATATATTATTTCTTTTCTTTTTCTCTTCCTCATTTCTGTTGCCTTCCTTAAACCTGGACAGAAGCACAGGTTACATCGACGAAATATAATCCATCTCTACACCATTTGAACTTACGATGAGGGTTGGTTTCTTCTCAGTTCGAATTCCGGGCTTCCTATTGGTCCAAGGCCGGAGCCATTCATCTCCCCCTCCTCCCTCCGCCCCTTTTTGGGCTCCACCCCCCACCTCCCACCCCCCAGACCCTCTGTCTCTCTCCGGACAACGACCATACATCGTCTGGGCTCTTCCGGACCTGAAACTCGCTCCCTCACGATCCCTCACGATCCCTCTCGCTCCCTCTCGAAAACTCCTTCACACTCCATCTCGCTCCCTTACGCTCCCTCGAACTCCCTCACGCTCCCTCTCGCTCCCTTTCGAAAACTCCTTCACACTCCACTGTGCTCCCTCACTCTCCCTCTCGCTCCCTCTCGCTCCCTCTCGAAAACTCCTTCACACTCCATCTCACTCCCTTACGCTCCCTCGTGCTCCCTCACGCTCCCTCTCGCTCCCTCTCGCTCCCTCTCGAAAACTCCTTCACACTCCATCTCGCTCCCTTACGCTCCCTCACGCTCCCTCTCGCTCCCTCGTGCTCTCTCACGCTCCCTCTCGCTCCCTCTCGAAAACTCCTTCACACTCCATCTCGCTCCCTTACGTTCCCTCGAACTCCCTCACGCTCCCTCACGCCCACACGCCCATCTCCAGCTTGAAGGCATAATATGTCTCCCTTCTTCCCGGTGCACGCCCGTTCCTCTTCTTTGCCCTCCGCCCCCTAAACCTCCTACCCCCTAACCCCATTTCATTTCCTACCCCTTCTCCACCTTCACCTCCACTTCTTCTCCCTCATTACATTCTCCCCAACCCTTTCTTCTCCCCCACTCCCTTCTTCTACCCCCTAAACCTATTCCTTTTCCCACCCCTTCTCCTCCCCTCTCCTCCCCCTTCTCTTCCCCTTCTCCTCCCTCACTCCCTTTTCCTTTCCCCTCCCTTCTCCTATCTCCCAAACCTCTCCCTTCTGTCTCCCATCTCTCCCACCCCTCCCTTCCTCTCCACCGCCCCCTCCCTTCCTCTCCCCACCCCTCCCTTCCACTCCCCCTTCCCCTCCCTTCCTCTCCCCCATCCCCTCCCTCCCTCTCCACTACCTCTCCCTTCCTCTCCTCTCCCCCACTCCCTCCCTTCCTCTCCCCCACCCCTCCTTTCCTCTCCCCCGCTACCCCCACCCCTTCCCCCCACACACACCCATGAAGATCCAAGTGCTCTTTGCTCTTTTGGGGGCTTGTTTTATGGCTCTTTTTGCTTTCGGTGTCTCACTCCCCCCCCCCCAACCTCCTGTCTCCCCGCCCATGAAGGCCAAAGCGATCTTTGCTCTTTTTTCTTCTTCCTCCTCTTCATCTTCCTTTTTCCTCTTACTCTTCTTTCTCGTGTTTCTTTTTTCTTCTTATTTCTTCTTTATTTTCTTTTTCATCTTCTTCCTCCTCCTCGCAACAGTGGCTCTCCTTTGAGGTTTTATTGTGGCTAACCCCAAATTATTTTGTTCGAGTGAATCTGGTCTTCCAGTCAGCCCTAGAACCTCGTTTGATTTCTCTGTAGTTCACCGGCGTTTCTGTCCTTGTGGACAATCTCTCACCGCTTCCTCTGAGGTAACGGGAAGCGTGCTGGTCTCGCATTCGCTTACTTGTGGGTTCGAGTCCTCCACTCCCCTCCGATTCCCAGCAGTGGCTGGTGGTTACCTACCTGCTAACAGTCACCAGAGTGCGTAATAGACCAAAGGTGACGGCTTCGGCCGCAGCTACTCAGCGCCTCCTAGCGTAGACTCGTCACCTTCTATCTCTGGAACTGTGTTGCCCCAAAGGATAGAAGCGCTGCCTCTAACGTCGTAGTCCCGTGTTCGGTTCCCATAACTGCCGAGACCTTGATCTTGATGGATGTGTGTGTGCATGTGGTAATGATATATATATATATATATATATATATATATATATATATATATATATATATCATATCCAGAGGTGTCCCAAGAGAATGGAAATTAGCTAACCTTACTCCCACATTCAAAAAAGGGTGACAAAAAGAAGCCAGTGAACTGAAGGCCTATGAGCTTAACTTCAGTCGTAGGAAAAATGATGGAAAACATCATCAGAGATGCAATCGAACACCATTTAGAAAATAACTGTTTAATAAGTGATAGCCAGCATGGATTCAGACGGAAACGTTCCTGCGTAACTAATCTACTAGAATTTTACAACACGACCATCTCAGATCATGACAAAAGAAACAATATAGATTTAATATATCTGGATTTTGCAAAGGCTTTTGATACAGTCCCACTCTAAAGCCTATTTACTAAATTAGCTTCACACGGAATAAGTGGTAGCCTATTAAGCTGGACATAATTGGTTAAACGATCGTAAACAGAGAGTTGTTCTAAACGACAAAACTTTAAGATGGAAAAATGTTACGAGTGGAGTTCCTCAGGTTTCGTTCTAGGGCCACTTCTGTTCATAGTATTTATAAATGATATAGACCATGGACTGAAATATATTGTCTCCAAATTTGCTGATGATACAAAACTGTGCGGAATGACAAATGGTCACTTAAACCAATTAGATATTCAAGAAGATTTAGATAAACTACAGCAATGGTCTGAAAAGTGGCTAATGAAATTTAACACAAGTAAATGTAAGGTTATGCACATAGGTAAAAATAACAGTAAGTACGATTACAAGTTATTTGGAAATTCATTAACAAAAGTGGATAGTGAAAAGGATCTCGGCGTAATCATCAGTGATGATCTCAAATCATCTAAGCAGTGTATTTCCACCTCAGAGAAGGCAAAAAGATTCTATGACCGATTGCGCGATCTTTTGATTTCAAAAGACCATCTGTCATTATAAAGCTATATAAATCAATAGTTCGTCCATATCTGGAATATGCTGTTTCCGTATGGTCACCGTATCTCATTAAAGACATTGACAGATTGGAAAAAGCACAACGGCGGGCCACAAAACTGATCCCAACTATCAGAAATATATCATACGAAAATCGACCACAATATAGGAATCTATTTTCCCTAAAAAATTGTAGACTCAGGGGTAATTTGATTCTAAAGGAAATTGACATCAAAAGTGACGACATTTTCACACTGAATGGAAATCAGACAAGAAATAATGGTCTCAAACTGTCAGGAAGTAGATTTAATTTGGACGTGGGAAGAAATAACTTTGCCAGCCGTGTAGTAAATGAATGTAATAAACTTCCTGCAGAGGCAGTGCAGTGTAGTACAGCTCGAAGTTTTAAGATTCATTTAAATAAACACCTACGTAATATGCTGTAATGCCTGCCTTTTTTATTTTGTTTTATTGTATTTATTAATTTATTTTTATCCAGTTATTATCTGTTTACTTTTTGCTATTTATTGTTTGATATAAATTATTATTATTATTTTTTTATTTACCATTATCTATTTATTTTCTCCTTTTATCTACTTGTTTGATTTTTTTATATCTGTTTATTTGGTTATTGATCATAAGGTCTCCTGTCGGTATGCTATTCCTTTGTAATATATATAATATATATATATATATATATATATATATATATATATATATATATATATATATATATATATATATATATATATATATGTATACATATATATATATACATATATATATATGTATATATATGTATACATATATATATATACATGTATATAATATATGTATAATATATATATATACATATATATATGTAATATGTATATATATATATATAATACGTATATATATATATACACATACTGTATATACATATGTATATATATATATATATATACATATGTATATATATACATGTATATATATATGTATATATATATATATATATATACATGTGTGTGTATATATATATATATATATATATATATATATATATATATATATATATATATGCACATGAGTGTGAGTGATGTACAGGTTTGATATCTCTAGCGTACTTAGTGAAAACTAGTACTTATAGATAAACTAGAGAGCGTATGACAGTACACACGCACCCCTTTTTTAGGGGTTGAGGGGGAGGGGGAGGGGGTGTCTGTTTGGAGGATGGCATCTTCACGAGTGTTTTCCCTAAGTTGTGTGCTGAGTTGTGGGATTGTTTCAGTCTCGGAACCTCGTTAACAGCTGCCGCTTCCCTGGTACAGGACGCCCTCCTCCTCCATCTCCTCCTCCTCCACCTCTTTCTCCTTCTCCTCCTCCTCCTCCTCCTCGTTCTCCTCTTTCTCCTCCTCCTCCTTCTCCTTCTCTTCCTCTCCCTTCTCTTCCTTCTCATCCTCTTCCTTTTCAGCCTTTTTTTCTTTCTCCTCTTTTTCCCCCTCCTCCTCCTGTACCTCCTCCGCCTTCTCTTCCAACTCCTCTTCTTTCTCCTCCTTCTCCTCCTTCGCTTCCTCCTCCTCCTGTACCTCCTTCGCCTTCTCTTCCAACTCCTCCTCTTATTCCTCCTCCTTCTCCTCCTTCGCTTCCTCCTACTCCTACTCGTCCTCCATCTCTTCCTTCGGGCGTCGTTCGGATCGTCTTCCATGTTCCCGAAGTTACAGACCTTTGGGGGGTTGGGGGAGGGGGGTTACTGTCACAGAGATGAATGAAATCGCTTGGTGGTAGCAAGAATAAAAACAAGAAAGTAGGCCAGCAGCACCCGTGTTTCAGGTGACGTCAGGCGATTTTATTCATCTCATGGAGCGACTGAGGAAATTGATCTCACTCTGAGAGATCCTCTCCTGTGTTTGTTCCATTTGTCGCCAGGTGATTTTATTCAGATCAGTAATGGTCGGACGTGGGGGCTGGGAGGCGACCGCCTGGGCCATGAAGAGTCGAAACCAGTCCATCAGGGGAAAAAAATTACTTGAAGAAAGTAGGATTAACCCGATCTCAATATTCTGTACAGCGACGTACTTCGCATATTTCATTCTGGTTAAGAACGAGGGGAGGATTAGGGGGGGGACATTAAGTCCCCATGCCCTAGGTATCATTTCCCTAACCCCCAATTTACATTAGTAAAATCGTCTGACGCATTTAGCCAGAACAAAGTGTATAAAGTATCACCCGTGTTCAGTGTGTTGGACCTCTCTCTTTCTCTCTCTCTCTCTCTCTCTCTCTCTCTCTCTCTCTCTCTCTCTCTCTCTCTCTCTCTCTCTCTCTCTCTCTCTCCTTCCTGCCTTCCTTCCTTCCTTCCTTCCCTCTCCTTCATTCCCTCCCCCTCCTCATTTCTTCCCTGCCCTCTCCTTCCTTCTTTCTCTCCTCCTCTGCTTTCATTTTCATTTTTCTTCCTCTCTCTCCGTTTCTCTTGCTCCTTCCCTCTCCTTTGTATTTTCGACTCTCTTCCTTCTACCCTCTCTCCTTCTCTTTTCTTACCTCCCGGTCTCTCCCCCTCTTCCTCTCTCCCTCCCTTTCTCCCTTTCTTTCCTTCCCTCTCTCCCTCTCCCCCAGTTCCTACCTCTCTCCCTCCCTTTCCCTTTTTTCTTCCCTCCTTACCCTTCCCCTCTCCTTCTGTCTATCTCCTTTTCACTTTACTTTTCGTTTCCTCCTCTCCCCTTTCCTTCTCTCTTTCTCCATTTCCTTTTACTCTCCTACCTCTCATTCCCTACCCCCTCTCCTCCCTCTCCCTCCTCCTCCTTCTCGCTCTTTTCCCTTTTTCCCTCTCTCTCTTCCCTCTTCCTTCCACTCTCATTCCCTACCTTCTTCTCGTCCCTTCTTCTCCCTCCTCCTCCTTCTCCATCTTTTACTCTTTTTCCCTCTGTCTCCTCCCTCTCCCTCCCTCACTCTTTTCCTACCTCTCTCTCTTCCTTTCCTCTCCCTCCTCCTTCTTCTCCCTCTTTTTCCCTCTCTCCTCCCTCTTCCTCCCTTTCTCTTTCCCTACCTCCCTCTCCTCCCTTCATCTCCCTCCTCCTCCTTCTCCCTCTCTTTCCCTCTCTTCCCTTTATCTCCCTCCCTCCTCTTTCTCCAACTCTCCCACAGCTGTCTGCGACGCCGGGGTCGAATCCCTCTCTCCCTCCCTCCCTCCCTCCCTCCCTCTCTCTCTCCCTAAGGGTGGGTAGCATTTGTCCGGCGGAGAGTGGCCCGACTGTCCGCCTTTGACCAGACCACCGCGGTTCATTAACAGCTGTTTGTTCCCATCCGGGAGGGACACATGACCAACACGCCCTTCCGTCCCCAGAACCTCTCCCGGACTCTCCAGGACTCTTCTCCCCTCCCTACCCCTCACCTCTCCTCTCTCCTCCATTCCCCCTCCTCTCCTCCTTCGTCTCCACTTCCTTATCCTCCATTTTCTGTTCTGAACTTCCTTTCCCTCGCTGTCTTCTTTCCTATCATCCCTGTTCTCCTCTCATCTCCTCCTCCCTCTCCTTCCTCATTCTTTTCCTTCCCTTCCTCATCTCCTCTCTCTCATTTCCTCTCCCTCATCCCCTCTATCGTACCTTTCTTTCTTCTCCTTTCTCCTCTACTTTCTCATTCCTATTCTTCCCTTCCTCATCTCCTCTCCCTCATCTCCCTTCCCTCGTTCCCCCTATCGTCCTTTTCCTTCCTCTCCTTTCTCGTCCTCCTCTTCTTCTTTTTCATTCCTATCCTTCCCTTCCTCATCTCCCCTCCCTCATCTCCCTTCCCTCATTCCCCCTATCGTCCTTTTCCTTCCCCTCCTTTCTCCTCCTCCTCTTCTTCTTTTTCATTCCTATCATCCCTTCCTCATTTTCCCTCCCTCATCTTCCCTTTCCTATTCTTCATTCTCTTTCCCTCGTCGTCCTCTCTCCTATCGTCCCTTTCCTTCCCCTCCTTCCCCTCCTTTTCTTCTTTTCCAGCCTCTATTCTCCCTTCCTTCTCGCCGCCTTTTTCGCTCTCCATTTCTCCCTTTTTATCCTTTTTCTCCTTTCCCGTCCCCGTTTCTCCCATCTTCATCCCTTCCCCCCCCTTCATCTGCCTTGCCCTACCCTTCCTTACTCTCTTCTCTCCTGCTGTCTCCCTTACCCTATCCTTCCCTCCACTCATTTACCCTCCCCTCCCTTCCTCTCCCTTCCCTTTATCTTTCCTTTTTCCTCTACCCTCCCTCCCCCCTCCCTTTCCCTAATCTATCTTGCCCTCCCTTTCCTTCACCTCTCACCCCTGGATACAAAATGCAGTTAATGTTCATCCTTACACAGAATATTTGCTAATCGGAGATTAAGGTTTTACACTGGGAGACGCTTAACTACACTATGTGTGTATGTGTCTGTGTCTGATGAGGAACCTAAAGAGGACCTGTCTTCGTCAACGTAGGCCTTGTCTGCATTCTTGCTCCCTCGAGGTCACAGAGGAACCTTCGGATTCTCTTCTTCTTTTTTTTCGAGAAGAAAATCATTAAAATCCTTGAGGGCCACAATGCACGAAGAAGCTTGACAATGGGTCTTGCTCCTGTAGACGCTGATGAAGACTTTTTCGTCTTTGTTTTCAGTCCAGGCGGGTCTATCGTTTCCTCGGCTTCTTAATGGGTCTCCGTTATGCGTCTCTCTCGTTATCTCTCTTTCTTGGTTTCTCGTTTTCTGGCCCCCCCTCTCTCTCTCTCTCTCTCTTTCTGTCTCTCTGTCTCTTTCTTTCTCTCTCTCTCTCTCTCTCTCTCTCTATATATATATATATATATATATATATATATATATATCAACACTCTCCCTCCCCCCCTCTCTCTCTCCCTCTCTCTCTCTCTCTCTCTCTGATACAGGACACACCACGTGTTCAGAATGACTTTCTCTGAAATTACGACACTTGTGTATACGTTGAACACGAGATCTTTGAATACACACACACACACACACACACACACACACACACACACACACACACACACACACACACACACACACACACACACACATATGTATATATATATATATATATATATATGTGTGTATATACATATATATATATATGTATATATATATATATATATATATATATATACATATATGTGCGTGTGTGTGTGTGTGTACGCTCCTTTTCTTTTCTTTTCTTTTAGATCAGTGTGTACTTGTAGAATAGATGCGAACTTATCGTTTTTATTCATCCTGCCGGCAAACGGTTTTTTCGATATAATGAAACTGTTACATAACTGACAGAGTTACAGGCTTAGATGGGATGACATTCAGGCTGCCGCCAAACGATTTTGTTCACCTGAAGATGAGTGGGGATTATTGGGCTAACCTGAGCACAAATTGAAACGCAGGCGACACAGGTGACGCAGAAGGCACAGGTGACGTAGGCGGCACAGGTGACGCAGGGGGCACAGGTGACGCAGCACAGCTGAAGGAGTACATCTAGAGGAATTTCAAGTGAGAGAGAAGTCCAAACTGTACTTATATTCAGCAACGGGAAGTCTGCCTTTACCCTGTGTCGCGTCACCTGTGTAGCCTGCGTCTCAGTTTGCGTTAAGGCTAAAATATCTCATTCTGCCATTGGGTAATTTCATTCATTAGAGAGAAAGGTATTTGTTTCCTAAAGAGTTTAACTGCAGAAAGGAACATATATATATATATATATATATATATATAAGGAACCATGTATTAATAAAATCATTTGATGACAAACATATTAAAAATAAAAGTATCATCAGGTACGGAAGGCGTTTGAACCTTTATCGAGTGACGTCAGACGACTTTATTCAGTTGAGACACGAGACCTGTGCCCGCCTACTCTTCCCCATGCACAAGGGTGAAAATAGGTATGTTTACTGCCTGGGAAATGATCTTTATCGCACTTCGCCGGATAAAAGACGAATCCCAGTCTGTCATTGATTTCTTATGAAAAACAAGAGAAAGTGGGTCATCTCTTGCTCCTCCTCCTCCTCCTCCTCCTCCTCCTCCTCCTCCTCCTGCTCCTCATCCACCCCCTCTTCTCCCCCACTGGTGTGCATACATTCCGTTTTCTTTGCTTTATTTATTTGTTTATTTATTTATTCATGTTTATTTTTTGTTTAATTTTATTCATTCATTTGTTTGTCTATATATTATGTTTGTTTTTATTTTATTTCATTTTTTCTAGGTGTTTATTTATTTTTTATTTTGTTTAATCATTGAATTTTTAGTCTTCTACTTCAAAAACGTAATCAACATGGTTCATTTCGGCGTAGATTATAATTCTGTAATAAGACGATACTACGTTAATCTGGTCCGTATGGGCGTCACTGTATTGATAGGCTTCAGGACTTCAGAAGGAGAGCGAGATCTTAGCTTCAGGCAGTTTCAAGCAGCTGTGAATCTAAGTTACTGAATGGAGACGCCTTGTTCTTCCTAACACTAAGGGCACAGGTGTATGTGATAGCGCGCTCGGCTTGTACATAACCATGCAAGTAATTAGCACTTAAATAACATTATATTCACATATAAGCAGATTGTGTACACATACGTTTGTGCACACATGTACGTAAACGGGCGAATGTGCGCGCGCGCGCGCGCACTCAGGCACACGTATGAACACATATACGCACATACGCACACATAAGAAAGCAGGAACGTGCATGCGCGCACACACACACACACACACACACACACACACACACACACACACACACACACACACACACACTCTCTCTCTCTCTCTCTCTCTCTCTCTCTCTCTCTCTCTCTCTCTCTCTCTCTCTCTCTCTCTCTCGCTCTCTCTCTCTCTCTCTCTCTCACACACACACACACACACACACACACACACACACACACACACACTCTCTCTCTCTCTCTCTCTCTCTCTCTCTCTCTCTCTCTCTCTCTCTCTCTCTCTCTCTCTCTTTCTCTCTCTCTCTCTCTCTCACACACACACACACACACACACACACACACACACACACACACACGACTCGATGGCGCGGTGGTAGCGATCGCGGCCACCACTACGGTGGTCCGAGTTTGAATCACGCCCAGGGCTGAAATAATTTCAGTATCGCTGTGCTCCAAGTCGTTACCCCAGCTCTCATGAGCGGAGAGTTAGGTGTGTGTGTGTGTGTGCGTGTGAGGTCACAGCATTACCCATAGATCGGTCATATATGAGCTATGAGCTCTCTTTCGGGAGGGTAATAGCTGTCGGTCACGAGTCCAACATGTGATCCAAGACCACGGTGAATTACATACACATACGCACATGCGTGCGTGCACACACACACACACACACACACACACACACACACACACACACACACACACACACACACACACACGAGGCTTCATATTGTAGTGGTTATCGTCTTGACCATTCACGCAGGTGGTCCGAGATCGTATTTCACTCGCAGCATGAAAGCTTTACTAACACTGGAATCCGGTACTGTCTCCCATACGCAAGGAGACGGGTGTATGGTGTGCGGAAACTCTAAACATTACCAATAGATCGAACTTTACCATCACGAGTCAAGCACATGATCCGAAGAAATATTAAAGAGTGTAATAAATTGTTATGAATTTTGTATCTGTGTTTATTTGTTAATCTAAGTACAGTTTGTTTTTGTACATATTTATTTACATGTTTGTTGAAATGTTCCAGTATATCTTTTTTTTTTCTTCTTTGCGTATTTGTTAATTCATTCATCTATTTATCATTTATCTGTCTATTTAACTGTTCTTTTAGTCCCGCCACCGATAGATTACATGTCTGTGTTTGGTTAGGAAATTGTTAAACGATTTGCATTTTATTATAGAATATATTATTGTGTGTGAATGACAGAATTGTGACAGCATGTTAGAAATCTATACTTCACCATAAAGAAAAAGTCAATCATAAGTAAATGGAAATGCTTTAACAAATAAGTAAATATATATATTTAGTGAAAGTATATAGGCTATTATTATATATTATTTTTATTATTATTTTTATTATTTATCTAGCTTCGTTTATTGATATATTTTTTATCTATTTATTTATTTATTCATTTTTACTATGCTATAAGAATGTCAATGTTGACGCTTGAGTATATACTATGTATATATATATATATATATATTATATATATATATATATATATATATACATATACATACATATATATATATATAATATATATATATATATATATATAATATATATATATATTTATTTATATTTCATAAAAGAATATCAGCGTCACTGATTACATTAGGAACATAACGAAGTGTACTAATCAGTCATTAGACATAACGAACATCAGACTTCCTCGTTTCATCTTTGCGAAAACTTTCTACCCTCAGGGACAGATTGAATTATCGACGATATTTTCTTCGGTTCATTTTCGATTTAACGTCAGGGACTACCTCGTTTAGCGTACAGAGTACGGTGCCTTACGAAAGGATTTTGGTTACCGCGGTTGGAGGGCGTCTCATTAAGCGTGGATTCTTTTTGATAGCTTCGATATTAGTGTCAGGACTCGAACCCGTGCAGTTGGCCTTCGTAGCGACTCCCTAACGCGCCCGGTACCACTGTACCACAGAGGGGGATTACTCTCTTGGCTCATTTCTTTCCTGTCACGTACT
>NC_134777.1:104662311-104669811 GCF_046742065.1 Oratosquilla oratoria | reverse complement strand
TAAAGGAAAAGGTAAGAGCATGGGGGGGGAGAAGGGAGACGAGGAAGGGGAAGACAATTGGATATGGAGGGGGAGAGGGGATGGAGTGAGAGGGATAGAGAGAGAGAGAGAGAGAAAGAGAAAGAGAGGGACAGGGAGAGAGAGAGAGAGGGGGACAGAGAGTGGGAAAGAGAGATAATTCATCGCAAAAAACAAAACAAAAAAAAACAAGAATTGTTGGAGACTGTTGTGTTAGAACAACGTTTTGGTTGTGAGTGACAAATAGTTGTGGTTGTAACAGTTGTAGTTGTAATAGTAAGACAGTTGAGTGACATTTGTAAACGTGAGTATTAATTATGGTTGAGAGTGTTTAGGTTGTAAGTTGTAGTTTGGCAGTTGTAAGCTACACTTGTAGTTGTGAGTGATAGTTGTAATTGGGAATTGTAGTTATGTGGTTGTTGAGTTTGGGTGGGTGTGGTTGTATCTATAAGTTGTAGTTATGTATGGCAGGGATGTATGTTGTAAATAAGAGAAAAGTTGTATGTTGTGGTTGTGGTTGTGATGAGCAGAGGGTTGTGGGCATTCACAAACACTACCATCTGCTATTTTTAACCAAAATCATGTTGTTACGAACTGTAGTTCAGCGGCGCTTCTATACTTGTGGATAATCTAGTTTGGTTAAGTCTCTATCTCAGTTTCTCTCTATCTATCTCTCCCTTCCTCATCTTACCCTCTACCCCCCCTCTCTCTCTCTCTCTCTCTCTCTCTTTCTCTCTCTCTCTCTCTCTCTCTCTCTCTCTCTCTCTCTTTCTCTCTCTCTTGTCTCTCTCTCTGTCTATATATATATATATATATATATATATATATATATATATATATATATCTTTCTGTCTCTTTCTGTCTCTTTCCTTCTCTCTCTCTCTCTCTCTCTCTCTCTCTCTCTCTCTCTCTCTCTCTCTCTCTCACCCTCTCTCTTTCTGAGTTTCACAGTTGTAGGTGGAATTTGTTATCACATATTATTTATGTTTTGTTTATTTAATGTTTTAATGTCATAATGTAGTTGTTGGGAAAATATAGACCCACTTGAGCTTCATGCCCGAAAACTGAATGAGAGTGTTGCCACATCAGTGGTTACATATTTGTTTTCGTTTTCCCTTTTGACCAAAGGAAATTGGACAAAACGAGGAACATCAAAAGGCCAAAAGGTAATTAAAAACGTACTTTTTAAAGATATCCATTTTACACTCTCACCATCCTCCCCCAAAGGAGAGCGAAAGAGAGAGAGGGAGAGAGAGAGGGGGGGAGGGAGAGGAAAAGGAAAGTTTCATTAGTGGATAAGTTATGAAGTTGAAGTTTGTTGGGAATTGAACCCCGACTTTTCAAGTTGTTTAGATCCAAGTTTGCGGATGGCTTTGAGTTATACCCGACGGATACCCCCCATGCTCCCGCCACACGCCTCGACTCCCCTATGCTCAGGAAATGTTGCGATAATGTTTATTAGTTAACTTCCACACCTTACCAAACCACTCCCGCGCTGTGGGAAGTGAGAAACCTATTACCACCATCACTAACATCATTATCACTGCCATCACTACCATTACCAACACTACAGCCATAATTACTACCACCACTACCACCATCACTACTACTACTACCACCACAACCAACACTGTCACTACAACCACCACAATTACCACTACAACCACTGCTATTACCACCATTAGCAACGCTACCACCACCACTACCACCATTATTACCACTACCAACACCACCACCACTAACACCACTGCCATCACTACCATTACTTCCACCGCAATCACCACTACCACCACCACTACCATTACTAGAACCACTGCCACAACTACCATTATCATCACTGCCACCACCACTACTACCAACACCACCACTACCACCACTACCAACACCACCACCACCACTACCACCACTACCAGACTTCTTCTTTTGTTCTTTTAGAACAGATTCACCTTTGCAGCTCTTATTCTTCTTAACCACCCCTTCCCCCCGCCCTCACCCCATTACTCTCTTTTCATGTCAACCTTTCCAACTCCTCAGCTTCCTCCTCCTCCTCCTCCTCCTCCTCCTCCTCCTCCTTCTCCTCCTCCTCCTCCACCACCACCACCACCTGCACCTGCAGCTCTTCTTCCACCTTCTTCCACCTTCTCCTTCTCCTCGTCCTTGTTCTCAGCCTGTTCTTTCACTATTTCTATCTCCAACTTTTCCTTCTCCTTCTCTTTTTCTTCCTCCTCTTCCACTTTTACTTCCTCTTCTTCCTCTTCCTCCACTTTTTCCTCTTCCTTCTCCAACCTCTCCTCCTCCACCTGGTCTCCTCCTCTACGTGCTCCTCCATCTACTCCTACTTATTTTCCACTTTCCTTTTGTCCCCCTCCACTTCCTTCTCATATTTTCTCCTCTTCCTTTTCTTCTTCCATCTTCTCCTCTTCTTCCTCCTCTTCTTATATCTCCTCCTCCTATTCATCTTCCTTTTCTTTATTCTCATTCTCCTGCTCCTCATGTTCCTCCTGATCCACCTTCTTTGCTTCTTCCACTTCCTCCTCCTCTCCTCCTCTTCTACATTTTCCTCCTCCAACTCCTGCTCATCCTCCTCTTCTTCCACCTTCTCCAATTCCTGCTCATCCTCCTTTTCTTTCACCTCCTCCTCCTCCTCTTCCTCTCCTCCTTTTCTTACATTTTTATACATTCTCCTCCTCCAAATTCTGGTCATCCTCCTCTTCTTCCACGTTCTCCAACTCCTGCTCCTCCTTCTTTTCTTGATTACCACTCCTCTCCTCTTGCTCCTCCACCTCCTCCTCCTCCTCCTCCTCCTCCTCTTCCTCTTCCACCTGCACCTCCTCCTCCACCTCCTCCTCGTCTATTCACAACCCCTGCCAACCCAATTACCTGCGTATTAATTATAGTCACTTCGTTCTCTTTTTCCCACATTTTGCTTCCTCCACCATCACCGTGACCTTCCTTCCTCCATCTCTCCAATAACCAAGGAGGAGCGAAACAAGAGGTTAAAGAGAGAGAAGGATTGTCTATGTAGGATTTAAACCCGTCAACACGCCGGAGCACTTTATTGATTTGTTCTGGCTAAGGACCTCATGCATCACAATGTAAATACAGTTTTCGCTGTTGTTGTAGATAATCTAGTTTTTTTACTATAGTCATCGAAGACGAGGAGTTGTCATGATGTCCTGCTCTGAGCTGAATAGAACTGTGTGGCGTTAGACATGAAGAAATATGCATTGAATTCATATTCTCAAGCTCAATATAATTGTTCGACGCCAAATTCACCATCCCACTCCCACGCTGTGGGAAGTGAGAAACCCTTGGTAGGGCAAACCCTGTCAATTGCGGGAAGCCTTTTTTTATGTATTTATTTATTTATTTATCTATTTATTTTCTATTTATTTATTATTATTATTTTTTTATACATTTATTTTATTTCATTTTATTTATTTATTTATCTATTTATTTATTTATCTATTTATTATTTTTTTTTTTTTTGCCGATGCTTCAGTCGCCTCCCCGCCTGGCCAGGTCTATCGGGAAGCAACTCAAAAAACACGCAGCCGGTCCCGGAATCGAACTCGCGACCATCAGCTCGTGAGGTCGACACCAGACAGAATAGAATATGTAAATGGCATCGTTGTAGGAAAAGGGATGAGCCTGTATGTTGAGATTTAGAAATGAATTATCCCACGCAAGAATACATTACACAGGGTTATTGATTACATATGCCAGTTTTGTTAGTGAATTTTGCATTTTTCTAAGTTAAAAAGTGGGGGGGGGGGAAACATTAACACTTTGATTTATTATTAAACGAATTTCATTACAGGAGAGTGCTAGAAAGATTTAATCTTCGTAAGAATGAAATTTCGACCAATCTTTTCCGCCACAATGTGCTGAGTCTTTAGAATGAGAGGCGAGTTGGTTTCTTCGCGTTTTGGAGATATTTTGACGCGGCTATCCCCTGATAAGAGAGTTAGAGTAGCGTTTCCCAACCTTTTCCGACCATAGCACCACCTGTTGTCGTATCTAATCAGTCCAGCACTCCTATCTTGTTATTAGAGGGATAAAAGAAAGTGAAGTGTACTGCTTGATGATTTATTTTCTTGATTAAGTCCTTAGAACTGAAACAAATTGACAATACTGTTTGTAGAAAAAATAAGAACACCCTAGAAAAATAAAATAGCATGGAAATTTTACTGCCATGTTTGCGTCTCTTCCCAGCACCCTCTATAATTGATTTCAGCAACCCCAGATTGGGAAACGCTGGATTAAAGTGTTTTTTTTTTTCACACAAGAACAACCAACTCTGATTCGTGAGTGTATTTTTTTACTGTTGTTTTATGACCAGAATTTTGTTTTGGAATTTTTGTTCTCCCAAAGGAGATGTATACTGAAATATGTTAGTCAACAATGTGTTACTATGGGTCACTTTTGAATGTCCTCGATGTTACTTATAATGACGTAGCCCGGGAACAATTTAATGAAGATTCTTGATGACTACCAATATATATTATGTTTTGCGAGCTCCAACGTTAAAGAAGATGATCGAATGTATGCAAAGCGAAGCAATGCATCTATTGCATTTCGCTTTAGTTGACTAAGATTTTGGTTACGAGACAATAATAGAGGAATGTATATGTTTATTTGTGTGTGTATTTATGTGTAAGGGTAGTTATGTGTACACATGGGTATGGTACTTAGTGTAGCTTCTTTCCTGTATAATAGGTTAAATACAGTTAAGAAAGTACACACACAAAATAATATATACACACACACGCGCGCGCGTGTTATATATACATACATACATATATATATATATATATATATATATATATATATATATATATATATATATATATATATATATATTGCGCCTTGTTTTGGATTGAAGTCCTGGATTTGGCCCATTTTTCATATTTCTTCGGCCCCTTTCCAAACAACACCGTTGGTATTCGATGACTGATTGAAATAACCTGTCACTTTTATCGGTCAGAAACGGCTTGCAGCTCAGCTGTTCTGGCAAGGCACGTCCAACTCGTACGTTATCTGTGTGTTTATCAGCCACAAATGCTAGGTTTGCCTTGCTAGTTCTAGATAAACGCCATGAAACGTAGTAATCACAAGCGAATGTATCGTTCAAGTTTGGCAAGAGTTCTGTGTTCGAGTTGATTGTCAACAAGTGTAATTTCGTTACTCCTGTGTTGAGCTTGTTTGGACCACTGTCCATCAATCAATCAATCAACCAACCAACCAATCAGTTAGTCAGACAAAAAGTCATCCACTGCTGAACACAGATCTCCCTTAAACCATTTCATGGTTCACATGACTGCTCTGACCTCTGCCATATCACTCCTGCAAACTTCTCTATCTTGTTTCTCCACCATCTGTCTGGCTTTCTTCTTTCACGCTTACCATCTCGCGGCGTGCAGTCAGTAACACCCTTGTTTCAACTTCCATTATTCTTTCGCGCTATCTTCATTGTCCAGTTTTATTCCAGTTGAGTATTGTCACGAAATATATTTCGAGGTATTTTAAGAGGTAGTAAAAGAGGTTTGCATAGTATTGACAACCTTTTTTGGCTGCCACCCAAAATCCTGTCTAGGTTGACCATGGCGACTCTTACCTTCATAAACACTCAAAAGGCAAGAGTAGATGTTAGTAGTTTTTTCACCTCAAATCGTCTATGTCTCATTGTTTTTGCTTAACCTTGGATAATAAGGACTTAGGAATTCTACAATCAGGATTAATACTTTGATAATATTTTGAATAGGAATATTGGGAAAATAACAAATCCACAAATCCTTAGTGACCCGGTCAAACGGCTTGGCGACCCAACTTTGGGTCGTGACCCATGGGTGAAGAATCACTGCCCTATACAGTACTTACAAAGGATTACAAAGGCGGAGCATGCCGACAGGAGACCTTTTGGTCCATAACTAGGTCGAATGTGGAAAAATGTTATAATAATGATAAATAAATCAAAGAAAAATAAATAAAAATTATAATAGTATAATAATAAATAAAATAGATAAATGCATATAGTTAAATGATAAACATACAGGTAAATAGTAAATAATAATGAATTAACAGATAATTAATAATAAATGAAAATCAAGCAAATAATAAACAAACAAATAAGCAAATACAAAATAAATGGCAGTCATTGCAGCATCATACTTACTCTGTTATAATCATCAGTTGTGTTCTCGGGAACAATATCGCCCCGAGGAGAAGTCATAGAGATGGCTCAGGGAAGATTTAAAAAGGAAAATAGAACTCAAAAATAAAGTCATAAAAGAAAGCTGCGAGACTGTGATCCATATGGGTGGCATTAAAGCCCTCCACACCCTAAAACTGTATCAACTTCAACTTTATCCTGACATATAACTGATTTTTTAAAATAATTGATTATATCTTTAGAAGCTTTGTGAATGCATAGTGAAAGAACAATATTCGATAGTTAAAGGCTTAACCCACTCAGAGAGAAGTTTAACTATTTAAATGTTGCATACCCTGTCATCTATATCGATAGATAACTATTCACTGTGATAGAAATTCCTTGTACTCTATTACATATGTGTTTACTGTAGTAGTATATATTAAAACGTGGGTATACTTGAAGGTTATCGTCGACGTCCTTTGTAACCTGGCTGTACACGTATCTACATCCTTTTTCTCCCCTCCCTCCCTCCCTCCCTCCATCCCATTTCCCCACTTCCTCCCCTCCACCTCCCCCTTCCCCCCCTCCCACCCAACCCCCACCCCCACCCCACACGGCTCCTCCTACGTGAGCTCATCACAGTCTCTGCAAACAAGGGCAAAACGTGACCTTCTGACCTGAAATGATGAGGCAGGGCTCATCAGGTATACGAGGAGATAAGTCTGCATCAGAATGATGACACGATCTCGGACTCTCAGCTTCTGGTGCCAAGAGCTTTTGGTGAATCAAGAAGAGACATTGGTACTATGAGAACGGAGACATGCTGTACATGTACACAAAATACCACACACACACGCACACGCACACACACAGACACACACACACACACACACACACACACACACACACACACACACACACACACACACACACACACACACACACACACACACACACACACAAACACATACAAACACAACTCGTAGAGTTCCCGGTTGCCACTACGGAGGTCCGGGTGTGAATCCCGCCCAGGGCTGAAATAATTTCAATATCGCTACTCTGCGGGTTGTTACTAGTGAGCGGAGAGTTGGGTGTGTGTATACGTGTAAGGTCACAGCATTACCCATAGATTGGTCATGTACGAGCTCTGAGCTCTCTCTCGGGAAGGAAATAGCTGTCGATCACAAAGTCCAGCACGTGATCCAAGACCATAGTGAATCACACACACACACATGCACGCAAGCGCATGTACACAGCACCACACATATATCCCCCTGCACACACACACAAACACACACACACACACACACACACACACACACACACTC
>NC_134777.1:104652311-104657311 GCF_046742065.1 Oratosquilla oratoria | reverse complement strand
GTGGTGGGCGAGGGAGTATGTATAAGAAATAATTTGACGCAGCACGAAGGGATTTCTCCCAGTCTTCTACTTTTCTGCATGAGGGGATGGAGAGGGGGGGGTGGAGATTGAATGAAGCGGCCTTGCTGTGGATGTGCTGTGTCTTGTGACACTGCTTCTGAGCCAGGGCAATGGGGTGAGATGCAGGGGTGACCCCGTCATCCAGGAGGGAAGAGGGTGGAGTGGAGTGGAGTGGAGTAGGGATGGAATGAGTGGGAGTTTTTTTTATGCCTGTTTTTTGGCTACCTCCCTTATAAAGGGGACAAAAGCCTTTGGTGTATGTTTGTATTATTATTATTATTGTTATTATTGTTATCATTATTATTTTTATTATTTCTATCTTCTTTATTTTTTTTATTTTATTTATTGATTTTTTGTAATGCGAGAGTTTCCTTATGACTGCAATTTTATCCTTTAAGAAATTTTGACAAAGAGGAATTTAATAACGAAACTTTATGAGGTCGCGTCTCTCATGTGCACAAATGCCTTTTGCCAGAGTCGACCAATATTGCTTAGGTGTTTGTCCAACACGCTTTCAAAACTTCGAAAAGCTCATTCCTGCAATTGCATCAGCGGGAAGTGTTTGGGTTATCATAATGGAAAAGCGAGAGGCAGACAATGAATAGATAAGGTTAAAGTTACAAATAACATAAGATGAAAATTGAAGTAATGAATAAATGCGTGAATATATAGGTAAATATGTAGATAAATGAATAGAATAGAATTGGAATAAATAAAATTATCAAATAAAAGGGAATAAGCTAGAAAATTATCAAATAAAAGGGAATAAACTAGAAAATAGTTGAATTAAAAATTAACTAGAATGATGATGATTTGGTTTAACGTTACAAACTCTCCTCTATCGGGAGGCTAGAACGGTGCCCCTTACAGAGGAAATTGTAGCGTTGAATTTAATTAACCATGCCCTTGGTTCAACTTCGCCGGTGGCAGGATTCGAACCGCCATCCCCTCGACCTTCGCCGCAGGTAACGACGCCCTAACCCGTTAATCTCACCCTTTCTTACCTTCCAAAAGGCTCTAGAATACTTTCGCCTTGCTATCTAGTTTTAACTTTCTAGAGAAGATTTCGTGTCCACCACGTAGGGCAAAGGTTGTCGCAGCGAATCATTCCGTGGCACAAAGTTTCATATATTTTTGTGTCATTTGTCTTTAATTAGTCATTTATTTATGTTTTTAATTTATTCTGTCATTTTTTCGTTTTGTAATTTTCTGTGGTGCCGTTTACGTTTTAACTTTACTATTTACTTGTTTCGGGATTCATTCATTTATATATTTTATAACTTATTCATTTATTCATTCATTCATCTATTTTTGATGCGATCCAAAGGTGTTTTTGAGATGTGCCGAGTCGTCTCCTTTTGTTTAGAAATAATAATAATAATTATAAAGAGAATAAAAAAAGTATATATATATATTCATTCAATTATTTATTTATTTATTTTTTCTCTCATTCGTCATCTCTCGCTTCTCTTCAGCCAACTCAATTTTCTATTCTCCATTTTTCTCTTCCTGACTTCTCTTCCTCCCCTTCTTCGTCTATTCCTTTCTCTTCCCGTCTCCTCTTCTTCCCCTTCTTCGTCTCGTCTTTTCTCTTCTCGTCTCCTCTTCCTCCCCTTCTTCCTCTCCTCTTTTCTCTTCCCGTCTCCTCTTCCTCCCCTTCTTCATCTCCTCTTTTCTCTTCCCGTATCCTCTCCCTCTCCTTCTTCGTCTCCTCTTTTCTCCACCTGTCTCCTCTTCCTCCCCCTATTTGTCTCCTCTTTTCTCTTCCTGTATCCTCTTCCTACCCTTATTCGTCTCCTCTTTTCTCTTCCACTCCTTCTTCTTCTCCTCTCTTCTCTTCCCGTATCCTTTTCCTCCCATTCTTCTCCTCTTTTCTCTTCCCGTCTCCTCTTTCTCCCCTTCTTCGACTCCTCTTTTCTCTTCCCGTATCCTCTTCCTCCCCTTCTTCGTCTCTTCTTTTTCCTTCTCGTCTTCTCTTCCTCTCCTTGTTCTACTCCTCTCTTCTCTTCCCGTATCCTCTTCCTCCCATTCTTTTCCTCTTTTCTCTTCCCGTCCCCTCTTCCTCCCCTTCTTCGACTCCTCTTTTCTCTTCCCGTATCCTCTTCCTCCCTTTATTCGTCTCTTCTTTTTTCTTTTCGTCTTCTCTTCCACTCCTTCTTCTCTCTTCTCTTCCCGTATCCTCTTCCTCCCTTTCTTCTCCTCTCTTCTCTTTCCGTATCCTCTTACTCCCTTTCTTCGTATGTCCTGTCTCCCTCTTCTTCTACCTCCTCTCTCCTGGTCTTCCTCCTCACTTATCGCAACAGACAACCTTCGTTCCTTTGACGTTTCTAAGCCCCAAACGATTTCACTTTCCCCATTTTCACTCTAACGGGAGATGTGATCCTCTTTCCATCTTAGAGCATACTGCTGCCACGTGATTTTATTCACATTGGGAAGGTTCCATGGACCCCAGAGGGAGTGGCGAGTCTATCGGCCGGGACCCCATGCAAGGTCGGGTTTGACCCGTAGTTGAACAATAAAGTCGTGAGACGCTTGTAGTAGTAGGTATACATTGAGCCACGGTGATGAATATATATATATATATATATATATATGTATATATATTTATATATATATATCAAGACAATAGTATTATTTGCTAACGAAGGAGAGCGCTTTCGTGTGTATTTACATTTTCACTGCTTAGTTTCTTCTCTGTTATTAGCACTGAAGATGTAAATACACGAAAGCACTCTGCTTCGGTACTTTATCTTTTATTTTGGTGATTAATCCTGCATATATATATATATATATATATATATATATATATATATATATATATATGTGTGTGTGTGTGTGTGTGTGTGTGTGTGTGTGTGTGTGTGTGTGTGTGAGTGTGTGTGTGTATTTATTTTTTATATAACAAAGTTTGTTCGACCCTTCTGCCCACAATTTTTCTCTTAATGTGATTTATAGCTTCTTCGAGGCGGTGGTCAGGGAAACCTCTAATTTGATTTGTCTTTTATTGTTTACAAACTTTAGTTATAATTACGTTCTGAGGTGCATGATTGCCGGCACGATGTTTTTTTTTTTTTTTTTTTTTTTTTAAGGGAAGAGGGAGGAGGTGCTGTCACGGACTCGTTGACTTGGTCTCAGCCTCCTACAGGTGATTTTATTCCTCTTCGTAGGATCCCTTGAAGAGTTATCACACTGGGCTATTTTCCCTCTAGCATTCTACCTCACGGTGAAACGGTTTGCCAAACCCGGGGTTGTCAAACACGTTTGACAAACGTATTTGACAACCGAATATCCCATTCGCACGGTTAAAAATCATTTCAAACACTTGATTGCCAAACCGGGTTTGACAAACAGTTTGATCGTGTAAATGGGCCTTTACAGGAACCTAGATCGCTCTAAGAACATTTCACTTGTATGTCTAACATTCGTATAAGTTAACAATCTCTTAGTTTATCATTCATCTTTGTTATATATGACGGAAAGATAATTTGATATTTGGAGATTTAAAAAATTAAAGATCATAACCCAAGTCGTTTTTACTCGAACGAACTCTCAACTGTCGAGGCTGGTGGAACTCTTGGAAGACCAGTGTGATAGCCTCTTCAGGTCTTTGGTTCTCAAGCTTTTTCGAAAAATTCATTCCCACCCCACCTTCATGAATTCTCAATATTCGGGGGCTCTCCCTCATTTTTCTTCCAAATCCCGCCCCGCTAAAAAGGGTAATGAAGAAGTAATAATAGTAATATAATGAAATGATGAAGAGAAACCTTTTGCTTTATTCTTCTATTTCTTCGGCTAAGACTGTGATGGAATTTTTTTGCATTTATATATTTTCAAATTTCTCATATTCTCTTGGGGATCCTCATGGCTTCCTTTGGGACCCCCATGGCCTCCTTGGGGACTCCCCATGAACCCCTTGGGAACCCCTATGGCCCCCTTGGGGACTCCCATGGCCCCCTTGGGGACTCTCCATGGCCCCCTTGGTTACCCCCATGAACCCCTTGGGAACCCCCATGGCCCCCTTGGGGACTCCCCATGGCCCCCTTGGGGAACCCCATAACCCCCTTGGAAACCCCAGTGACCCCTTTGAGGATTCCCCATGGCCCACTTGGGGAACCTCCATGGCTCCCTTGGTGACTTCACATGGTCCCCTTGGGAGCCCCCATGACCCCCTTGGGGACTCCCGTTACTCCTTTGGTGACCCCCATGACCCCCTTGGGAACTTCCCATGGTCCCCTCGGGAGCCCCCATGACCCCCTTGGGAACCCCCGTGACCCCTTTGAGGACTCCTCATGGCCCACTTGGTAAACCTCCATGGTCCCCTTGGGGACTTCCCGTGGTCCCCTCGGGAATCCCCATGACCACCTTTGGTGATTCCCGTTACTCCTTTGGTGACCCCCATTACCCCCTTGAGGACTTCTCATGGTCCCTTCGGGAGCCCCCATGATCCCTTTGGGGACTCCCGTTACTCCTTTGGTGACCCCCCCCCCTATGACCCCCTTGGGGACTTCCCATGGTCCCCTCGGGAGCCCCCATGATCCCCTTGGGGACTCCCGTTACTCCTTTGGTGACCCCCATGACCCCCTTGGAGACTTCCCATGGTCCCCTCGGGAGCCCCCATGACCCCCTTGGGGATTCCCGTTACTCCTTTGGTGACCCTCATGGCCCCCTTGGGGACTTCCCATGGGCTCCTCGGGAGTCCTCATGACCCCCTTGGGGACCTTGATGGCTCCCAGATGGACAACCATTGTCTTTGAGATGTGGTACTGGATTGATGGTTTATTGTTTATAATGATAATAACTTTTTTATAATATAAGAATTATTCTCTCTTATTATGATTCATGTTATTCATTTTGACATATTTCTTTTTTCATCATATTAATGCTTAGTTAATCAAATCTTTCTTTTAAATAGACATACCATGTTAAAGGGCTCGCATGTG
>NC_134777.1:104637311-104642311 GCF_046742065.1 Oratosquilla oratoria | reverse complement strand
TAATGACCCCCTTATGAGTCGATAGCCTTAAAAAAGAAAGAAAAAAAATCGAGTTCATCATGAAGAAAATGAAAAAAACGTAGAGACTGAACAACTTCACACCAAGCTTAAGGGCCCTCTTGAGTCGCTAGCCTTAAAAAATTAAATAAATAAATAAAAATTATTAAATAATGTTATTTTGGATCGATACATTAAAAAAATACTGTTTTCACATTTTTCATGCGTTACATTTTCCATTGAGCTATATTGAAACGTGTAACTTTTCTTCACAAATTCTATCAAAATTAAAATTATCAGCATTTGTCCGCAGCAACGCGCGGGGAATTTGGCTAGTGCATACACACACACACACACACACACACACACACACACACACACACACACACACACACATATATATATATATATATATATATATATATATATATATATATATATAAAGTTATTAATTTATTTTTATTTTTGGGCTGAATATTTTTAATCATGTTTTCATATATTTATTTTGTTATTTATTCAATTTGCTTGTATTTTTATGGATTTATTTATTACGTTAGTCTGTTAATCATTTTAGCTATTTAGCTACTTTATTTCTATTTGTTATCAATTGATGAATTTGTTTATTTAGTTATTATAATTATTATTTCTTTTTAGATAAAAGGGAAGTTTATCAATGTTTAACGTGCATGAAGTAATTTCATTCAGCTACCCCCGTATAAGGGGAAAAGGCGTTTGGATCTATGTTTTAAAATTTTGCAGGAGTAGCACGGCAAAGATGGGCACAGTTGTGCAACTCATGGAATGTAATGAGAGAGGTTTTTTTTTATAAAGCAAAGGATGTGGTTAATATATATATATTTATATATATTATATATGTGTGTGTGTGTGTGTGTGTGTGTGTGTGTGTGTGTGTGTGTGTGTGTGTGTGTGTGTGTGTGTGTGTGTGTACGTGCGTATGTGTGCGAGTGTGTATGTGTGTGTATTTGTGAACTGTTACAGAGACGTGCAAATAGAGAACATGCAATTGCCTACATATTTTTTCTTTTCTTTTTTTCTTTTTCGTTTTCCAGGAAGAACGCTCACAGTGATTGATAGGAGCAAGCCTGGGGGGAGGAAGAAAGTATAGAAATATTGTGACAAAGAATTTTTTATTTGTTATATATAAAAGTATCAGAAGGAAGCGAACTCATTCTGCTTAACCTGAGTAGAACGCTTAATCGAGGATGTGAAAAAACAATAGGTATGATAAATGAAAATGTATATATATATATATATATATGTATATATATGTATATATATATATATATATACATATACACACACACATATATATATGTGTGCGTGTATGTGTGTGTGTGTGTGTGTGTGTGTGTGTGTGTGTGTGTGTGTGTGTGAAGTATTGAAATGCGTTCCAGACACACACGCACGCACACACACACACACACACACACACACACACACACACACACACACACACACACACACACACACACACACACACACACACACACACACACACACACACACACACACACATACATACACACACACAGAAGAGAGAGAGAAGGGGAAAGAACCGATGGGAAAGGAAAACACACCTTATACCCTACGCACTTACACAAAAATGCACACACACACATACACACGTACACACACACACACACACACACACACACACACACACACACACACACACACACACACACACACACACACACACACACACACACACACACACACACACACACACACACACACACTATGGCGCAGTTGTTAGAGTTCCCGGTAGCCACTACGATGGTCCGAGTTCGAATCCCATTCAGGGCTTAAATAATTTCAGTATTGCTGAGCTGCGAGTCATTACTCCATCTTTCATGGGTCGGGATTTATGTGTGTGTGGTTATAAATTGACCCATTACCCATAGATCGGTCATGTATGAGTTCTGAGCTCTCTTCCAGGAGGGAAATAGCTATCTATCACAAAGTCCAACACGTGATCTAAGACCATGGTGAATCACACATACTCAGATAAGTACTGAATTCAGTTCTTAGTTTTGGTTAAAATGACAGCGGGACGATTTGTGTTTTAAGAAATCTTCTTATTCGACAGAGGGAGAGAGAGAGAGAGAGAGAGAGAGAGAGAGAGAAAGGAAAAGAGAGAGGTGGGTTTGTCTTCAATTTAGCTGAATTCCGCTGAATCAAGTATTTCATTTCCCTATTCAAGATGAATTTTCAAAAGCCAATTTCATGGGATCTGGCCTCTTTGCCGTGGGACCTTGTAATTGAAAAAAAAAGGAATAAGAAGTTACTTGATGTATAAGGGAACTATGTTAAGATTTCCCGAGTGTGTGTGTGTGAGTGTGTGTGTGTGTGTGTGTGTGTATGTGTGTGTGTGTGTGTGTGTGTGTGTGTGTGTGTATGTGTGTGTGTGTGTGTGTGTGTGTGTGTGTGTATTTGTATGTGTATGTGTGTGTGTGTATGTGTGTGTGTGTTTATCGTGTAGTTTAAGTGTCTAGACTTTAGACTGACATGTTCGACAATTTACTGACTTGTTATTATTGTTGTTCATTATTTCATTAATGTATTTATATTAGTTATTCTAATTTTTATTTGTGTATATATATTATCATTGTCAATATTTATTTTTTGTTTTTTGTTTTTTATTTTATTATTTATTTAATTTGTTCTTTTACTTTTGTTTTTTATTTTTTAATCAATTTTTATTAATTTATTTATCTATTTATTCATTTATTTGTTTGTTGTACATGGAATTTTTTTTAGACATTAGTTGTCTACTGGAAAAGGATTCGGATGTAAAAGAATTTCTATTTTAACAGAATTGTACGCATGTGCACGTCTATACACACAGGTGTAAGTGCTCACACATACGCACACATACACACACACACACACACACACACACACACACACACACACACACACACACACACACACACACACACACACACGCTTAAGTGCGAAGGCTATATAAACATCAGTTATAGCTTTCCATGCATTTAATCTCGCGATTATATTTCCTTGAACGGGTCATTAAGTCAAAATGATTTTTATATACAACAGAATTTATTAGTTTTTTTTTTCCCAGAAAATAACGACTATATTCCCCGTGAAATGATATTTGCATTAGTAACATGGCAAGTTGAGGGAGGCCTTTGTCCAGCAGTGAACTCGAGATGGTTGATTGATTGATGGAATAGGACATTTAAGATGGCGTGAAAGTGATTTGCAGCTTGCAAATCATATATTTGCAATGTTAAAATGGTGAGGTTAGAATAAGGTTAGGATAAATTAGCTATGAGAGGTGGGTTAGTATCGTTTGCATTGTGTTGTAGTTGAAGTGTTTTATTTTGTTTTATTTATCTATTTATCTTTATATTTGTTTATTTATTTTTTGTGGGGAGGGCGATCATCACTGTGTGGAGACATAATGTGCAGTTATCACCCAAAGTACTTTTAATATGTTTTCTTTCTTTCAATACGATGCAATTACACTTAATGAAATTAAAACATCACCACGGAAATAGAGGTTAATTTTTATATGCTCAACACACACACACACACACACACACACACACACACACACACACACACACACACATACACACACACACACACACACACACACACACACAGACATGTATGTATATATTCATACATAAATGAAAATTATAATGATAGTTTTACCATTGTTTGAAATATAATAGTAATACTGATAATAGTAATGATAATGATTATAAATGTATCATATGAAAAATGATAATAATGGTAAACAATATAGATAATAGATTACAATAAATAATTAATGAATATATGTCAATTGGAGGAAAGAGTGACTCCTGGTGAATTTGGACCTTTCACACTTACACACGTACATACACATTACAAACACACACGTAGACATGCACATACATACACGCTCATACACATGCACATACACAATACAAACACACATAAATAGATATACACATACGCTCATACACATGCACCTACACAATACAAACACACTTAGATATACGCATACACACACGCTCATACACATACACATACATGCACAATATAAACACACACACGTAGTTATACGCATACATACACGCTCATACAAATGCACATACATATACAACACGGCTCGGTGGCTCAGTTAGTAGAGTTTCCGGCTGCCACTACGGCGGTCCGGGTTCGAATCCCGCCCAGGGCTGAAATAATTTCAGTGTCGCTGCGCTGCGAGTCGTTACTGCAATTCTCGTGGGTGGGGAGTTGGGTATGTGGTGAGTGTAAGCTCAACGTATTACCCATAGATCGGTCATATATGAGCTCTGAACTCTCCTCCGGGAAGGAAATAGCTGTCGATCACGAGTCCAACACGTGATCCAAGACCATGGTGAATCACATACAATAAATAGGAATTGTATCAATGTTGCCGCGATGAACTAAAGGGACGAGAGCTCGAGCCACCTCAGGCTTAAACTAGTTTGTATTAGGCGAGGGGGACGTCCTCGCTAAACTAGTTTATGTAATAAGATTAACTCGTGTACACAACGGTGTAATTTCACGTCTGTTGAAGCTTTTCACACGATTCGTGCACCATCAATACGGTCACGCACGCTGAAGTCATTTCTCTCAGAATCAGACGGTTTTAGTCAGTTGCTGACCCATAGGTCCTGAAGGGGGTCGGGGTCCGTGGCGGCCTCGTTCAAGGCGGGGTCCTCCAAAACTGAATAAAGTTGGTTTAGATGGGTTTGGATCGGAGTATGAAGATGGCGTGACCGTCTTTAATGACTTAAAGGGTTTTAGGGATTTTTTTTGGTTAATCTCTATAGGTTCTGTTGGCCTTTGAGACGTGTTGAGGGATTGAGTTGAGGAGGAGAGGGGGATGCCTCAATACATTGAGGTTTAGACACGCTAGTGTAGCGGTAGATTCGCCTTTGCAACATGTTGGCTTAATTTCGCTTTACTTATATTAATTATCTGTTTTGTTTTATTTG
>NC_134777.1:104632311-104634811 GCF_046742065.1 Oratosquilla oratoria | reverse complement strand
TTTTTCCGATTCTTTTTGGTTTTACGTTTTGAGATTCAATTGCCACGTCACCTTTTTTCTTTCTTTTCTAGAATATTCCAGAAACCGTCATCCTAGTAAAGTAGATAGTTTATATTTGTTGTGGTTCTTCACTGTGCCTCGCTGCATTGCATTTGAATCGAGCGATGTGGCGGGTTCGGGGATGGCCCTCCATCTGCGAGGTGCTTTGATGGATGGAGCGATGGATGGGTGGGGAATATGTAGGGTCGGTTACGGTTTTTTTTTTTTTTTTTTTTTTATCCATTTGTTTATTGTTGCCTTTATTTCCAACATTTTCATCCATCGAGGTGAAGATGTTGACAGCATGGACATCTGTGACAACAGAGAAAGATGGTATTTGACAAATGTGGCATTGTTGTTCTCCCACCCCCCCATCTCCCTATTACCAACAATACCACCATCAACCCTAGCACAACCACTACTACTAACATCAACACCAATACCATCATCTCTACCACCATTTTCATCACCACGATCACCACCACCATCATCACCAATACCACCAGCACTAATACACCATTGCGACCACTATCACCATCACCAAAGCCACTTTCACCACCAATACTTTCATCACTATTATTAGCATCACTTCTTTCATCACCGTTATCACCACCTTCATCTTCACCTCAGTTTCCACCACCACCACTACTACTTCCACCACCATCACCCGCTTTCACCATCACCTCCACCACCCTCTCCATCGTCTCCACTACTACCATCAGCACCACCACCACCCTCACTTTGGCCGCCACCATATACCATCCTAAAAAGAGCACCACCTCCACCACCACCACCACCACCACCACCACCACTCTCGTTCTCCTCATTTGGATTCCCCGCGCGCGGCAGATAAGTAGCAAGGTCGGACGAGTTCGCCGCCTCGAGTTCTCCTTCAGGTCTGGAAACTGATGATGACGGGGCGAGGGGGGGAAAGATAAGTCCCGCAGGGGTCATTCTCGTGTCTCGAAATTTGTTTCTTTGCCATAGTTTCGTGTCTGTTTTGAAAATAGATTTGCAAGATCTCCTGTTAACCCACTGAGTAAGCTGTCTTCATATATATACATATCTACATACATACAGTGTATATATATATATATATATATATATATATATATATATATATATATATATATATACATGTAATTGTGGAAATACCTCTAAGGGTTAATGGCCACCAGACTGCATTACATCGTTAACGATCAATAAATTGTTATCTAATGTCACTCAACCAAAATCAAGCAACCAACGATCTGAGTCTCCTCCCGTCCCTCTTTTGTACACCATCTATCAGTATATATTCTTGTAATGTACCAATTGCATGTATCTGCTGAAGAGGACCACAGAGAGTGGTCGAAATATACAGACTCCTTTATTTTTTATCTTGTCTTCCAATATTGGGTTATAAGTTTAAATTTACCAATATGCTACAAAGTTATTTCTCTCTCTCTCTCTCTCTCTCTTTATCTATATATATATATATATATATATATATATATTTATATATATATATATATATATATATATATATATATATATATATATGTATATATATATATATATATATATATGCTGTATATGCATGTTGAATGGAATACGACAGCATTCTGACAATTGTTCAACCTCTTGATATTTTGGATCACATGGAGAATCATCATCCCAGACTTCGACATGGTAACAATTCTTCATGTGGCCTATCTTAGATTGACACTTCTTCGTATGGGCCATTCTGGGTTTACGATTCTTCGGTTGTATAAGTTGATGACAATAAGCATAACCCTCCTTCAACCTAACCTAACCTAACCTAACCTAACCTAATCTTTATTCTACTGTTGATATTTGGCATACTGGGGTGACAATTCTGCAGGTGGGATCTCATGGGGTGACGATTCTCCTTGTGGGCGCTCTGGGGTGACTACTTTTCATGTGACCCAAACATTTGTATTTACCTACTTGAGCCATAACACAGTATTAGGTATTTGAAGCCAAAATTGTACAAAGGAACCAGCCCCAACACACACACACACACACACACACACACACACACACACACACACACACACACACACACACACACACACACACACACACACATATATATATATATATATATATATATATATATATATATACATATAATATATAATAGAAAGACAACAGCTAAATCTATATGACGAAATATTAATTTAGTTTTAGTCCATATTTCTAGACAACAACAGGTTATTTTGATTCAATCAAGTTAAAATAATCGTAGTTACAGACGTGGCACTGATACAAGTATTTACTCTCTCTCTCTCTTTCTCTCTTTCTCTTTCTTTCGATGACCCCAAACGATTTTGTCCAACAGGTGATACCAGAACGCAATTGTCCAGAAGGACAGAATCGTTGGGGCAAATGAGCTTTATGCTGAGAGGAGACTCGAAAGTTGTCAGATATTGAGCAAGAACGAGGATCGACGTAATGT
>NC_134777.1:104624811-104627311 GCF_046742065.1 Oratosquilla oratoria | reverse complement strand
CCTTCATCTTCTTTTTCTTCTTCTGCCCCTCCTCCTCCTTCTTCTCCTTCTTGTTCATCTTCTTTTTCTCCTCCTCCTCCTCCTCCTCCTTCTTCATCCTCTTTTTCTTCTTCATCTTCCTTTTCTTCTTCATATTCCTCATCTTCTACTACTCCTCTTCTTCTTCTTCCTCATCTTCATCTTTCTCATCTTGTTCTTTATCTTCTTCTTCTCCTTCTTCATCTTCTTCATCTTCTTCTTCATCATCATCTTTTTCTTTTTCTTCTTCTTCCTCTTGCATTTGAACTTCTGGTCCGAGGTCAACGGATTTCTTGCGTGTTGGTCCCACATTCACTTGTTCACTTGTTCGAGTCCCGCACGCGTCTCGGATGCCCAGCTGTGACTGTTGTTACTTGTCCCAACAGCATAATAATGCAAAGATGACTTTAGTCCTCAACTACTCAGGACCTCCTGTTTGATCCTCACGTTTGTATTAATCTATTTATTAATTTGTTTATTTATTTTTGTTTACCTATTTTTATTATTTATCTATTTGTTTCTTTTGTCAATGGCTTTTAGGAAGCTTTCCTACCAACTTTCTTTTCCATCCCTCTCCCCTCTCTGTCTCTCTCTCTCTCTCTCTCTCTCTCTCTCTCTCTCTCTCTCTCTCTCTCTCTCTCTCCCTATCTTCATCTCTTTTTACACGACATTGCTGCGACTTGAAATATTGATTTTTTTATTAGTCATTCACGCATTTATTCGATAAATGAAGATCTCTACTTCAGCCAGATCACGTGACCTACTCCACGTGATTTTATTTCGTTCGTTTATCTAATCACATTTACCTAATCTTGTTTACCTAACTGTAGTACGCAGGAAAGGAACAGCGCTGATGAAATACTCTTATTTTTCAATGACCCTAGTTGAGGACCCTACGCCAGGAGGCACTGAGTAACTGCGGCCGAAGCCGTCCCCTATGCACTTATGGAACTTTTGGGGAACGTAACGAGTCATTGCTGGGAATCGGAGAGGAGTGCGGGATTCGAACCCGCAATTAAGCAAATGCGAGACCAGCACGATGCTGATGACGCCACCAGCGCACTAATTCTGTATCATAGCTGGCTACAAATTTATGTATGATTCCATTTTGGGCTCTATTTCCTTATTCTTCAGTTACTATGCTTTGATTTGAATATATTTATTTGTGTGTGTGTGCGTGTGTGTGTGTGTATGCGTGTTCGTGTGTGTGTGTATGTGTGTGCGTGTGCGTATGTGTATGTGCGTGTATGTGTGTGTGTGTGCGTGCGACACACCACGGTCTTAAACCATGTGTTGAAATCGTGACCAACAGTTATTATCTTTCCGGATGAGAGCTGAAAAATCATATGGCTCTTTGTGTGTGTGTGTGTGTATATGTGTGTGTGTGCGTGTGCGTATGTGTATGTGCGTGTATGTGTGTGTGTTTGTGTGTGTGTGCGACACACCACGGTCTTAAACCACGTGTTGAACTCGTGACCAACAGTTATTATCTTTCCGGATGAGAGCTGAAAACTCATATGGCTCTTTGTGTGTGTGTGTGTGTGTGTGTGTGTGTGTGTGTGTGTGTGTGTGTGCGTGTGTGTATGTGTGTGTATGTGTGTGTGTATGTGTGTGTGTGTGTGCGTGTCTGGTTCTTTCTTCATATATATGCAAGCAGAGATACTGAGCCTGGAGCGTGGCAGCTACACAAGCACCGGACAAAACCCTTTGCGAGCCGTTTTGCTTCTTGGCTCTGAAGCCTTTGAGCTCGAAACTCACCGAAGCTCGAGAGGAGTTGGAGGAACGATTTTGAGTTTCTGTCGCTCTGAAGGTCTCCCGCACGTGAATAAAACCGGACGGAGGTAGCCGAGAAAAAAAAAATAAAAACAGCCAAGGTAGTTTGTGTGTCCCGTAACTGAATAACATCGCCTGGCCGGTTTTTTTTTTTTTTTTTTTTTTTTTTTTTTTTTTGTGGTGGTGGTGGTGGTGGTGGTGATGGTGATGGTGATGGTGGTGGGATGTGTACAGTTGACCTAACCAAACAACTCAGTTACAACGGTAGAGCCCCAAAAACAAAAGGAAAAGATAACATAGAGACCGTGTACCAAAGCCAAGGTAAGACTGAAAAGATGTTGGGGAAGATAAAAGGAGCGAGAAGAAAGATGTGGAGATAAGACAAGTGAGAAGGAGCGATGGAAACAATAGAGCCGCTGATACCAGAACCCTGGAAAGCCTTGCATCCAGAGATTATTCCAGTAAGGGTGGTACTGGAAGGGCCAGGGAAGGCCCAGAAACAGGGACCTTCCTCTCCTGGGGGTCCTTCTTTCTCTTCTTTCTCTTCTTTCACTTGTTGACCTCGATTCTTTAGGCCGACGTTAGGTCGCTTCCCTGCCTGACCAGAGCTGTCGGGAGCCAACACTTCTTTATATCTCCTCTTTCACTTTTTGAACTAGATTTTTTTTTTTTTTTTTTTTTTTTTTTTTTTTTTTTGAGGCCGTTAGCC
>NC_134777.1:104589811-104612311 GCF_046742065.1 Oratosquilla oratoria | reverse complement strand
TAGTACCACTCATAACAGAAGTGTGTATCCCCTTGGCTACCGAGGATACGCCCCCGAGATGAATAAAATCGCCTGACGGCAACCAGAGGAGAAAAGGGGATAGTATCACCGGGTGCGGAAGGCGGATGAATCATGGTAGACCACACTGTGACGTCACGCTTCCTTTGTCACGTGACCGGAGTCATTTGCATAGTGGCGTCATCAAGGAAGTTGTTTTCCCTCTTCTGTTGGGGCAGCGGGGAGATTAAAGACGCTCTCTTGGGGGGAGGGGAGAGAGGGGGGAGATGAAAGAATGAAAATGAGGAAGGGGGAGGGTGGAGGAGAGTGGAAGGGGGAAGGTGGAGAGAGGAAGGAGGGTGGAGGAGATAAGAAGGGGGGTGGGGGAGAGAGGGAGCTGGGTGGAAGATGAGAGAGACGGGCTGAGAGAGAGAGAGAGAGGGGGGGAGGGCTTGGGGATGAGAGGGAGATGGGGAAGGAGAAAAGGAGGGGTTGGAGGAGAGATGGAGAGGGTGGGGAATGAGGGGGAGGTGGAGGAATGAAAAGAGGAAGAGAGAGGTAAAAGGAGAGGAGGTGGAGTGAAGAAGCGGAATGGAGGAGGATGTGGAGGGAGAGGTGGAGGAGAAATGAATAAGAGGAAGAAGAGAAGGAGGCAGAAGGAGACTTGGAGGAGGTGGAGGAGAGAGGGAGTGGGTGAACAAGTGAGGGAGAGAGGTGAAGGGGAGAAGGAGGAGGAGGAGGAGGAATAAATAAAAGGAGGGAGGGGAGAGGTAGGTGGAGGAGAGGGGGAGAGAGGTGGAGGGGAGAGGGAGGGAGGTGGAGGGGAGGAGGTGGAGGAGGAGGAATAGTTAAAAGGAGGGAGGGAGGATTTGGGAGGGGAGATAAAGGGAGGAGGAAGGGGGAGGGGAAAGGTAGAGGGAAGGGGATGAAAGGAAGGAATAAAGAGGAGGTGGGGAGAAGGGGGTATTGAAAAGAGTAGAGAGCAAGAGAAAGAGAGAGACTGAGATATGGGTCGTAGTAGAATGAAGAAAATATATAATTATTACATTCGATTAACTCTTTAACCTTATACGCCCGAAGATGGAGAGGATAGGAACGGATTCCCTAAACTGAATAGAATCGCCTGACGGGAGCCTGAATAAAGACTTTCAAGTCGTCTTGGTCGTCACAACGTTTGATACAAAACGAGAAATATAATTCGGGAGAAAATGGAAGAGAGAGGAAAGATGAAAGCATCTTGGAAATGGTTAAAAGCAGGAGAAATATTTCGTTATATGAGACAACATCTTCTATAGATGGCAATGAGTGTGTAATAAGCACGTACACACACACACACACACACACAAACATACACACACACACAAACACACACACGTACAAATACACACACACACACACACACGCACACACACACACACACACACACACACACACACACACACACACACACACACACAAACCTATGATTGTGTGAGGACCAATCCATGTACGTGTGTTTTGTGTGTGTGTGTGTGTGAGAGAGGGAGAGAGATAGATAGATAGATAGATAGAGAGAGAGAGAGAATGGTCTTGGATCTCTTCAAATGTTGAAGATAATTCCCTGGACTCTGTTCGTGTGGGTGGACGAGTTTAAGTTTTCTTCATCTGTTGTTGTTGCTTGTGGTTTGTGGGAATACCCTCCTCTTTTTCACTCTATTTCTCTTAATTTCTCTTTCTCCCTTACTCTCCCTTACTCTCTCTTTTTCTCTCTCTTTGCAATACTTCGGGTAGCACTATGTTCCATTAATCTTTATTGTCTATATTTATTTTTGTTTGTTTATTTATTCATTAAAAAAAATCCTCCTGCACTTTAGCTTATCAGCCTGTGTCCTTCCGTTTTCTCATTTACTGGTCACTTTTCCTTTCTTCCAGCGTAGTTTGGCCTACTCCCTTCGATCTCCCCTCGTATGTCATCCCTCGCCATCTTTATATCCCGCTTTTAATGGCACATTAAATTTTATCGAGTGTGGATTTATTTCCTTCAAGTTTCTATATCACTTTTGCAGACTATATTCTATGCCGAGCCTAGGTTTTGTGTGTATGTGTGGGTGTTTGTGAGTCTTTTAGTGTGTACATGTGTAAATGTGCGCGCTTATATGTTTGTGGGGTTGCCAGTGTGATACTTGTAAATGTGTGTGTTTTTGCGTTTGTGTGTGTGTGTATGTGTGTGTGTGTGTGTGTGTGTGTGTGTGTGTGTGTGTGTGTGTGTGTGTGTTTAGGAGCAAAGAGAGAGAGAGAGAGCCATGAATGTGAGTGTTTATGTAAATGAATTCTTGTGTATTCTGTCGACAAAACGTTACCCACACTCTCAGCTTTAAAGATTGACTTTGTTTTAGCTATATTGGGTCAAGCCCCCCCTTCTTTTTATTTATTTGTTTATTGTATGTATTTGTTTATTTCTCCATTTATGTGTTGCGTTAGTTCATTTGTTTGTTTGTTTGTTTTTTCAATGTTCGTTTCCGATCATAAAAAAATAGTTGATTCACACGGTTTTTATGATTGCCTACCCCTACCCCTCGTCTTTTTTTTTTTTTTTTTTTTTTTTTAAGTTAACAATTTTTCTAACCTATCCTCTCCCTTTGTTTGGTTGGTTTGTTTTTTTTTTTTTTTTTTTTTTTTTTTTTTTTTTTTTTTTTTCTTTCTTTCTTTCTTTCTTGTGTGGTACCGGTAGGTCCAGTATTTCTTTCTCTTTCTCTCTCTTTCTCTCTCAGTTTCTCGGATTTGCTCAACCTTTCAACAATTTCATTTTCTAGTTTGTTCCTTCTCTCCTACATTTCATCCATTTTATTTCTTTATTCCTAGTTATCACTTTATGGGGAGTCCCTTTCTAATTCTATTTTATTTATTCATTTATCTATTTAATTATTTTTATCTATCTATTTACTTATTTATGTATTCGTTCAACACTTCGCTAGGTCCTTCAGTTCTTTGTTGTACAATTTCACCCTTATGACAGATTCACTCTAGGTTGATATTTGATTAAAATTCTGTTGATTGCGTCACCTACGAATTAGGGCTTTCGCTCCTGTTCGTGATTGCCAGATTGCTTCTCCTTCTCTTCCTCCTTTTCCTTCTCTTCCTCCTCTTCTTCCTCCTCCTCTCCCTCCTCTTCCTTCTCTTCCTCTCCCTCCTCTTCCCTCTCCTCCTCTTCCTCTTTCTTCTCTTCCTTCTCCTCTCCGTTCTCCTCCTCCTCCTCTTTCTCCTCTTCCTCCTCCCTCCTTCAACTCCTCTTTCCCCTTCTCCTCCTCTTTCTCCTCCTTCTCCTCCTCTTTCCCCTTCTCCTCCTCTTACTCCTCCTTCTACTCCTCTTCCTCCCACTTCTACTCCTCTACCTTCTCTTCCTCTTCCTCCTCTTCCTCCTCCTTCACATCCTTCCTCCTTTTCCTCCTCCTCCTTCACATTCTTCCTCCTCTCCCCCTCCCCCCACCCCTCCATTAAGGTCAATTCGTCAGCCTTCGGTGTTTGTCAGTTCTGTCAGCCAGTCATCGCGAAACATCATTCGTCAGGTTCGATGAAGCTTCTCCATTTGCCCTCAGCGAATTGGTCCATTTGCTCCCATTTGGGGGGAAGGGACGAGGGGGGATTGCTCCCCCCACTTCTCCCCACTCCCTCTTCCTCCTCTTTTTTTTTTTTTTTTTTTTTTTGTCCGTGTGTGCGTGTGTGAAGGTAGTGGCTGTCGATCACGGGTTCAGCTCGTGATCTAACACCATGATGAATGAAACACACGTACACACGTCTACACATGCGCACGTTCGAACCACGTTTCCTAGTGTAGTAGCCCCGTGCTCGACTGCTAACTCAGTGGCCTGAATTCGATCCCTGTCCAAGGCTGGAAAAACACCATTACACTGCATGTCAATAACCCCGCTGTGTTGGGCAAGTTGTGTGATTCACCATGGTCTCGGATCACGCGTTGGACTCCTGATAGACAGCCATTAACCTCCCGGACGAGAGCTCAGAGGTCGTATGACCGATCTGTGGGTAATACTGTGACCTTACACGTACACACACACACACAACTCCTCTCCCACGAGAGTTGGAGTAACGACTCGCAGCACAGCAATACTGTGCGTGTGCAAATGTAAGGGGTAAAGCTATTGTTTATTATTTTTCGGAAATGATGTAATAGCATCCATAATATACATATGTCTTAGTTATCTGCATCAGCATTAATGCAGGTCTATTAACGTGGGTGTTATACAAAGTTTAGTATTCGTTATTTTTTTATTTTTTTTTTTTATTTTTTTTTTTACGGAAAACATCAAACATGCAAAGGTAATCGGGTTTTTTTTCTGTGCTAAGAAGAATTTTCTGAATATCATATTCTAATATAAGATTTGTATTTATTTCAACACTCAGTTCACTCGCCAATCTTTATACTGAACACTGTGAACAATTCATTTGGATGCATTTAATGTATTATACATGCAAAAATACAGTTTGATTCTTCATTATTTTTACTGTAGGGGTAATATCATGCATCATGACACATTGAGCAAGTTGGATTGTAATTCTGCATTGCAAGTGAATGACCTCAATAGCGAGTCTAACTAGCGAGGTCGTCAATTGCCTCGTTTAGGCTACTGCTTCGTTTGGTCCAGCTTTCAAGGCAAAGAGGACATTACTTGTCCGAGCCGGGTTTAGGGAGGTGATTCGGCTATGACAATTATTACAGAGGATTACAAGGCGGAGCATGCCGCCAGGAGACCTTTTGGTCCATAACTGGGTCGGACGCGGAAAAAATGGAATAATGATTAGTAAAAAAAAAAAAGATTAAAAATGAAAAATAAAAAGGTATAGTTACAGTTAAATCATAAACAAACAGGTAAATAGTAAATAATAGATAAATTGACAGATCTAATAATGAATGAAAATCAAGCAAATGATAATAAACAGACAAGTAATAACAAATAGATAATATAAAATAAATGGGAGTCATTACAGCATCTTCCTTAGGTGTTTATCTAAACAAATCTAAGTTCAGGCGATAGTTCTGACGGAACTAAACCAGTATGTGTAACAGATTCACGTCACCGAAGATTAAGTTACCTTTTCTTAAATACAACTTTATTGGCAAAATAGATAAATAAATGGATGAATAGGTAAATAAAGACCTGAAAATAAGGTGAAATGAAATTGAATAATATGAAGACGTCTGAATAGAATCGATTGACGGCAAAGGAAGTTGAAGGTGAATGTACCACCTGGCAAGGAAGGAGGTTGACCCTGACGACCTCTCCTGGCGATGAATAAAATCGTCTGACGATAGCAGGAATAAAATAGGCGAAGTGATCTAGGCACAAAATGGACTCAGAAAAAATATTCATTAATTAACCTCACCAGTTTCTAGATAGCCAAAGCTAGTTTAACTGATAACAAATCAAGGAAACGACCTAGAGAACTAACATATAGATTTATTTCTTTTCTAGCTGTTATTTCTGTTCAGCTTGAACATTTTTTCCAGATAAACAAGAAATTAATCTTGTGTGGGAATAGAAAAAATGTAGATTATGTTGGATAAAAATTGCATGCAGTATGTCGAATGAAGTTTCTTCGCATCAATACGAACATGACGGACAAATATATATATATGTATATATATATATATATATATATATATATATATATATATATATATATGTATGGATATATATGTATATATGTATGTATATATATTCATATATATATTTGTATATATATATATATATATATATATATATATATATATATATATATATATATGTGTGTGTGTGTGTGTGTGTGTGTGTGTGTATGCGTGTGCATGTGTATACTGTATATATATACATATATATATATACATACACACACAAATATATATATATATATATATATACATTGTGTGTGTGTGTGTGTTGTGTGTGTGCGTGTACTGTATATATATAATATATATATATATATATATATATATATATATATATATATATACATATATATATAAAGGGTGTTCAGGATATATTTGACACTTTTTCGGAAAGGATAGTAAAATGTCAAATCTTGGTAAAAAATTTACGTATTCTCAATATTCAAAGTGCATCTATCAGAGGATCTTTTGCCAAATACAGCTCATTCAAAGAAGCCGCCTTGAGCCTCCACCACGGCCTTCAGGCGGGACCTGAACCTGCAGAACGCAGCCTTCACGGTGTCCTTCGAGAAATGCCTGAACAGGAGTTTGATCCTAGCAATCAGCTCATCCTTGGTGTTGCAGGCTGTACGATTGGTGTCTTTTTCAACTGCGCCCCACACATAATAGTCCATGGGGTTGCAGTCAGGCGAGTTGGGGGCCGGATGCTGGGATTGGTGAAGTCGCAGAAGTTCTCAGACAGCCACTTCTGGGTTTTCCCAGAGGTGTAAAACGGAGTTAAGTCCTGCTGCCAAAAGTATGGTCTTCCTGCAGCCACCCTCTCCACCCAGCGCTTGACAACAGTGAACCCGAACTCAGTATAGCCATCTGAAGTGAGTCTAAGTCCCTCTTCAAAGATGTGGGGCGGCATGACGTGGCCTTCACTGGAAACACACCCAAAGACCATTACAGTTTGAGGGCACTTGGTCTTAATGAAACGCGGGACTTCGTGAGGACTGTAGGCTAGCCACCTGTTGGTATACGCGTTGTGCAACTGGTCCTGGCAGAAATTCTTCTCACCTGAGAAGAACCAGAGCATCCCCGACTCGACTGGGTTTTTTACCTTGTTGAGGAGTTTTTAGCTTTCGTAAGACACTTGGGCCTTGGCGGTGAGTAATGTGTACATATATATGTATATATATATATATATATATACTGTATATATATATATATTTACATATATATATACATACATATGTATATATATATGTATATATACGTATATATACATGAATATGTGTATGTATATATATATATATGTATATGTATATATATATGTATATATATATATGTAATATATATATGTATATATATATGTATATATGTATATATATATATCTATATATATATATATATATATATATATCCTTTCCTCTGCTTCCTTCCCCTTTCACCTCTCCTCCTCCTCTGCCTCCTTTCACCTCGTCACCCTCTCTTCCACTCCTCATCACCCTACCTTCCCTTCCTCCTCCTCCCCCTCCCTTCCTTCTCCATTACCCTCCTTCCCTTCTCCTCCTTCCCCTTCTCCCTCCCTTCCCCTCTCATTTCCTCCTTCCCTTCTCTCTCCTACCTCCCCCTCCTCCTCCTCCTCCTCCTCCTCTTGCTCCCATCCTCCCCTCTCTCCCCTCCTTTCCCCTCCCATCCCTTCCCCTCCCCTCCCCTTCCTTCCCCTCATCCCTAACCACGCCTTTCCCCCTTTCTTGCGTATCACTATAAGGTCTATAGTCGTATTCTTTTTTCCGGTCAATCGGCTCTATGAATTGTTTACGAATCCATCACATCCTCAACTCCTCTGCTCTACAGCCTCGGGCAAAAGCCTTGAAGCAACCTATGATATTATGCACAAGTTATTTTTATTGGTTATTGCTGGCGCTATTTTTTCTATACAGAATATTATTTATTTTATGTGTATTTATTTGTTTTTACTTATTTATTTATTCGTTTATCTAATTTTTTTTTTTTTTTTTTTTTTTTTACAAACGTTTAACCAATAAACTACATCTACACAACATGGCTCAAAACTGTTGACCACAAATGTGCACCTACAACCCCCTATAATGTTCTTTCGTAATTGTATTTCATCTAGTTGCAATGTACAGGAATGGATCTACTCTCGTAGGGCCACGCGTCTGTCTCATCTTTTGCTGAATTTGTGAATTGGTGATATGGGCGTCAGCAGACTTTTTTTTTTTTTTTTGAGTACAATGTTTCTTTATTAATAAAACCCTGTGAACAAGTATTGATACTCATAATTACTTCATCACCCCTTCCCTCCCCTCATCTTCTCTTCCCACTCCCCTTCCCCTCCCCTACCCCTCCCCTTACCTTCCCCTTACCTTCCCCTCCCCCTCCCATCACCTTCCCCTGTACCCTTTTCCCTCCCCTCAACTTCCCTATCTAACCTTCCCCTCCCGTCTCCTCTCTTCCCCTCTTCTTCCCTCTCCACTCCTCCCCTTTCCTTCCCTCTCCTCCCCTCTCCTCTCCTTCCTCTCCTCTCTTCTCCCCAGCTTCCCTCTCCTCTCTTCTCCCCAGCTTCCCTCTCCTTCGTTCCACTCCTTTCCTCTCCTCCTCTTCTCTCTTCCTCCCCTTCTCTCCCCACACATGCCATTCCTTATCTTCCCCTATCCTCTCCTTTTAGGTTCTCTCTGCTCCTTTCTCTCTCTCTCTTCTTCCCCTCATCTCTCGTCTCTCTTCTACTCTCTCTTCCCCTTCCCTCTCATCTCCTCCCCTTCTCTCCCTCCCATCCCCTTCCCCTCCCGTACCCGTCCCCTCCTCCCTTTCTCTCTCCTCCTCTCCCTTCTCCTTTCCTTCCCTCCTCCTCTACCCCACCCACTTCCTCCAGTATCCAACATCTCTTGTCGCATGACCTTCCGTGTTGTCTCTTCTCTTTTTCTCCTTCTCTCCCTCCCTCCCTCTCCCTCTCCCTTTCCCCTCCCCTCCCCCGTCCCTCCTCCTCCCCCTCCCCCTCCCACCATGCTCCGAGCATTCATTTAGCCAGCCATCAATTCAGATCATCTCTATCAACACGGGGCTCGCCCCCGGGCAGCCAGCCTCACCTACACTGACGCTAACATGGTGACTGCGCGGTCTGACTTTCTCTCTTGTCCTCTTTCTTTTTCTCTCTTTTAATTTACTTCTCGTTTTCTGTATCTCTCTCATACGTACATATATATATACATATTGTACATCCATCCATATATACTTATATGAATACGTAGATATATACAAACATATATGCATACACACGCTTATATATGATTGTGTACATTCATGTAATTGTACACACACACACACACACACACACACACACACACACACACACACACACACACACACACACACAAACACATATATATATATATATATATATATATATATATATATATATATACGTATTTGCATACACAGGACACATACGTATATGTATACATGTACACATAAACACACACGCATGCACACACACACACACACACACACACACACACACACACACACACACACACACACACACACTGCCAATATCCTTCAACTCATCGCAACCCTTGTATGCAGAGAAGAACAGGAAATTAAAACAGAGGCCATCGTTACACCTCGCACTGCTCTCCACCTGCTCTTCGCCTGCTCACCTCTGCTATCCTCTCGTCTCTGTTGTTCTACCCCGTCCCCATCAACACCACATCTGCTCTCCTATCACTTTTTATCTGCTATTCCACCTGCTCTCCGCCTCTGCTATTCTATTCACCTTATTACCACCACTGCTCTGCTATCGCTTTTCGTCATCTGCTATTCTCCCTCTTCCGCTACCATCACTGCTCCGCTATCGTTTTTCTGCTTATGCTATTCCATCTGCTCTCTCGTTTCTCTCTGCCTGCTCTCTACCTCTGCTATCCACTCGTTTCGTTACCTCTGACCCTCTGCTCTCGCTTATCTCTGCTATCCTTTCGGTCATTTCCTTCTGACCCTTTGTCCCTGATATCGCCTTCCTGCATCTGCTACTCTCTACCTGCTCTCTTCCTGCTCTCTAATTGCTATCGACCTTCTCTCTATCTCTCCTATTTTCTCATTCCTTTGCCTCTGACTCTGTCTTTGCTATTCTCCCACTGCTCAGATATCTCTGCTCTCTACCTGCTACACTTTATGCCATTGCTGCCGTCTTCGTGTATCTGCTCTTCTCCTTTGACTGCTAATGGACATCCAGCTCTGCTACTTTCTCGACGCTCTGCCCATGTGGCGGTGGGGGTTAATCCCGAAAATATGAATAAAATCGCAGGAAGACATACATAGCCCAAAGATTAAGTACAGTTAGGCATGGAAGGGACCATTTACGTTGATTAAACCCTTTCTACCCTAATCTACCCTTCTCCAACAACTACCATAATAATCTACTCCCTTATTCTCCTTATCTACCCCTTTGTACTCCACCTATCTTCCTTCTCTCTTCCCCTACCCCCATCCCCTTCCCCTCTCTCTTTCCCCCTCCTCCTCGTCTTCCCCCTCTCCTTCCTAGTTTCCCCTCCCTTCTTCCTCTCCCCTCTCTTCACCCCTCCATGTCCCTCCTTCCTCTCTTCCCCCTCCTTCCTCTCTTCCCCCTCCTTTTCCCTTCCCTTCCCCTCCTTCTCCCCTCCCTCCCTTCCCCCTCCCCCTCCCTTCCCCTCCCTATCCCCCTCCCCTCCCCTCCTTTCCCCTCCTTCTCCTCCTCCCCCTCACCTCACTCCCCTCTTCCTGCTCCCCTCTTTTATTCATTTGCTCTTGTTCTCCGCTTTGAAACCGGAAGGGAGAACTTGTGTCTATGTTCTCTTCATCTAATTTTCTCCAGTTAAAGTCATCTCCGCTGAAAACTGAGAGAGTGAGAAAGTTATTAGAAATGGTGTAATCAGTGTGTGGTGGTGGTGGTGGTGGTAGTGGTGGTGATACAAGTGTCGGTGGAGATGGTATATTGTGTTTATGTATATATGTATGAGGAGAGACGAGACAGAGAACTTTGTATGAGTGACTCATGGAAGTTGAGGTTTGTTTAGCAGTGGACTCAAGATAGCTGGTATATATATATATATATGTGTATATATATATACATACATATATATATATATATATATATATATATATATATCTGATAATTTTTATGACAGTCGCATGTAGGACTCGAACCTACTGCTCAGCCATTGGTAAGACAACTGTACAGCGCCTTCATCCTCTTGACCACCGAGGCTACAGAAATCTCTTAACCTGGAATCCTTCTGATTCCCGACGATAGGAAAGATCACTAATTTGCGACCCTAATTCCTGTTTTACACTAGACCCGAGCCCAGTCGTGAGATGGGATAAGGACTGGAAGAAATCCCTTTCATGCTTCGCCATTGTAAATACGAGAGATATTCGCTAGTGACAGCGACATTAATCTTTTAATTTTCATTGCATGTAGAACTCGAACCTACTGCTCAGCCATCAGTAAGAGAACTTTACAGCGCATTAATCTGGGTTACGAGACTTTTGTAGCCTCGGCGGTCGAGAGGAGGTGCTGTACAGTTGTCTTACCGATGGCTGAACATTAGTTTTGAGTTTTACATGCGACTGTCATAAAAAGTATTGGATTAATGTCGCTGTCACTAGCGAATTTCTCTCGCTTATATACTACCAATTGATAGTATGTACGCGTACATACTACCAATTACACTATCATGGCGGAGGTGGGTTGAACGCAAAAATTCGTGTATGTGTAACTAGAGCATACAAATATAAGAAAGTTGTGCTCAACTATATCTTTCTTGATAGCGCAGTGGGCTAAGTCACTGGTCACTTGTTACGTCTGATTTGGGTTCAAGTCCTTACCTTGACCACGTATCAGTATCCATATGTATGCTTCCATCGAGCTCCTCGTCAGTCTCGATCGTGATGGCATGGAATTAAAATGAATTAATGTGAGAAATGTAACACATTTTAAATCACAACTAACACCACAGAAAAAAAAAGCTGAATAAGCGAGTCTATATATTTCTACTGCTAGATGCAATCCTCATCAGTGGTACACAGTGGGAGGCGGATGTTATCTTTAAATATCAACCTCTTACAAATGTAAAGGAACTAGGGAAATGCCATTACACTCTCTGGTGACCCGAGGAGGACGTGAGGTCGGGTCAGGGCGATGGGGAGGATACCTGTTAACAATTTGTTTTGTAATGAACAATCCTGAGATTATGTCTGGGGTCCATTGACCCTTAGAAATATTCATAGTGGAAAGATAATCTATCAAAGTGGATTCCACACTCTCGGGATTGTTCATTACAAAACAAATTGTTATTAGGTATGTGTATATATATATATATATATATATATATATATATGTATATATATATATATATGTATATATATATATATGTATATATATATATATATATATATATATGTATATATATATATATATATATGTATATATATATATGTATATATATATGTATATATATATGTATATATATATATGTATATATATATGTATATATATATATATATTCTCATTCTCTCTCATTCTGTCTCACTCTCCACCTCTCTCCACCTATTTTCCTCTCCCTCTCTCTCTCCCTCTCTCTTTCTCTCTCTCTTTCTCTCTCTCTCTCATTTTCTCTCACCCTCATTCTCTCTCACCCTCATTCTCTTTCACTAACCCTCATTTTCTTTCGCTCCTTCTCATTCTCTTACTCTCTCTCATTCCCTCTCACTCTCATTCTCTTTCACACTTTCATCTTCTCTTATGCTCTTTCTCTCTCTCTCTCTCTCTCTCTCTCTCTCTCTCTCTCTCAACACACACACACACACACACACACACACACACACACACACACACACACACACACACACACAAAAGTTTGCTTGTGTGCCTGTTTATGTATGGGTATGCATGCATTTATTTGTATATATATTGAGACAAATTCTTTATCTTGGGTATCTATACGCATGTGCTTGTATGTGTGTACGTATCTCTGTATGTCTCTCCCATCCTTCCTTTCCCCATGACCTTTCCCCTTCCTCCCCTCCTCCGTTCCTCCCCTCCTCCATTCCCCCCCTCCTCCCTTCTTTCCTTCCTTCATTTCTCCCTATCTCCCTTTCTTCCCCCCTGTGTGTTAGCACGCACATACTCCTTATATGTCACTCCCCCTTCTTGTGCCTCAACCCCCGTCCCCCTTCCCCCCGTCCCCCCTTCCCCCCGTCCCCCCTTCCCCCCGTCCCCCTTCCCCCCGTCCCACCAGACCCCCCCACCCCCCACAGGTGGTACTGACCAGGCCAGGTGGCCCAACGATATCGAAGTCCTTAGATGGGTTCTCGCTAAAAGCAGACATCCTTCAGAGGGACGTGGAGGGGTCTTCTAGCCTCCAAGCAGATCTCAGAGGCTCTTGAGAGGCTAGCCTCGCACTGGGAGCCCAAACGATCGAACAGGGTTGAGGAGAAGAAGGAAATAAGAGCCCTGTTATGATTTTAGTCTTGCGGAGAGGAATAAGAGAGGAAAAAAGAGAGTTAAAGGGTAATGGTTTTTGAGCAAAGAGAGGAGAGAGAAGGGAAGCCAATGAGAAAATAAGAGAGGAAAAAGAGAATAAAAGGATGAGGATGTTGAGAGCAAAGAGAAAAAGGAAAAGAGAATCGAGTGGTAACAGGATATAAGAAAAAATAAACAAAACAAAAATAAATAAAAGAGAATAAAAATCAGAAGAAAAAAAAATGAAAAAAAATGTGAAAATAAAAAAAGTCTATCGAAATGAAACAAAATAAAAATTAATAAAAAGGAAAAAAAATGGAAATATAAATGTAAAATAGTGTAAGAAAAAAGAAAAGGTGAAGTATAGGAAACAAACGAAAAAAATCAACTTCTGGGATCGGATTACACGTGTAGGTCGTGATGAACAAGATTGAAAAAAAAAAAATTGTGATTAAACCCCCCGGCGTAGGATTAAATACAGAAATGGCAGATAATCTCAGAAAATTAAACGAAGGTGAAGATATATCTGAAATAAATAAATACAATGCCATAGACGTCGGCTGACATGTTGGAAACTGATAGAAGATACCGATGCACGACCAAGGCCGCCACCTTTGCCCTGAGTGCACGGACAGCCGCGGCAGGTGACAAACACCGGAGAGATGTGGGGCTCGAACCCGGATCCACGTGGCGCAAAGCAGGATTGAAAACAACTCGTCACAGTAGTTCTGTAGATTGACAAATGTTATAGTCTTTATTTTGGCTAATGTTAGCCAGAATAAAGACTACAATATTCAGCTTCTGGTGATTAAGGAAGAATGATGGAGCCAATGGAGAGACGAGATAGAGAAATTTGCAGGAGTAACGTGGCAGTAGTTGGCAAAGTCGAGCGGCTTATGGAATGGATTGAAAGAGACCTTCGTCCAGTAGTGGACACTGATAATAGGATACGTATATATATATATATATATATATGTATATATATATATATATATATATATATATATATAAAATATCTATATTTATCAATATACCAAGAGCTTTTTCCCCCTTATAAGGGAGGTAGCCAAGTCAGAGGCACGTACCTACTTCCACCCATTCCACTCTCATCCACCACCCTTCCCCCCTCTCATCTTACCTCCTCTCGGATGACAGGTAATCCTTGTATCCCGCCCAGTGCCCTGGGTCAGACGCAATGTAGCAAGACGCAGTAAACATAAACAAAACAAAATAAAAAGAAAAGGAGAAGAGAGAAGAAACGAGGTAAAGGGACTAACTCATAATGAAAAAAAAAATCCTTTAACAGAAACGAAACAAAATTGGAAGGGAAAAACCGAAAAAAAAAAAATATCCTTCGTCATCCGCCGGTGACCCCCATTGACAAATGGTCCTCATCGTCAGCCCCGCGGGTCCTGTCGAGTCCCGCGATGGGCCCGATGTCTGCTCGACGTCCCTCACGGGTCCTTCTTCGGCGCCATCAGGAGGAGGAAGAGGAGGAACCTCGACCCATGGCCTCGTCTACAGCGTGAGAGCCGAACGTTCTTTCCCCAGTGTGTGTGTGTGTGTGCGTGTGTGTGTGTGTGTGTGTGTGTGTGTGTGTGTGTGTGTGCGAGTGTGTCTGTGTTTGTGTCCATTTTGTGTTTATATATGTGTGTGTGTGTGTGTGTGTGTTTGTGTGTGTGTGTGTGTGAGTATATACACTTTATGTTACATATGTGTGTGTGTGTGTTTGTGTGTGTGTGTGTGTGTTTGTGTGAGTATATACACTTTATGTTTACATATGTGTGTGTGTGTGTGTGTGTGTGTGTCTGAGTCCATTTTGTGTTTACATGTGTGTGTGTATGTGCGTCTGTGTGAGTATATACACTTTGTGTTTACATATGTGTGTGTGTGTAGACGTGTGTTTTTTGAAGGTACATTTTGTGTTTGCATCTCTCTCTCTCTCTATCTCTCTCTCTCTCTTTCTCTGTATATTTGTGTTTGTGATGCATCATGGCCTTGTATCGCATGTTTGACTCTTGATGTACAGTTCCAGCTATTACCCTGCCAGATGAAAGTTCAGAGCTAATGGCTCGATGTATAGTTAACTGCAACCACATACGCACGCACGCGCACACACACACACACACACACACACACACACACACACACACACACACGGTGATAGAGCTCCCGGCTGCCACTACGGTGGTCCGGGTTCGAATCCCGCCCAGGGCTGAAATAATTTCAGTATCGTTGCGCGGAGAGTCGTCACTCCAACTCTCATGGGCGGGGAGTTGGTTGTGTGTGTGTGTGCGTGTAAGGTCACAGCATTACCCATAGATCGGTCATATATGAGCTCTGATCTCTATTCAGGGAGGGAAATGGCCGTCAGTCACGAGCCATACACGTGATCCAAGACAATGGTGAATCACACACACACACACACACACACACACACACACACACACACACACACACACACACACACACACACACACACACACACACACACACACACACACACACACACACACACACACACACACGCACACACGGATTTTTGTGCTGTTGTTTTCCGTAAGTAATATCGTATTTCCCACAACAGCAAATGGCTCAGGTCAATGGCGAGGAAGACGGACCATAAACACGAAATTTCTTACAAAAACAAAAATCCGTCCAAAACTGACAGAAGCCTAAACGGGGCTCAAGAAGGGAGCTGGGGGTTTAGGGGGGGCTGGGGCAAGGCGGTAGGAGGCTAATGCTCGTATTTTGGGCGCTGCGGGGCGCTTGCCTCCCACCCCCACCCCACCCTCCGTGAGTATCGAAAGAGGGACTGCGTCTGTAGACATTACTACTGAGGTGTCAAGTTTCAAGTGTAATGATTCTTACTGATTTTAGATTATTTCATATTACATGTATAAATAGTATCTATCTCTCTCTCTCTCTCTCTCTATATATATATATATATATATATATATATATATATATCAATGTCCAGTAATGTCGTTACACATTAGTAATTGCACTAAAAACCCACTATTATTTGGATTTAAGAAAAGAAGGAAGTAACGAATTTCCGTATATTTCGATCACTTGCTGTGATCCTCTTCAAGCGGAATACATAGACAAGAGAACATACATATCTTATATACAGATGAGAGAGGTAAAGTTAGGGAACATGGACAAGACATCTCATGTGGCATCTATATTGTTACGCGGGTTATGTGGTAAATCGTCCGCTTTTACAATATGAGGAAATAATTTATTAACTGCCAAGGTGGTTATGTAATCTGGTGACCATTGGCCTTTTGAGATATTAAAATTCGGGAATTGTTTTATTAAGGAAGATTCAATAATTTTCCTTTTATAACTACATTTGGATTTGAAAATAGTTTTTGCCTCGTCCCAATTTATTCTGTGATTATTGTTGGCTACGTGTTGAAATACCGCGGAGTTATGTTGAGCATATTTTACTGAGTTTTTATGTTCTTTATATATACGGAACTTCGTTACTTCCTTCTTTTCTTAAATCCAAATAATAGTGGGTTTTTAGTGCATATATATATATATATATATATATATATATATATATATATATATATATATATAATATATATATATATATATTTTTTCTTTCTTTTTTTTTTTTTTAGGAAATTGAAAGAAGACACAGGTGTAGGTCCGAGTTTATTCCTGACCGGTTTCGCTTAGAACTTCTTCAGAGGGATGATACTCCTAGATGAAGCTAGAGGTATACATAGAAGACCCGACACCACAATCCCACCAATTAGGCAGGAGACGTGGAGGGGGGGGGGGCTGGACAGAGACATATAATAAACGAATAAATAAAAATAAACTCAGAATAGAATAAGATGTGTTTCCCAAATATTGTATGGTTTTATAATGAGTGTAAAAATAGTGTGAGAAAACTGACGTGAGTGTAGAATGTTGTGAGTGTGAAACCTGCCGGACAAAAGATCACCGGATATTTCCCCCACCGAGCTAGGCCGGCACCAGCGTCCTTGCGTTGCTCCGTTGTTCTGTTTATTGACCGATTTATTTGTTTATTTACTCTTTTTTTTTTTTTTTTTTTTTTTTTTTTTTGCAGTATCCAATAATTCAGGATTTTTTCGTTCATTTATTCATTATTTGTTGTTTTATTTCTCTGTGTATTTACTCCTTTCCCTGAGGTATTTATTCTATGAAATTTATATAATATTATGAACCAGTATATATATTTCACTTTTTCTTCTTCCAGGTACGCAATAAGAAAAAAATCGAAAATGATGTCCCTCTGTTGGTAAGTACGTCTTCATTCCCAGACTTTCTTCTAGTTGCCATCAAGCGATTTCTATCACCTGAGGTCCAGATCTGAAACCAATCAAGATGAGTCGAGACCCCATTTTATCTTTCCCTTCCACCTTCCCCTCCCCCCTTCACCTCCCCCCTTCCCCTCCACCTTCCCCTCCATCTCTCTTCCCTTCCTTCCCTCACTCCTTCATCCGCTTCCACTTCTCTATCTCTTTACCCCTCTCCTCCCTTCCTTCCCTCCACCCCTTCTCCCCTCCTCACCTCCCCTCTTTTCCCTTCTCCTCCCTTCCTTCCCTCCACCTCCTTTCGCCTCCTCACCTCCCCTCTCTTCCCTTCTCCTCCCTCCCTTCCCACCACTCCTTCTTCCCTCTTCCCTTCCTCCCATCCTCCTCTTCTCTTTTCCTCTCTTCCCTTCTCCTCCCTCCCTTCCCTCCACTCCTTCTTCCCTCTTCCCTTCCTCCCATCCTCCTCTTCTCTTTTCCTCTCTTCTTTTTTTCCATTCCCCCCCACCCTACCAATTATCCTCCTCTCCATTCCTCTATTTAAACACACATCCTCCCTCCCAGCCCCCACCTCTTCTCCTCTCCTCCCCTCCACTTGCCCAACCATCCTCCTATCTCCGTCTTCTTCCTTCCTCTTTTTCCTCCCTCCACCCTGGCACCTCTGTACTCCTCCATATTCCCCTCCATTCACTGTTGACTTACACACACACACACACACACACACACACACACACACACACACACACACACACACACACACACACACACACACACACACACACACACTCCCTTCCCCTCAGCGTCTTGGAATAATAACGAGAAAGAAAAAATATTTCATTAATATACAAGATTGAGGGGTCCATACGGTATAGGGGAGGGGTAGATCCGGTAGTATTGTTAGTAGTTAATTATCTGACGAACTGGAAGTATTGGTAGTCGTAGTAGTAGTAGGAGAGGGAGAAGGAAGAGGAAGGGGATTGGTAATAGTAATAGTAGCAGTAGTAGTAGTAATAGTGATATCTGTAGGAGTATTATGATTATGATTAATGTTATGAATATTACTATTATCACTACCAAATACCAGTCATCAACTACCACCACCAACCTCCTTCCACCACTACCATCGCTACCACTACCACCACCACTACTACCACCACCACCATTACCACCACCACAATCTACTAACTACCCAGCGCCTCTGTCCTACTGGTAGCAGTAATATTGGTGTTGAAAGCAGCGACAACTTCAGCAGCAGTACCAGTGAAAATAGAAGTAGTAATAGTAATAGTAGTAGTGGTAAAGGTAACTAAGGAGGGGGAAGACATCTTGATGCAGATATCGGTTCTGAATATTTTAAAAAGACAAAGTGAAAGAATGTGGCGGAGGTTAGGCTACTAGTCAACTTCGCAAAGACTGAACCGCAGGAGGCATATGCCGCATTCATATATGGTGTTAAACACAAGTGGAATTACATTTCGAGGGCGAACATCACCGTCCTCTTGAAGAAAATATCAGAAAAGAGCTAATTTACGGCCATCACCAACAGACACCAAACGAACAGGAAAGAAAACTAATTGAACTTTATACCAAGAATGGCAGGGCTAGGCATCTCAAACGCGATTAATCTTGCCGTCATAGAACACCAAAAACTCCCTGAAACTCACGTCCTCCCTGACAGTGCCACAGGATCAACAGGAGACCAACGCGGATGAAATCATAAAAATTAGAAGAAATATATCAAAGGGCAGGGGAATAACGCAGAAGGAGGAACTCACCTTATTACATCAGTTATCGAATCGTATGAAAAGAAAGATAATAATGACACAGGAAGATTGGGCGTCCAATTGACTGACAGCACTACCAAATCAGGGCAAAGGGATTCAACCTGAACAAAAAATAATTGACGTGTGCCATTGCCCTGAGGTATGGATGGCCATTGAATAGGCTACCAAATAGGTGTTCCTGTGGTATAGAGTTTGATCTAAACCATGCGATGATATGCAAGCAGGGTGGATTCATCTGTATGAGGCCTGACGAGACAAGGGATCTGACTGCCCAAATTCTTTGGGAAATATATAAGGATATGACCATCGAACCAACACCACTCCTGGAAGGGGAGAACTCCAGGCAACTAACTTCCGTCACATCAGATGAAGCACGAGTGGACGTCAGCGCAAGAGGTTTCTGGACACGGGGACAATTGGCCTTCTGTGACATATGAATTTTTTTATCCAATAGCCTACTATTACAATGACCTAACTGTTGAGGCGTCCCACTCCCGAAAAGAAAGTGAAAAAATCAGGATGTACGAGGAGCGTATGCAGAATATGGACCAAGGCTTATTCACTCCAGTAACCTTTACGACTTCAGGCGGGATGGATCCAAGGGTAAAGGCATTCTACGCTCGTCTAGCAGAGGTGATGGCAGAAAAGAAACAACCAAAGAGCAGCATTGTAGCATGGATGAGATGTTGACTATCATTCTCACTCTTAGGATCAGCTCTCCTATGCCTGAGAGGTACCAGGTCCCCACCTCCTAAATCAGCAGACATACAAAACCTCGATTTTGAGCTTACTGTAGTAAGAAGTAGGATATATGAACTTTTGTATTTGGCTTCATAAATAATATACAATATAAATGGGTAGTCGACCACAGTCAATGAACTGTGTCTGTAGGAGAAAGATCCTGACTGATTTCACCATACAGTTTTGCATGAGGATGGAGGTCGTTAAAAAATAAAAATGAAAAAGAAGTAGTAGTAGTAGTAGAAGTAGTAGTACATACACAAAACCTAGATTTTTAGCAGACGGTGGTTGACACAGTATGATAAATGAATTTTTGTATTAGGCATTATTAAAAAATAAATAGATAAACAAAAGGGTCGTCGACCACAGTCATTGACGGGAGAGGAGCCAATGTGTGTCTGTGGGAGACAGATCCTACTGCTTCCACCACACAGGTCCACGAGGATGGAGGTCGTATTCTTAAAAAAAAAAAAAAAAAAAAAAAAAAAGTAGTAGTAGCAGTAGTAGTAAAACAGTCATAGGACTAGAACTGTTAGTAGCAAAGAAACTACGAATAGTGGACTAGTGATCACAAAAAGAGACGGTGGATATACGTAGTGGGTGAGGGGGAGGGGGAGAGGGGTGAATGGAGTCCAGATTTGATCAAGTTACCAAAGTCGAAGAAGTCGGATGTGGGAGTGAGAGAGAGAGTGTTGGAGAACCGTGATGGAGAATGGAAGAGAGGGAAAGGAGCGAAAAACCCCTTCAATACAGTGACAAACTCCGTTGAATTTATGGCTAAAGACGGCTGTTTTTGGGCTTGACAAAGATCAAGCCAAGAAAGCCTAGGGTCGAAAATGGGACATAGGCTATAGATGTAGATGTATAGTGAACTTGATGGCTGGCCTTGTAGCCTGCTACAGGGTGCAGTAGAAAATAGCCGCAACAATGGATCCAATGGAAAGAGAGGGGGAAAGAAAAAGAGAGAGTATGTTTAAGAAGAGAAAGGGAGAGAAATTAAGTAGGGAGAAATACGGAGAGAAGCAAATATATATAGAGAGATAGGGAGAGAGGGAACTGTATATATAGTGAGACAAAGAGAGATATTTATATGAATATTATGAATATATATATATATATATAATATATAATATATTTAGTATATATATATGTATATATATAACACACACACACACACACACACACACACACACACACACAAATAGAGATATATAAATAGAGAATACGAAAGATGAGGTTGAAAATTAGAATAAAGGTAAGGACATAATTGACGTTGAAGGTGACCATTATATCAATTGACCAGCGCTTCTATCCCCATGGAATGACAAAGAATACGAGCACAATGGTAAATGTGAGGAAGAAGAGGAGGAAAAGAGTTAAAGGATTACACCCCCGACTTGTCCGAATCAAGACTTGAGAAAATCTTGTCATGAAGAGGAGGAAGAGAGGAGGAAGGGGGGAGGAAGAGAGGAAGAAGAGAGGAGAGAGGGAGGAGGAAGAGAGGAGGGAGGAGGGACGAGGGAGGGAAGGACGTAGGCAGGTTAGGCACAAAAGAATTGGGCAGATGAGGGATGACAGCGGGGGAGGAGGAAGAGGAAGAGGAGGAGGAGGAGGGGGAGGAGGGAGAGGAAAGTAGGAGGAGGAATAGGACGAAATGGAAAGGGTGACACGGGGAAGGGATTAATGATATTATTTATATATTTTTCTGGCTAATATTGGGCGATATTTTATGTACATGATATACACATATACAGTACACATAAGTATACATACATATACACACATATATTCATACATATACATACATACACATACATATCTATTATAGACATATACATATGCATATACATATACTTATACATATGCGTGTGTGTGTATATACACACACAGACACACACACACACACACACACACACACACACACACACACACACACACACACACACACACACACACACATATATATATATATATATATATATATATGTGTGTGTGTGTATACAATTACGTATACATATAAATATACTTATACATATACATGTTCATGTACATATGCATACACATATGCATACACACACACACACACATATATATATATATATATATATATACATACATATACATAAAACGTACGTGCTGCATTAGATTTGTCATTCCCCTTTCTTTAGTTGGAAATCTAAACCTTAAGTGTTGAACGTAAGAGATTGCGGCGTTCTAAGCGTCTACTCACTTTAACAATATCAAAGTAGCACCACACCTTTGACCTAGCTCCCCCCTTTCTCCCCCTCTCCCCCTTCCCCTCTCCCCCCTTCCCCCTCCCCACCTCCCCCAGCATCCTCAGATATATAATGAGATGTTGTGGACACTCCTTTCTCACTCTCCCCCTCCCTTTCCCCCTCTCTTCCCCCTTCCCCCTCTCTTCCTCCTTCCCCCTCCCCTCTTTTTCCTCCCCCATTCTCTCCCTGTTCTCCCTCCTTGGTGTCCTCAAATATGCAATGAGATATTGCTGACCACTCTCGCCCTTCCTCCCCCTCCCTA
>NC_134777.1:104574811-104577311 GCF_046742065.1 Oratosquilla oratoria | reverse complement strand
AAGTGAGGTTACAAACTAATAATTAGTGGTAGTCAGTGGATGTTCAACAATTAAGTTTAGTCTTGAAGATATTGATCTTCTCCAGGAGGGTAAAGAAGAAAACGAAAACATAAGTACACTTGTGATGCATGAGATAACAGGTGAAGGACATTTTCCCAACTCTTAAGTGTTTTCAATTGTCTTCATCATTTTTTGTTTCCCCTTTCCTGAGATCCACTGGAACTCTTGCGTTAATAATCGAAATTCTTTTACGACTTGTATACACTTCCTCTCACTCTTCGTTCTATCTTTTATTTTCTCTCTGCCTTCCGTTCCCATCGCGTTGGCAGAGTCTCCCACAGCCTCCTGTTGTCTTCCAACACAGACCTTCCAACAAGCAGCGTTCTTCCAAGGGAAGGGAAAACACTTCTAGCTTCTTTTGAAATTCGAATCTTTCCATCTCTGAGTCATATACATATTTTACGCCCCTTCTCCTCCTCTTCTTCGATCTCTTCTTCCTCCTCTTTCTCCTTGTCGTCTTCTATTTCTTCTCTTTATCGTCCTCCTACTCCTCTTCCTCCCCCTCAACCTCTCTCCCGCTTTCGTCCTCTTCTTCCTCTCCTCGTCCACCTTCTTCCTCTTCCTCCTTTGCTTCTCCTTGCCCACTTTCTCTTCTTCCTCCTCTTCCTCTTATTCTTTCTCGTTCTTATCCTCCTTCTTCCCGCCCTTCTCTTTCTCCATTTCCCCCTCTTCCTCCTCCTCTTCATTCAACCTCGGATAGAAAAATCGGTGGATTTTTCGTACGTGAGGGTGTTTGTGTGTTTGCGCGCGTTTTCCTTGTGTATTTGAGCGTGTGTTTTTCTCTTTTTTTTCTTTTTTCTTTTTCTTCTCGGTGGTTGGAAAGGAGGTGTGTCTGGTCAACACATCTCACACTTGCCATTCGAGGTAAATAAGAATTATGGAACCACTAAAGGGAGGAAAATGTATGTGGCTGATTCTATATATATTTATTATTATTTCTTACTCATTTAAATCATTTAATGACCCCCCCGTAGAGTGATTGAAAAAGCATACCTGCGAAACTAGTCAGGAATAAACTCAAGACTAAGACTCCTGTGTTTCCTATTCCGCTTACATCATATATATATATATATATATATATATATATATATGATATATATATATAAATATATATATATATATGTATATACAGTATATATATATATATATAATATATATATATATATATATAAATATATATATATATGTATATACAGTATATATATATATATATATATATATATATATATATATATATATATATATGCTTTTTTATTATCAACATTCATTCACTTATTTATCAATTTACTTAATTATTTATTCGTTTGCTTACTTTTTGTATATGAGTAATGGGGTCCATGATTAAATACATTAAGCCGAGTTTAGTCATTTGTCACCCATACCCAGCGCTTCTGTCCATGGGACACAATGTCGCATCGTAGAAGTGGGGTCTTAATACAAGTGGTAAAGGAGAGACTTAAGGAGAGGAATACAACGGAGGGCTAAGGACTTTAGGTCTTTTATTCTATTGGAGATTAAGTCTCCAATCCTAAAAAGAGTGACTGTGGTCCGTAAAAATGTCATTAATTCCTTAAATTATTAATTGCTTAAAGCGTACTGGTAATATCCCATGCAGGTTAAAATCGCTGTTCTTAATTTTAACTTAATTTTACTTGAGTGAAATCTTAAAAATAAACCAATAGATAAGTCTACCCGACTTCGAATACTCGTTCGGATTCCGTAGACTTTAATTAATCAATTTATATTTTCTAAGTGTATTTTTCTATATATTCATTTTTTTTTAATATATGTATTTATAATTTTTATTTCATTTGTATCCTTGATTTTATCTGTTTATTTCTATATGTTATTTTATTTATATGAAGGGTTGATCGTGCCTCCGACATAGTCTGGGGCGGAGACTTGAATTTTAAGAGACGGACAGGAGAAGTTTGTTTCAGATGAAGTGTTTAAGAAGTATTGTAGGCGTTACGATGTTATACAGAATCAGAAATAAGGAGGTGAGGAGAAGGGCGGGGATGGAGAGCGAGTTTGCAGATAGGGTTGATGAAAGAAGTGTGGAAAGCAGGGGTGGATGGAGTGAACCTAAGGGGAGGACCGAGGATGAGGTAGATGGATCGGATGAAAGAGGGTTTGAGCAAGAGTCGAATGCCTGTTGAGCAAGGGAGGGAGAAGGTAGGGGATAGGGGTGAGTGGAGAAAGGTAGTCTATGGATGATATTTCAATGGAGTCCTGAAGGGATTTCTCCCCGTCTTCTCTATATTCACATGAGGGAACGTAGAGGAAGCGGGAGAGTGGAGTGTGTAAGTGAAGCAGTCATGCTATGGATGTGCTGTGTCTTGCTGCATTTCCTCTGACCTGGGCAGGAGACAGGGATGACCCTTCATCCACGAGGAGCTAAGATGAGAGGGGGGTGAGGATGGTGGATGGGAGTGGAGTG
>NC_134777.1:104567311-104569811 GCF_046742065.1 Oratosquilla oratoria | reverse complement strand
CACCAAATGATATGTTTGAAAGATAGAAATGGAAAAAAACATTAAATGCAGAGACAGAATGGTAAAAAGAGTAGAAGAATTTTACCAAGTACTTTACTCGTCGAAGACCGTAGTTGAATCAGTAAACTCATTTGTAGGCGTTAGTAGTGTACTAGAGATTACAAAGGAAGAACTATGATTTGCTATAAAAATGTGAAACGAGGAAAAGCACCTGTGGAAGATGGTATATCAAAAGAACTCTTGAAAGACGTAGGTAAAGAAGTTCATATTAAGTTAGCTCAGTTGTACACCCAGTGCTTACGTTAAGAAAGCGTTCCTTAATCGTGGTGCAATGCTATAGTTATTTTGCTTCATAAAAAAGGAAATCAGAAAGACCTTAGCAACTACCGACCGATTAGTTTGCTATCAAATGTATATAAAGTATTCCCCAAGATCTTTACAAATAGACTAAGTCAAGTTTTAGATGGAAACCAACCGAGAGAGCAGGCAGGCTTTAGGAGCTGATATTCGACTCTAGACCATTTGCAGGCGATGAACCAATTAGTCGAGAAAATGACAGAATACAAAATACCTCTCTGTCTAGCTTTTGTAGATTACGAGAATGCCTTTGACTCGGTAGAACAAATATCAATACTAAACTCGATACGCAAGCAGGGTACAAAAAAAAATATATATATATTTATGCGAAAGGTACCGCTATAATTCGACTATATAAAGATAGAGAAAAGATCACGATCCAGAAGGGAGTACGGCAAGGCGATACAATTTCACTCAAATTATTTACAGCTTGATTGGAAGAGATTTTCAGAAGGTTGAGTTGAGAATAGAAAGGTTTGAAGATTTATGGCGAATATTTGAACCACCAAAGATTTGCAGTTGACATTATTCTTATTTCAGAAAGAGCAGAAGACTTGCAAGATATGCCGAGTGATCTGATCAAGAAAAGTCTCAAAATAGGTTTAAAAATGAATGAGTAAAACCAAAATAATGTTCAACACGAAAGTTCAAAGTAAAGAGATTATAATCGATGGTGAGAGCCATTAAGAAGTGGAAGAGTATAATCATTTAGGCCAGATGGCCAGAATTATAATAAAATTCTGAGAGGCTGTCTACCTTTATGTTTGAAACATAAAGTTTACAATCAATGCATTCTGCCATTAATAATCAACGCATGTGAGCCTTGGAAACTGATGAAGGCGCGAGGGAATGCAGAGAGGAGAATGTAGAGATCAATGAAGGGAATAACGATGAGAGACCGAAAGAGAGCAAGTTGGGTGAGAAAGCAGACTAGAGTGAAAGATATTTTGGAGGCGGTAAAAGAGAGGAAGTGGAATTGGACAGGTAAGTTAGTGTGAACGACTGATGAGCAATGGAGCAAGTGTGTTACTGAGTGGACGCCGCGAAATAGGAAGAGTGGAAGAGAGAGACCAGACAGAAGGTGGAGAGAAAAGATTGAGAAATTTGCAGGAGTGACGTGGCAGAGGTTGGCGCCGTCGTGTGAATCATGGAATACTATGAAGGAGGCCTTTGTTCAGCAGTGGACTCAGGATGGCTAATTATATATATATATATACATATATAAAATACACATCTGTATGAATGTGTATTTGTATATATATATATATATATATATATGTATATATATATATGTATATATATATATATATATATATATATGCAAAGTAGACCACTTGGAAAAAGAAACTAACGAAGCAGAGCGCTTTCGTATATTACATCTTCAGTGCAACAAGTACATAGTGATAGGAATACATAGAAAATATATACATGATACAAAGGAACAAGGACAGTTTGAATAAGCCTAGCGACCAATTACCCCCTGGAGAGCGGAAGGTCATTGTCAATTATCTTAAGATGGTGGGGCGACATCAGGTCACAGTCGCCAGGGTCACTGTTTCTACTAATGACTGTCACTGTGACCTGATGTCGCCCCACCATCTTAAGATTATTGACAATGACCTTCCGCTCTCCAGGGGGTAATTGGTCGCTACGCTTATTCAAACTGTCCTTGTTCCTTTGTATCATGTATATATTTTCTATGTATTCCTATCACTATGTACTTGTTGCACTGAAGATGTAATATACGAAAGCGCTCTGCTTCGTTAGTTTCTTTTTTCCAAGTGGTCTACTTTGCATAAGTGAACACACGTACCCGTGTTCTTATTAGCATATATATATATATATATATATATATATATATATATATATATATATATTATGTATATATATATATATATATATATATATATGAATGAATGAGAGTGTGGGAGGAAGAAGACTGACTCTTTCGAAACGTGTAAGCAATAAAGAAGTTCCAGCCCATCTTCGGTTATTCTTCCTCCACCCAAACTATCTTCTGTCAAATCCATTCATTATATATATATATATATATATATATATATATATATATATATATATATATATGTGTGTGTGTGTGTGTGTGTGTGTTTGTGTGTGTGTGTGTGTGTTATATTCATATTTA
>NC_134777.1:104547311-104562311 GCF_046742065.1 Oratosquilla oratoria | reverse complement strand
TTAGACATAATGATAAATTACTCATTACAAGGATGAGTAATTGATAAATACCTTAGTAAACAAGTACATAGATAAAACGAAGATTGAATTACATATGGGCACTCAAACCACTAATTTCTGATATAAATGGTCCCCTGCACGACCATCATCCTAACCCTTCGGAAGACGACACAACCCACGTACGTCACCATAGCACCTTAATCAGTCGTAGTAACGTTGTTATGATGGGGCAAGGGGGACGTTCGTCCTCAACGGGGGATTATAAAGTTGGAGATGATGTCCTAATCCTAGGGGAGGATTTCGCCATCAGCTCCCCTTCGGAAGTACTTCATCGCATCGCTTTATACACGTGATTACACGGGAGGAGTAGCTATAGTGTCCAAACTTAAACTCTTACAAGTTTAACGCTCAAGGGGAGCAGCGAACATGGCGGATTAAATGCGGTAATGACCTTCCTATTCGGTACCTTCAATTCGGTGACGACAGGCTGTAACGTCGATTATTTATCGTTTCAATACAGTGACGTATTTCAGGGTATTTTCCTCCTGTTTTTCTCACCATTTTTTTCTTCAGTTTACCCTATTTTCCCTACTTTTTTTTCTCGAGTCTCCACTGCCCTAACGTTTTTTGCCCTGGTTTCCCATATTCCCTACTTTCTCCCCTATTTTTTTCCTTCTTTTTTCCCTCTATTCGAACGAAAGTGTAATATCATTGCTTAATGGCTTACATACAGTAATGTACTTTAAAGGATTTTTTTCTCACTATTTTCCCATTTTCGCAATTACCCCCTATTTCCCCATTTTTTCGGTTTTTCTTAAGTTTCCCTGATATCCCTGTTTCTCCTGTTTCCCTATGTCTCTGTTTCCCCTTTTCCCCCGATTCTCTGATCTCCCCGGTTTTCCCTATTTTTCCCTTATTTCCCTATATTTCCCCCTAATTTATTAATTTCGGTGGCGTACCATAGAGTATTATTCTTCCTCAGTCCAACGGGGATAATGACGGGTACGTGCAAGAAGGACGTCAAAGAGGATCATCTCCCTCTTGTCTCAATTCAGAACACGTCAACATACTTCCCTCCATCAGGTGGTGCAGCCCTATGGGGCTGACACTTGATCCCCAAGCTGAGCTCTATTTCTATCACTAAGGCTAAATGAGGAGAAGAATGAAGAACTACGAAGAAACAGACTTGATAGATAAAAAGATGAAAATAAATAAACAAATTAATTGATAGATAAATTAACTTTCTGAACAAGGGTCTGTTCTTAAATGAATAAAGTCACTAGTTGGGACAGCGTAGCTTTAAATGCGTCATCAGAGCCAAAGGATTAAGCCAGAAGACTTAATGTTATTTGTACGTGACAAGTAAACGAAGTTATATGTATTGCATCCCCTTTTGACCTGTCCTTTTCAATAACCACATAAATAACTGAAAAACGAAGGCATATTCCACAGGGTAGCAAATGACCACTAAGTCATTCACCACAAAAGAGAGAGAGAGAGAAAGAGAGACGGAGAGAGATTATTCATCGAACTGGAGAACAGCTGTTGAATCTAGATTAAAAAAAATGAATGCAAATAAAACTCATTTGTGATTCTAATTACAAATGATTTGGAAAACCTTTAACTGCAGCGGCGAAAAAGCTATTGTTGTCATTGCTAGAAACGGACTAAAATTGATTATGCATTAAATCTCTATTATGGAGAAAGAGAATTGAATGTCATAATACGCAGTGACGCGTGCACGCACACCCGCACGCACACACACACACACACACACACACACACACACACACACACACACACACACACACACACACACACACACACACACACACACACACACACACACACACACACACACACACACACAAAATGGGAGTGTAAAGTAGGTTGTGTTTCTTATTGACTTGAGGTTACGTTGTTTGGTGTTGGAGGTGAAGAGGTGGATCGTGTCAGTGGATGGCTAGTGTGTTCTTGTAGCTCCCAAACTAGAACTAAGAGATTCTTCGACGTAGAGAGAACCCCCCTCCCCTCCTTTCCAGAGGGAATTACAAGACATAAACAGTGGATGGAGAACATACGATGGTTTTCTTTTGCTAGCGCCAAAAGATTTTATTCAGGTTTGATAAACCCCTTAAAAGATCATCATCGGCGACCTAGTGGCCTTTTGGAATCGGCAGAACCTTCCGAAGGGGACCGCTATTTGCAGTTTTTGGACGTCATATGATTTTATTCAAAGTTGACGTGTTCCCGAGAAGGCAAAGGAACAGCAGTACATAAGCTGGGTTCATGAACAAAAAAGATCAAGAACTAGTGACATATTCTGTACCAGTGGTCCATTGACACCCTAGAGCCAAGGTTCTCAACCTATTTTCACACGTACCCTGTACTTATGAATTACTATTGTTTAGCCTCCTGGAGATGACTTCAACACTAAATTTAATCGTTTTGCATCCACTAACTGCTAGTGACTTTCGCCTGGTGGATCCACTAATGAACCACCGTGGACCACTAGGGTTCCATGGAGCATAGGTTGAGAACCACTGCCCTAGAGCATGGGTGGGCAACCTTTGGCACACGTGCAAAACCTGACACACTAACGGCTTTTTTCCGGCACGTGAAACCCAGGGCTCACCTCAAAAAATAATTACTAAATCTCCATTATTATTATTATTATTATTATTTTTTTTTTTTTTTTTTTTTGTATGAGAATTGGTAACCGCAACCTGCGCTGGGCGTCGGATTGGGGCCATAGAAGGTGACGGGTGAGGGCCTATACTCTTATATAGACCCATAATTTTACTCCGATGGCAAGCGAGAATATTTTGTATAAAATATTTGGCTAATTTCGGTACCTATGCTTAAAAAGGTTGCCCACCCCTGCCCTATCGACCATAGAGAGCCATAAATAGTACTACAGAACGAAATCTAGTGTGAATTTAGTTGATGCATAGTAATAATTTAGTGTTTATGTAGTCTCCACGAGAGAAGAACAAACAGCAATACATAAGTAAGTGGTATACATAAAGAGAAAGGGAAATATCAACGATTAAGCGAATACTCTTTGCTGAGCATGAAGGGCCTTCCCTCAGTTGAATAAAATCACCTGGCGGCACCCAGAAAAAAGACTTGTCCACAACAGTAACAGGTGTAAAATGGTCGGTTTAAGTTGAAAGGGTTTAAGTTAACAGGCTTACGTCAGCTGATGGACCCTGAGCTAGCATGGCCTGTATTAACTCCCAGCGTGAGTGGAGTTCCGCACTTTTCTATTGTTAAGGCCTTATCACACTGGGCTATTTTTCCCTCGACTGATGGAGCACATTCACAGTCCGCGGCTTTCGGGAAGAAGTCTGTAATGCTGAAGGAAAATAATTTTCATTAAGCATATCAAATGGCGTTCTAAACGTTTTTGTTTAGAAAACAAAATAGTTTGCCAGAGTGGTTTTGCGGCGGAAAAAGTTCCGGAGGTGTGCGGCATCGCCAATTATTATCGGAGGTTGGAGGAAAAATAGCCCAGTGTGATAGCCCTTTTAACAGACTCGAATCACATGCAATGGTCCGAAGTCTGAGATAAGGTTCTCTCACCTCAAATAAGGGAGACAGTGAGTTAATAAGGATAAAAAGGGGACAAAAAATAATAATGATGATGATCATCATCATCATCAACATCATCGTCATCATCATCATCATCATCATCATCATCATCATCATCATCATCATCATCACTAAGATGAAATAGAGGAAAATAAAAACTAGTAAATAAAGAAATAAATAAAATTCAAATTAAATAGAAATACAATAGATGCATAAAATTGAAATAGAATAAGATCAACAAAAATTAAAATCATTGAATGAATAAGAATACAATAAAGAATAAAATTAATGAATAAATAATGTAGATAATTTATTTAAACAGATAAATTAAAATTGTGAATAAATAGAAAATGGCAGGCATCTTTGTTTACGCGGCAAAGTTGATTTGTCACTGGGGAAGACCGATCACGGAGGGCGCCAGAGGAAGAGGAGGAGGAAGTGGAGGAGGAGGAGGAGGAGGAAAAGAAGAAGTGCCAACATGTATGTTCCATCATCTCCCGCTGGATACGTCGTGGACAGAGAGAGTGCCACTGACTGGCGAGAGAGAGAAAAAAACACACACAAATAGAATAAAAAGAAAATATGACCAAAAGACACAAACAACAAGCCAGCCCCGAGGATTGGCTGGGACATTTTGGTTTTAGAAACAAAGTAGAATATATATATATATATATATATATTTATATATATATATATATATATATATATATGTGTGTGTGTGTGTGTGTGTGTGTGTGTGTGTGTGTGTGTGTGTGTGTGTGTTTATAAACTTTTACTTTTTCATTCACGTGAATTCAGCTAAAAAGAAAGTCGGTTTCATAATGAACGATGTTTGTCTGCCTGTCTTTTTATCTACGTCTCTCTGTCTTTTCCTCTCTCTCTCTCAAAAAAAAAAAGTGTGGGTATGTATGTTTGGGTGTGCGTGCGTGCGTGTGTGTGTGTGTGTGTGTGTGTGTGTGTGTGTGTTTGTACACCTCTGTGTATGTGCCTTTATTATACTATTACTTTTTTAATCTTTTGTTCTTGTGTGTCTGCTAACATTTAAATGAGCACTTCTCAAATAAAAAGATTGAAGAAGCGTTGTACCAAACCTTTGTTTATATTCAGAAACCACTTCCCCCCAAAAATTAAATCTGCATGATCTCACTCAACTTCTAGAATTGCAATCCCTCTTTCGTTTCCTAGTTATATTCAAATTTGTATAATCCTCAAAAGTTATTTTCGGATTCAGGAAAAGCTCCTCTCAAAGGGGCAAGTTCTTCGGGACTTGGGGACATCGAGTCTCTGCGTCTGTCGAAGTTCCCAAGTCTTCGCCTGGCCACCGAATTGACATTTTCAGACTATGAGAGTTTAATCACAAATCGAGGGAATCATTTCAGAACGATTTATACGAAACGTGGGACGTTCCCAAGGTAAAATATTGCGCGATGAATTAATTATCAGTCATTGGGTATGGTCATATATTTAGATGGCGCACGTACACACGACGTAGATGCACGTATGGTGCACATGTGTACATACTCGTACACACACACACACACACACACACACACACACACACACACACACACACACACACACACACACACACACACACACACACACACACACACACACACACACAAACACACACACATGGACACACACACACATATATACACACACACATGAACACACATGAACACACTCACATGGACACACACACACACACACACACACACACACACACACACACACACACACACACACACACACACACACACACACACACACACACACACACACACACACACACACACACACACACACACACTTGACATTTTGAATGCAGATATGATAATTGCAGAGTAAAAAACAGGATCCCCACAAGCGTTGCTCCTTTTCTGTATATTACAGTTACGTACATACGATTAGATAAATGCACACACACACACACACACACACACACACACACACACACACACACACACACACACACACACACACACACACACACAAACACACACACACAGAGTCGGTATGGTATTGTACTAGGGCAGGGGAGCTTTGTTTATTGAGTGACCAAAATGATAGAGTAAATGTAAAGTGGAGGATGGTGAAGATAGACAAAAATATGGTGAACTAACGAAGAAAAGACTAGATGTAAGCAGGGTTAAATCGCCGTTAAGTGTCATCCCAAAATAGAATTGCAACATGGAAACGCCACAGAGGAATCAAAGGTACGAAAATAATGCATTTCAGGGTTTGCAAGAGAAAGTGGAATACTATGTAGAGGAAAGGGAAATAATGTATAAAGATATTCTAAGGAATCAAGAGATTACAGAATAATAAATGAAATGGATCTGAAATTAGAATATAGGGAAATGAACGATCTGAAGAGACAAAATGCCGAAACAAACAGCGAACTTAATGATCTAAAAAAGGAATTAAACATAGTCAAAAATGAGAACGAAAGAATGAAAAATTAAGATACTAACAAAAATGAGGCTTTGAAAAAGAAGTAAAAAAAGTACAAGCGGTGACCGAGAAAGTTGGAGAAACCATAAAAGAGGCATATATTCAAGAAATCAAAAATCAGTAGAAAATGGATTAATTTTTTTTTTTTTAAGAAATTGTACAAGTGGAAGAAAATGCAGAAGAAACAGTCATTAAAGTAGCTAAAACGAAAGAAAATTGGGTCAGAGACACAGTTGATAAAAGAAAAGTGTATAGTAGTTTATGGTATTAAAGAAAAACACAATGTAGCTAGATACTTAAGAGAAAAAGAGGAGAAAGAAATTGCAAAAGAAATTCTGAAAGAGATACAAGAGGAGGGACAAGAGATGGAAAAGGAAATAGAGGAAGTGCATACAATGGGACTATACTCTAAAGAAAAAATAGAGCACTAAAAATTAAACTAAGGTCTCAAATGATAGCAGAAGTACTAATAAAAACAGCAAAGTTGGCAAAAAGTGAAAATAACAAAAATATATGGATAAAAAAGAGCGATGAGGAAAAAGAGAAGGAAAAGACACAGAAAATTAAGCTAATTAAAAACAAGAGAAGAACAGAGACCGATTTATTTTATAGTAATGAAAAAAAGGAGGGAAAAAAATTGAAAAGTAACGTATACCAACATAGGCATGTAAGTCTTTGATAGAGAAGACTTTTAAAGTGGGATAAAAGAAAAACAAGAGGACATGAAAAGAAACTCAAAAAGGATAGTTGTAGAAGAGATCTAAAAAAAAAAAAAAAAAAAAAAAAAAAAAGTTTTCCACACAAAGTGGTGGATGTGTGGAAGAAATTGGACGAAACAATAGTGTGTGTAAAAAACATACAAGAATTTAAGAGCAAATTAGATGCCTAGAGATACAAAGACGGGTTACTGCGAGGATAGCTCCCCTTCCCGCATAATACAACTAGGTAAGCACAGACACACACACACTTCTGACAATCCAGTGTCCCTGGACACTGTTCCTTTGCATCATTTCTCCGGTTTCTTTGTAACACACAAAGTTACACTATAATATAATGGTAGAAATAATAAGGAAAATGAATAAATGAATGAATAAATAAATAAAATCGGGGAATGTACACTGTTAACCTCATCTAGTGATTCCCTCGATTGGACTTTTTTTTTTTTTTGAGAACGACACGAATGGTCATATTCTTAGTTCTTGCTTTCATGACGTCATCAAAACATCCTTTCGATGTACATTTGCTAGAGATAGAGAAGTGCATGACCAATAGCTCCCCTACGACCGCACTTCGCGTATCCGAACCCCCCACCCCCAAACCCGAACATTTTATGCTTCAGTTTGTTCGGAAACGAGAGTGGTTACTGTACTACAGTGCATTGACGTCATCTGTGGATTTGCAGGGAATATATTTGCATACATCGTATAAATACGATTCTCGTATGACTACGATATTGTTAAAACACTCGTTCAGGTCGTAAACATCCTCTGCGGAGTTGTGGCCAGTTCATTTATTTACATCGTAGATTTACGATCCTCCTAAGCCTACGAGGTCGTAGATGTACGACCCAAAGATAAGATACGCCACTCACAGCTCCTCACAAGACGTTACCCTACTGTATCAGTGGTGGCGACTGTACGCCGTATCTCATAACAACCAGCGAGGGGGGCAGGATTTCAGAGAGCATTGGAAGTTTTCGCGTTTTGCTGCGACTCGCCATTGTGTTTCGTTCTTATATATGAAATAAGATATTCCTCGAACTTGGCAAAGGAGTCAGTGGGAGGGAAGCGAAAGATGAAAAGAAGCGACGGAAGGCCGAACTGTTTTGTGCCAAAAACTTTCGGAGCCGCTCTGCTCTTGTTGCTCTCGTTCTTGTTGTTGTTGTTGCCGCCGCCCTTCTTGTTGCTTCAGGGAACGGATAAGGCTAAGAGCTACCGGCTGTGTGTGTGTACGACATATATATATATATAATATGTGTGTGTGTGTGTATGTATGTGTGTGTGTTTGTGTGTGTGTGTGCGCGCGTATGTATGTATACAGTATATCTGTGTATGTCGTGCTTTTACCTAAATGTAATGTAGAGGAAAGAAGTAACGCTCGTGGGGTCCTGTCTCTTAATATCCATTTATCAGAACTAGCTATGTGTGGAAGTGTGTTCGTGTTTGTGTGTGTGTGTGTGTGTGCGTGCGTGTTTGTGTCTGTGTGAGTGTGTGTTTGTGTGCGTGTGTGTGCGTGTGATTTGGAAGTTGTGTGAAGAACAAGGCAGGCCGTCTAGTGTTTATGTATATTATTCCCATATACAAATATCCATATAAATTTATATAATTTTGATCTCTTATGTAATGGCAAACATTCAGAGACTTAGCGTGATGTTCCTTGCAGGACCGATGACGCGCAAGAACAACTTAGGGCAAAGGGGATTGAATTCTCTGTGACTTTGGTGGCTTTTATATGCTCACAGTGAAAGGAGATTAGATTCTCTTTGATTCACGAGGCTTTTATACCTTAACAGTAAAGGCCAAGACGCGGTCAGTGTGTCCAGACTGAGAGCAGGTGGGGCCGTTCTCAAATGTCTTAATGGCACAAAGTTCTGGAATCGTTGTGGTAGTGCTGGAAAGAAAGGACCAGGTTGAAAACTGGAAGGTTTGTCATGGAGTCAGTGTCTCTCCCTCTCTGCCTCTCTCTCTCTCTCCCTCTCTCTCTCTCTCTCTCTCTCTCTGTCTCTCTCTCTCTCTCTCTCTCTCTCTCTCTCTCTCTCTCTCTCTCTCTCTCTCTCTCTCTCTCTCTCTCTCTCTCTCTCTCTCTCTCTCTCTCTCTCTCTCTCTCTCTCTCTCTCTCTCTCTCTCTCTCTCTCTCTCTCTCTCTCTCTCTCTCTCTCTCTCTCTCTCTCTCTCTCTCTCTCTCTCTCTCTCTCTCTCTCTCTCTCTCTTATAAATTTGATATAATCACAGTGAAGCTGAGGGGACGGTCAACATGCCCAAATTGAGGCTAGTGTGGAACAAAGTGGACCCAATATGTCGTAGAATCTTGTTCTGTTCAGAGGCAAACGATTTTCGACAAGTGTGAGAACACTGTACTTTTCCGGAGGGGGAAGAGGAAGAGAAAGATAAACAAGAGGGAATAAGAGGAGGCGAAGAAAGAATAGGGGAATAACCAAGAGAAAGGAGGAGGAGGGGAGGAGGAGGAGGAGGAGAAGGAGGAGGAGTAGATAAAGAAGAAGGAAGAGGAGAAGAAGTAAGAATATAAGGACCAAGATGGAGGAAGAGTTCCGAGGAAAAGGGAGGGAAAGGAAAACGAGGTAGAGGAGGAGGAGGAGGAGGAGGAAGAGTAGGAGGAAAACAAATGAGGTATGCACAAGAAGTGATGACCTTACGCCAGGAGGCGCTTAGCTGCAACCCAATCTGTCACCTGTGCCCTTACTGCTTGGACTGCCTGGCCATATGGCACTCACCTGAAGACATTGGTTAACGAACGTGGATACCCACGGTTGGAGTCCAGACGGAAACCAGCGCTCCACAGTTAATTGAACACTAACACGGATCCGTTTCAAACAATCTCTAATTAGTTTTCCCTTAGGTTATTGGCACAGTACACTTGGAAGAGAACTAAGATGCTTAGAGGAGGAAAGAAGCGCTAGGTAGTCTAGAAACTCTGGAAAGCAATTCATGATGTTCGGAACTAAGTACTGTAAATAGTCTATGCGGTGGATAGAAAGATGCCCTGGCCGGGTTTGATAAGTTTGGGGGAAATCTTCTTTCGCATGAATAAATCGAAAATAGTTTTGAAAATCTCGTGTTTTGAACTCGATTTTTTTTTTTTTTTTTTTAAGATTTTTTTTTACTTTTTTGAGTTTTATTTTTTCTTTAAGAGATTTTGACTTTTTTCTTTAAGAAATTTGTTTTTTTCTTTTTAGTTTTGTCTTTATTCTCAAGAATTTATTATTTTTTCTTTAAGAAATTTTAACTTTTTTGAGTTTGCTTTTTTCTTCTTTTTTTTACTTTAAGATTTTTTTTTCATGTGAACAGCAATGACTTTGGCGTTTTGTCTTCCCTGCGCAAGCTTCCGTATTGTTTTGGTTCTAATCAGCTTACCCACACACACGTACACATACACGCATGTAAGTACATGCATATACGTACGTTCACACATACACACACACGAACACGCACATACACACACACACACACATACACACACACACGCACACACACACACACACACACACACACACACACATATATATATATATATATATATGTGTGTGTGTGTGTGTGTGTGTGTGTGTGTGTGTGTGTGTGTGTGTGTGTGTGTACACAGACACATATGTAAGACAAAAACGTCTTCCTCGGCCATAGTTAAACTTCTCCTAGCGTAAGCACTTTACCTCTCGGTTTATAAGAAAACTCATCTCAAATCCAATTCTCTTCCTTTCGCCTTTGAGATTCGTCCTCAGAATCCCTTCTGGTAACACAAGACTTCTTACATTTTACAAGAGTACTCATGTTCCAGTCCGTGGTTTCTGAGATTAGACTTCAGAACTCTATTCGCTTGATAAGCCGAAGACTTCGATGACGTCACGAAATGTATAATGGAATCTGAGATTCCTTTGTAAGACCCGAGCGACAAAGGACGTTCGGTCGAACTGTGAATAAAAAGGGCCAAGTCTAGACTTAGTCATCAGAAGTCTTGAGTGGTCCAAGATGGTGAACGTTGGTCTTAGAAATTTTCGTTTTCTTGTGGAGGAAGGAGGAAGAGAGGAACTCAGAGTGGGACTCAGAGAGAGAGAGAGAGAGAGAGAGAGAGAGAGAGAGTGGGCGGAAGGGTTTCATAGTTTTCCTCATCAAGGATTTTTTTATATACGTCGTTAAAGACGCATTAAGTCCCCTATAGTTTCAGCGGGTTTTCAATTTTTCGATATCCTTCTATTTTATTTTATTTCGTTTTATCCTTTTTTTTTTTTATTTATTTGCCTTTTGTTTTATTTCTTTTTTTTCATTTTTTCTAATTTTCTTTTTCTACTTTTTTCTTCATTTTGTGTGGTCTCTTCTATTTCGTTTTTCTATTTTGTTTTTCTTCCTTCCATTTTTACTTTTTTCTTTTTCTTATCTCTTTGCCAAGTACACTAATCCCTCTTCCTCAGTATTTTCAGCAATGAAAAGATCTTCATATGTCCTTAACCCTTACTCCCTTCATTCCTCCCTTCCTCTCACCCTCCTTTTCTCTCAATCACCTTCTCTCCCTCTCACCCTCCCTCCTATCTTTTCTTCCTCTTAACCTCCATACCTCCCTCCGTCCTTACCTCCCTATCCCTCCCATCTCACCCTCCCACTCATCCCATCTCCCTCCCTCCTTCCTTCCTCCATCCCGTCCTCCCTCGCATTCTCTTTCAATCCCATCCCCCTCTCCCAGCCTCCCTCTCTCCTTGCTTCCCTCCCTTCCACTCTCCTCATCACTCCCACCTCTCCCACCCTCCCTCTCTCCCACCCTCCCCCTCTCCCACCCTCCCTCTCTCCCTTTCCTTCCCGTTCATTGTTGATTGGCTCGCTTGTGCATTTAGATATCTCGTCTGGCTCGGGATTGAAGTGGCTGGGAGTCTCTGTAGGCGCCGACGGGGGGACGGGGGGCGACTCCCCCTCCCCTTTCATTCTTGTTGCAGGGTCAGGGGGGAGGAGTGATGGGGAGGGGGAGAAGAAGGGGCACAGAGAGGGGGAGGAGGAGGGGTAGTGGGAGAAAAAGGAGGAGAAGTGGGAGAAGTGGGGAGGGGAGATGGAGGAAGAGGAGGAAGGACTGGAAGAGTTAAGGGATGAAGAGTGGAAGGAGGGAAGACAGAGTGAGGAATGGAAGAGGAAGGGGGAGGGTGAGGAGTGGAAGAGGAAGAGGAGAGGAGGAAGGGGGAGGAGGAGTGGAAGAGGAAAAGGGAGTAGGAGTGGGAAAGGAAAGGAAAGGGGAGGAGGAAGAGTGGGAGAGGAATGGGGAGGAGGAGGAGGAGTGGATGAGGAAGAATAAGGAGGAGTGGGAGAGGAAGGGGAGGAGGAGGAAAGGAAGAGGGAGGAGGAGGAGGAGGAGGAGGATGTGTATGAGAAGAAAAGGAGATGTATTGAAGGTTGAAAATGGAAGTTTTGGAGAAGACCAGATGGAAGAAAGAAGGGAAAGGGGTTTTGTATGGTAACATGGGAGACAAGTGATGAAAAAGGGGGCTCGAAATGGGAGAGGAAGGGGAGGAGGGGGGAGTGTATTACGAGTTTTAAAAATGGGAGTATTTGGGAAATATCAGTGAGTAGAAAGAAGGAAGTGGGAGGAGGAGGAGGAGGAGGAGGAGGAGTGGAAGAAGACAGAGCATCATGGGAGAGGAGGGTGAAGAGGGAGTTTCGAGTGGGAATTAAATAAACAAAGAATAAAGAAAATATACGAAGGGAAATAGAAAGAAGGAAATGAATAGGAATGTGAGCTGGGATGAACGAAATGCAAAGGTAGCTTACGAAAGGAAATGGAAAAGAAAATTAAAAGGAGAAAATGAATAGCAACGTAGGCTTAGAAGAGGATTAGAAAAAAAAAAACGAATTGAAATGGAAAATTACACAAAAGCAATTATATCTACAGGGTACCCAATGGTCCACGCCGTCATTATGACGGTACCCCATGTTTTAACGAGGAATTTCCCTGTTCGCCAACAGGGACGTAGCAGTTAGCAGTGGGTCCTGTGACTGTGCGCGAGCTGCTCTTTGTCTGATCTTTCGTGCAAGACCAGTTCGATAGTTATTAAGATACATAAACCTATCCGCCACGTCAAAATGTAAGGTCTCGTATAGGCAGTATATATATATATTTTATATATATATATATATATATATATATATATATATATATATATATATGTAAAATCGGCACACCAAAGACTGTGGGAGAATGAAGTGGAGGAGTAGGAACCTACCCTCTTCTAGGGGGAAAAGGCTCATGCAAATGTATGAGTGTGTGTATGCATGTATATATGTGTGTATATATGTGTGTATGTGTAAATGTAGGTGAAAGAAATTGCACATATGTTCAACATAGTTTTAATATTTTTGAAAATGTATTCTTTTTCATTGGTCTTTGAAGCTTGATAATATATATTGTGAACCTGTGGGGCGTCGGCAGAGAAATGGTCTGTGAACCGGAGAGCTCCAGACAGAAAAGGGAAGAACCGAGAGAAACAATGCAACGCAAAAAGAAATGCAGCGTCGATGAACGGAAAATGGAAAATGTGCAATAGTTGTTTTCGAAAATGCATATACATTTACATATATATATACATATATATATGTGTGTGTATATATATATATATATATATATATATATATATATATATATGCCAAGTAGACCACTTGAAAAAAGTAAACTAACGAAGCACAGCGCTGGATGTAATATACGAAAGCGCTCTTCTTCGTTAGTTTCTTTTTTCCAAGTGGTCTACTTTGCATAAATGAACACACGTACCCGTGTTCTTATTAGCATATATATATATATATATATATATATACATACCTGTACATATACATATATATGTATATATGTGTGTATATATATAATATATATATATATATATATATATATATATACATACCTTTACATATACATATATATGTATATATGTGTGTATATATATAATATATATATATATATATATATATATATATATATATATATATATATATATATATATATTACTGGTGAAAATGTAGTAAGACAGTTGTAAATCACAACTGACACCACAGTCAAAAGAAAGTTGAATAAGCCAAACTATGTATTTCGATTGCTAACTGGGAAGGAAGGAATATTACTATCCTCACTCTCTAATGACCTCAGGATGACAAGAGGTCAGGTCAGGGGGAGGGGGAGAATATCTGTTAACAATTTGTCTTGTAATGAACAATCCTGGTACCATATCTAGGGTTCATCGACCCTTCGAAATATTTATAGCGAGCATATAGTCTATTGACATGGATTCTACCATTTTCCTTGTGAACCCACAACCTGATTTGTAAATAAGCTCAGATGTGTTCCAATCCATCCGGTGGTTTAATTTGTTCACGTGTTGGAACACGGGTGAACTCTCTTGACCTTAACTGATTGACCTTTTATGCTCATTCAAACTTGTCCTTAGGTCTCTCCCCGTCTGACCGATGTATGCTAAGTTACAATCTTTACACGGAAGGGAGGAAACCCCTGGGATATGATCTTCTTTCAACCTCTGATGAACATTGACAACGTTTTTATTAGTATTCGAGTAATTATGAATTAAATTTGTCTTTGGGAAGAAATTTGGACAAATGGTTAATATATGTGTACGTATATATATATATATATATATATATATATATATATATATATATCACAGGTGAGAAATGTAGTAACACATTTGTAAATCACAACTAACACCACAGTCGGACGAAAGAAAAAGTTGCGTAAGCGGAACTATATATTTCGATTGCTACCTGCAATTGTCAACAAGCTTCCTCCCCCTCCCCCTGACCCGACCTCGTGTCAGTCTCAGGTCAACTAGGGTTGGGGCAGTGATGTTCTTTATTTTCTCATGTTCCCTTTCTTTTGTAAGAGGTTGCTACTTAAGATAGCCTCCTCCCTGCCACTTTGTACTACTGAAGAGGATTGCAGGTAGCAATCGAAATATATAGTTCCGCTTACGCAACTTTTTCTTTCGTCCGACTGTGGTGTTAGTTGTGATATATATATATATATATATATATATATATATATATATATATATATATATATATATATATATATATATATATATATATATATATATATGTGTGTGTGTGTGTGTGTGTATGTATGTATTTTGACGACCTCGCGTCTCGGATGGGCATTTACTACACATTTATCTCTCTCTCTTACCTTCCTCTTTTACGTTCTTTCCTCTCCTTTTCTCTCTCTTTACTCGTACATACA
>NC_134777.1:104524811-104542311 GCF_046742065.1 Oratosquilla oratoria | reverse complement strand
CCCCCTCCTCCCAGCCCCCTCCTCCCAGCCCCGCTCTTCCCAGCCCCCTCCTTCTCCCAGTCCCCTCCTTCTCCCAGCCCCCTCCTTCTCCCGGCCCCCTCCTTCTCCCAGCACCCTCCTTCTCCCAGCCCCCTCCTTCTCCCACTCCCCCTCCTCCCAGCCCCCTTTCTTCTCCCAGCCTCCCTCCTTCTCCCAGCTCCCCTCCTCCCAGCCCTCTCCCTCTCCCAGCCCCCTCCTTCTCCCAGCTCCCTCCTTCTCCCAGCCCCCTCCTTCTCCCAGCCCCCTTCCTTTTCCCAGCCCCCTTCCTTCTCCCATTCCCCTTCCTTCTCCCAGCCCCCTTCCTTCTCCCAGCCCCCTTCCTTCTCCCAGCCTCCCTTCTTCTCCCAGCCCCCTCCTCCCAGCCCCCTCCTTCTCAAAGCCCCTTGACCTCCCAGTTTCTTCCTCCGCCTCCTTCTTCTCCTCCTCCTACTCCTCCTCCTCCTCCTCCTTGTCCTCCTCCGACCTAAAGTTCTACACTCGTACATCCAGTCTCTTTCCCCTCACCCCCTTGACCTCACGATCTTCTCCTCCTTCTCTTCCTCCTCCTCTTCCTCCTCATTCTCCTCCTCCTCTTCCTTCTCTTGTCCCTCCTCCTTATCCTCATCCTACACCTCTTCCTCCTCCTCTTCCTCCTCCTCCTCCTCCTCTTCCTCCCCCATCGTGCCCTCCATCCCTTTATGTAAGATTTCGTCTTCTTTTGTTTATCTTTTCTTCCGTTGTTTCATTTCGGATTGGCTCTCCAATCTCCTCCTCCTCTTCCTCCTCTTCTTCTTCGGCGTCTCTGGTTTCCTCTTCCATAATGGATTTCCTGGGCAAGTTTCTCCTCCCTCCACCCCCCCCCCCTTTCGAAAGCGTTCTTCATATATATACAATGCCTCGGACTTCAACCACTGCCTCGGACTCCGACCACCAACAAATAGTCCATTCAAGTCTTCTTGATTCTCATTCCTCTTCTTCGAGTTTATTTATCCAGATGCAGTTGAGGTCAGTCGTTCCTAAGACCGGCCAAGAACTACTTTTCGGCTCAAGAGAGTCTGGATTGTATTCTTCAGCGTCCTCACCCCCCCCCCCCCCGTCTTCTTCGGCTTCTTTGTCTTGTTCTTCTTCTCCTCCTCCACCTGTTTATCTTTTCTTTCGTCTTCTTTGTCCTCTCCGTGTTCTTTTTCTTCGCCTTCACTTTCTTTTCTTCGTCTTCTTCCCTGCCGTTCTTTCTCTTCTTCTTGGTCTTCTTCTTTTTCCTCTTCCTCTTCGTTGTAGTCGCCTCTTCTTCTTCCTCTTTTTGCAGAATATGTATTGAACAATTTACATCCGCTTCTTCCCCCTCGTCTTCTCCTCCTCCTCCTTCTCCTCCTCCTCCTTCACCTCCTCCTCCTCCTCCTTCTTGTCTCCCTCCTCTTCGTCCTCCCTCTCCTGCTCTTCCTGCTCGTCCTTAGTGTCTCCTCTTCATCACCTTAAATTCATTTCCTTCACCTTCTTATACATCTTTCTTATCATCTATCCTTCTCCTCCTTATCCTTCAGTCCCTAGTTCTTCTCTAGTTCCTGTCTTCCTCCTCTTCCTCCTCTTTTTCCTCTTCTTCCTCTTCCTCTTGTACATTTCTATCTTTGTCCCCCTGCAGTTCCTTCTCATCGTCTTTCTGGCTCCTCCCTCTTGCACCTTCTTCCACCTCCTTCTCCTCCTCTTCTTCCTCTTCTCGTGCATCTTTATTACCATTACCGTCATTGTCTTCCTTCAGTCCTTTATCCTCCTCTTCCTATTCCTCCTCCCCCTCCTCTCCCTCATCCTTCTCCTAATCCTCTTCCTCCTCCTCCTCCTCCTCCTCCTCATTCTCTTCCTCCTCCTCATTCTCCTCCTTTTCCTCCTGTTCTCGTACATTTTTATCATTATCATCGTCTTCTTTCAGTCCCTCGTCCTCCTCCTCCTCCTCCTCCTCCTCCTCTTCCTTCCAGAAGCAATCGAGGTCTGCCCCGCTGAAGACCGCTTAGGCGGTTCTCCACTTCGGAGGTGTCCACAACCAATTTTCTTCGACAAAGGACATCGGAAGATTGTAGTGGCGGGCGCAGACCAGTCCGGGCAGCTTCAGAGTTTGTTGGCTTAGGAGTATTTGAGGGGGATTTTATTTACTGATGGGGGGAAGGGGGGGGAAAGGGGGTCGCTGGAGGGGGATTAGGATGTAAGGGTCTTTGCCTGGAGGGGAGAGGCGCGGGGAAAGGTGGGGGAAGGGAGTGTGGGGGAGGGGGGATTATTTTTTTTTTAAGGGAAAAATTAAAAAGTTTAGAAAAAAAGAAATAACCGCTTATATTGAAATATGAAAATGAGAATAGTCGGAGTTTGTTGATATAAAGTTAGGGTGAGGAGCCTACGCCAGGAGGCGCTGAGTAGCTGCGGTCGACGCCGTCAACTTTGGCTTATGTGTTTTAAGGACTGTTGGGGCAGATAGCGGTCACTGCTGGGAATCGGAGAGGAGTGCGGGATTCGAACCCATAACAAAGCGAATGCGAGACCATCGCGGCTTCGATTACGCCTCCAGAGTAAAGAGAGAATCTATTAGGGAAAGTTGGAATAGAGAGACGGGAGGAAAAGAAGGATACCAAGTTTTTGAAAAAGGAAAATTGAAAAAAAAAATTGAAAAAAAATCTGAAAAAGGAACATTTTTAAAGTTTTTGGAAAAAAAAATTGAAAATATATTGTAAAAAGGAAATGTTAAAAATGTATCATATTAAAAGAAAAAGCAAAAGTAGTTAATTTGTTAATATAAGCTCATGTTAAAAGGGAATTAGTTTTAGAAAGGCAGATCTAGAATTGGATTCTTAATATCAGCTTAGAAAAGAGAATGGATGCTTGCTGGCCAACATGGTTAGAGCGTCGCCACCTGTGGCGGAGGTCAAGGTGATGGCAGTTCGAATCCTGCCGATAATGGTAATGAAAACAAATATATAATAGAAAAATAAAACAATAATAGTAACAGTAATGATGACACACAATAAGCACAGTAATAATTGTAATAATAATGATGATGATGATGATAATAATAATAATGTTAATAATGATAATGATAATAATAATAATGATGATGATGATGATAATAATAGTAATAATAATAATGATGATGATAATAATAGTAATAATAATAATGATAATAATAATTGCCTTCACCAACGATCACTACCTTGCAATTAATTGAAAGAGAAACCAAACTCATTTCTAATTGGAAATCCTATTATAAACTAACTTTCAAATGATAAAGAACACATCGAAACTGCAATGAAAAGAAAATCATAATGAAAATAATAGATAAGTCAAGAAAATCATTACAAGACCTTCCAACGAAAAACACTTCCATTACTGTTGGAGGTGAGAAACCATACGCCAGGAGGCGCTTAATAGCTTAGGCCGAAAGCGACACCTTTGTCCTATCTATTATACATTTTGAGGACTATTAGTGGTCAGGCAACACACAGCCACTGCTGAGAATCTGAGAAAGCAGTGCGGGACTCGAACCCGCAACTAGGAGGAAGCTCCCCTGCCTATACAGTTTTAAGCATTGCGCATTTTAGGAACTTTGGTGACACCCTTACGGATCAGAGTCGCGCTGTATTCTCTTATAACTGGAAATTGTTCACCACTCAAAAGTTGAATAAATAAATAAATAAATAAATATATAAATGAACAAATAAGTAGATAAATAGATTAATCAATAAATGGAAAATGATGTTGTTCTTAACTTCTATTTTCCCATTGTTCTAGTGTTCTTAAATATATGTCTTATACCACCTTTACAAACTCTCCCATGAGACATTATACCCAAGACTAGAAGCGCTGGTTACGAAATACTAAACCCAACCTTAAATTCCACACTTCAAAATTCTCTGTATTGGGCACCGACCTAGCTTGATAGAGGGGAATTCTCGACGTTAAATCGAATCAATAAAAAAGAATTATTTGGGTAAAGGAAGCATAGTATTAGTATTTTTTATAAAGGAATTGTTATTCCTTCTGAGCAGTGTGAGTTGATGTTAAATGAGAAATCGTTGCCTAAAGCATAGAAGCGCTGGTAAACTACAAACAAGGACATTCAATTTTTTCTTATGGAAGAAAAATAATGGAAAAAATAAAATTATTTATTTATTCATTCGTTTATTTGATTGATTGATTTATTTATTTATTACGTGGGAACTTCTGTTGAATCAAATTTATCTTTTAAATAAATAAAAAAACGAACAAATGTAAAAAAAATAGCTTTGCTATTCCACTATAGTAAAGATAAGATCTCTGATAATGATAACAGTGATTAAATGCTTACGTACCGAGTGATCCTTTTCCTTATGTTCTGGATGCCGGCAGGTGATTTTTTTTTATTAAAATCCATAGCATTCCCCTTCTTAGACAAGGATTTAACTATGTTCTCAGCGTTTTAACTGTTTGACATAATCTTAACCTGGGTTAACCGTATAATTCAGTCGTCCTTAACCTCTCGTATAATTACCATGGGGGGGGTGGAAGTTGAACCCGGAGTGAAAAAGTACACGGTGTCAAACAAGACCTAGTGGGCCAAACTTGACCTCCAATGGTGCCAATTCAGAATTTCGGTGCTGCCAAAAGAGATCTTTATTGGTCCTAGACATGACCTTTATTGGTGCCAAACAAGTCCTTTACTGGTGACAAAAAAGACCCGCAGTGATGCCAAATCAGACTTTTATTGGTGCCAAACAAAACCCTCATTTGTGCCAGACAAGACTCTAGTGGTGCCAAACTAGACCTTCACTGGTGTCAAGCAAGACCTACAGAGGTGCCAAACAAGACACGCAGTGGTACCAGACCAGACCTTCATTGGTGCCAAACCAGACCTTTATTGGTGCCAAACCAGACCTTTATTGGTGCCAGACAAGACCTGCAATGGTTTCATACCAGACCTTCAGACCTTCAGTGATACCAAACCAGGCCTTCATTGATGCCAAACTAGACCTGCAGTGGTGCCAAACCAGACCTCCATTGTTGCCAAACAAGACCAGTGGTGCCAAACGAGACCTTCATTAGATAAGTGCCAAACAAGACCTGCAATGGTCCCAAACAGACCTTTATTAGTGCCAAACAAAACCTGCAGTGGTCCCAGACAAGACCTACAGTGGTGTCAAACTAGACCTTCAGTGGTGTCAAACCACACCTTCATTGGTGCCAAATAAGACTTTCATTGGTGCCTAACCAGACCTTTATTAATACCAAACAAAAGCTTCATTGGTGCCAAATAAGACCTTCATTGGTGCCAGGCAAGAGCTGAGGTTGATACAATCACAAAGAAGAACTAAACTGAGAGGGAGCAGGATACTTACCCTTTGGACAATTGTTCCTCAGGCAATCGCCCCCGGACAATTACCCCACAAGGATAACTGCCCGCCAAGGACAATTGCTCCCCGAACAATAGCCCCTGGACAACTGCACCCGGACAATTGCCCCCCCCCCTAGGACAACTGCCCCCTAGGACAACTACCTCTCGTTGGAAGACCCCTTCAATACGAGCCCCCCTCCCTCCTCCGCCACCTCGCTCCCTCGGGTGAATAAAATCGCGTGGCGCCAACCAGAGAGAAATATTCAGAGTCGGCGCCAGAGATGGGGCTTAATGTTAATGGGTTAAGAGGTTGGGGGATGGGATTGGATGAGGACGAGTAATTAGAAGGTGAAAGCGAGGAAGGACTTAGAAGAGATTATAGAATTAAGTGAATCGTCTTTGATCGCGCGAGGAGGCGGAGGAGGAGGAGGAGAGGAAGGAAGGAGGAAGAGGAGGTTCTTTAGTTACCTCTTCATTACCGAGGCATACAGTTTAGATTTTTTATGTCAGAAGGGGAGGAAGAGGGGGAGATGGGGGTGAGGGGGAGGAGGGAGAGACGGAGGTGAGGGGGAGGAGGAGGAGGAGGAGGAGACGCTACTGTCCCTCCAATAATGCTGTACAAATTATGTTGTAGCTGAAAGAGAAAGAAGAAAAGGAAGAGGAGGAGGAAGAAGAAGAGGAGGAGGAGAAGGAGGAGGCGGTAGTAATTGCACTTTCATTACCGGTACAGAAAAGGAAGACACGGAGGAAGAGGAAGAGGAAGAACTGAGGGAGGAGGACGAGGAGGAAGGGTTGGATGGAGAGAGAGGAGGAGGAAGAAGAGGAGGAGAAGAGAGGAGGAGGAAGAGTGTGGGGAAACCACCAGCCACATCTTCAATTTCAAGGTAAACGGACGAAGAGGAAGAGGAGGAGAAGGAGGAGGAGGAGGAAGAAGAGAGGGAATTATCTACCCAATCTACTGAAGCTATTGTTTTAATTCCATTTAAGTAGATTACATCTACCACGCCCAGAAGCGTGGAGCGGATGTTGGGCTCGTACGTCAACAATGATTAAGTGTACAGTTACCTTCACTTCTGGGTAACACAGCGTCGCATATCTCGTAAAGAGATACGAGAGACTCGTATTTTTAGATCGTAAATCTACGACGTGAACGAGTCGTTTACGATGTATTAAGCTTACGAGTATCGCAAAGGTTCTATATAAAGAATTACACTTGCTGCAGCCTTGAAGAAAGTGCCGATAACTGTAGTACTTACGAGTGAATGCAGGTCTACGTTAGCATCACAACGCATCTTGATATCACAGCTTCTTGTGATAAGTATTCTTCTCTTAGTGAGGCATAAGATTGCAATCATAGATAAAACTGTGCTTCGCGCCTTTGGTCCGTAGGGGAGCTACGAGCCTTCCTCCAAATTGAAGTAATATAACCATTGTATAACGAAAACAAGCAAAAAATAAATAAATAAATAAATAGATTTAATTAAATAAAAAATGAAACCCATATATATATATGTATATATATATATATATATATATATATATATATATATGTATATATATATAATCACTTGAGAAACCGAGTGTCAACCACTAGGGGTCGCACCTCTAGGTGGAGGGTGTGTGTCTGTGTATTCACTATGGTCTTTGGATCACGTGTTGGACTCGTGATCGACAGCTATTTCCCTCCCGGAAGAGAGCTCAGAGCTCGTATGACCGACCCGTGGGTAATGCTGTGACCTTAACCGCACCCCCCCTAACTCCCCGCCCACGAGAGTTAGAGTAACGACTCGAAGCGCAGTGATACTGAAATTATTTCAGCCCTAGGCAGGATTCGAACTGGGTGCTGGGAGCATTTCTGCTCAGTTCAGCTCTCTACCAACTCTGCCACCGAGTGTGTGTGTGTGTGTGTGTGTGTGTGTGTGTGTGTGTGTGTGTGTGTGCGCGCGCATGTATGTGTACATGCGCGTGCGCATGTGCGTGTGAGTGTGTATGTGTGTTTGTAATTATGTGCCTGTGTGTATGTGTGAGCGTGTTTGTTCCACATATTCCCCTGTTTAGATAAAAACTCACACACATCCACGCAAATGCAATCTTTGATATTCACCCATCTACTCAAATGCTCTCGAGCAGGTGCATCGTGGGTGAAGCAGGTGACTGGGTGGAGCAGGGAGAGTGTGGCTGAGAAAGGTGAAGTTAGCTCTGGTCCTAAATTTCCCACTGAAAAGGTCTTCCATTAGAAATGTGTTACACTAAAAGGCATTCCACTAAAATGGTCTTCCACTAAAATAGTCTTCCTTTAAATGGTCTTTCACTAAAATAGTCTTCCTTTAAATGATCTTCCACTAAATGGTCTTCCACTAAAATAGTCATCCACTAAAATAGTCTTCCACTGAAAGGGCTTCCACTAAAGGTGTCTTCCACTAAATGGTCTTCCACTAAATGATCTTCCACTAAAATGGTTTTCCACTAAAAGATCTTCCACTTCCCGCCGTCACTCGCAATTACACATGTCGGTAATTGAAGATTTATGCTTATCCCTTTCTTTCTCCTTCTCCTCTTCCTCTTCCTCTTTCCCATCATTTTTCCTTCCAATTCCTGTCTACCCTTCTTTTTCCTAACCTCTCTCTCTCTCTCTCTCTCTCTCTCTCTCTCTCTCTCTCTCTCTCTCTCTCTCTCTCTCTCTCTCTCTCTCTCTTTCTCTCTCTCTCTGTATATATATATATATATACATATATATATATATATATATATATGTATGTATGTATAATACACACACACTCAATCACACACACACACACACACACACACACACACACACACACACACACACATATATATATATATTATATATATATATATATATATATGTATATGCAAAGCAACTTCTCTTTTTTCGCATGTTTGCTCTCCTCTCGTTTGCTCTTTTTCCTTTTTCAAATCACTACATTTTTTTTCAACACGCCATCGCCTTTTCAAAGCTGGAATGAATAATCATTGTAGTGTTGTTGAAATTCCTCTTTTTTTCTTCCATTCTTCCTCTTATTTTTCCTCTCATTTTCTCATCCTCTCCGTTCCCCTTTCCATTCTTTTCATTTTCTATTTTTGTTTCTTTTCCCTCTCTTCCCTTCCCTTCCCTTCCCTTCCCTTTCCTTTCCAGTTATATTTTCCTTTAGTCCTCCTCCTCCTTCTTTCGTCAATCATTGTTTGCGTTCTTCACCTGTTTGCCGTTCATCTCCTTCCCAGCTCCGTTTTTTCCCTCTTCTCCCCTCTTCCTCTTTGTTCTCTTTACTCTCTCTTTATTCTTCTCTTCCTCGTCCTCTTTCTTCTCTTCATTCCCCTCCGCTTCGGATGTATCATGAAGAACTTCCATCCGTGTTTTCAGTTTTCTTTGATGATTTGAAATATTGCCATACGTGGGCGTTTTCTTGTCTGACTAGTATACAACCCCCCCTCCCTCTCTCTTTCTCTCTCTCTCTCTCTCTCTCTCTCTCTCTCTCTCTCTCTCTCTCTCTCTCTCTCTCTCTCTCTCTCTCTCTCTCTCTCTCTCTGTCTAGCTCTCTCTCTTTAGCTCTATCACTCTCTCTCTCCTCTCTTTCTCTGTCACTCCTCTCTTTCTCTGTCACTCATCTCTCTCTCTCTCTCTCTCTCTCTCTCTCTCTCTCTCTCTCTCTCTCTCTCTCTCTCTCTCTCTCTCTCTCTCTCTCTCTTCCCCTCTTTCTCGTTCTTACCTTTCCTTGATAAACATGCAACATTTAATATACATTACATAACATTCATGCAACATACAGCATACAAAACAGGTACAACACAACATTCAATAAGCAACATATACAACATGTATCATACAACATGCAACCCACAACATGAATACAACGTACAGTACTCAATATACAACATACACGCAACATGAAACATGCAACAACACACCATACAATACATACAACACATGCAACACACTACGTACAGTCTTAATTAGACGCAGCAGAGGAAGTACCAAAGGGACAATATGTCCTATTTTTCACTCACTTGGGATTAAAAGGCCAACGGCATGGACCTTAATTATGACGTCTCGTTTGCTAAAGACAGAAAATGAAGCAGTCTTGTCCATTTTAGGGAACATTGGCGCAATTTCCAGCTCTCAGTAGCTCGAAAGAGACCAAAGTTTCCAAATAGTTAGAAAAGTCCAAATTTCTAAAAATTATACAAAGTTAAAATTTTTAGAAAAGGGAAAAAAAATCAGAAAATTTCCGCAAAATCCAAAAAGTCCAAAAGTTAAACAAACAAAAATACATATATTAAACTAATTAAGATGGAAACATTTTGAAAAAAAAAAATTGAAAACAGTGTCCAAAATTCTGAAATCCAGAATGATAATAATAACAACAACAACAACAACAATTATAGTAATGATAATAATAATAATAATAATAATAATAATAATAGTAATAATAATAATGATACATATACCAACGGCTTTTTCCCTCTTACAAGGGAGGTAGCCACATTTAATTTCAGGCACATTTAAATTCTCTCTTATCTTTCATGTTTCTGCCCCATACAGTGCTGTCGGCACAATCATTCCTTCATACAATCTTCTCTTAGCATCCATTCCCAAATGTCTATTTCTCATAACACTTTTTAATCCTCCAAGGCATTTACTCGCTTCTCTCAATCTACATTCTACCTCCACCTCCAATTCTTCCTTTCCTGCCACATTTGCACCCAAGTATCTAAAGTTATCGATTTCTTCCAGTCTCCATAAATACTTCCAAATTGCTGCCACCCTCTCCCTTTGTGTATCGCATCACCTTACCTTTAACCACATTTTCCTTCAAATTCCTTCTTTCGGACTTATCCCAAACTCCGTCACTGACTTCCTTAATCCCTCCTCTTATCCTGCTCCAAGAGCAGTGTCGTCAGCAAACAACAACTGGCTTATTTCCCATTTTTTCTCTTTTTTTTATGATATTGATAATAATGAATTATAATAATAGTTATAAAAAGTTGTAATAATGATAATAGTAATGATAATAATGATAAGGATAGTAATGATAAAACAAAAGAATAATCAAAATAATAATAATAATAGTAATAATAATAATAATAGAAATAATAATGATAATAATAAAAAATAGTAATAATAATAATAATAACAATAATAATAATAATAATAATAATAATAAAAATATAATAGTAATTATAATGATGATGGTAATCCTCCTCTCCAATTGCGACATGTGACTCGGCCCTCCATAGTAACTGTGTTCACTCACACATTCCCACATACATAAATATAAACATACCTATCTACCTGCACATGCATATATATATATATATATATATATATATATATATATATATATATATATATATATACATATATATATACATATATATATATATATATATGTATATATATATATATATATATATATATATGCAATAAAAACACTAGGACCGTGTGTTCACAAATGCGTAAGTAACCACTAGGAAAAAGTAAACTAACGAAGCAGAGCGCTTTCGTATAATTACATCTTCAGTGCTGCATATATATTTTGGCCATACTTCACGCATATCTTCTCCCCATCCGACCTTCCCCCCATTCATCTTTCTTCATTTTCTTTCATCACTTTCTTATTTCCCTTGTGGTCATTACATTCCTTTTGTCTGCCCTCTCCTTCCTCTTACCCGCCATGTCTTCGATCAACCCTCCATTTTTTTTATATTATCCTTTTAGGCCAAGAAACAGTTTGAATAAATAAGAGTTGTGGGGGGGGGGTATTCTTGACGTGTAGTCTATTTTGGAATTGGAGGCAACAATAGCCCCACTTGATTTAGTTGCATCGTATGTATGGTTGAATGACCGTCAGCAAATAGTGTTTACTAAATATTTCAACGATGGAACGAGAAGAAAGGCCTGTTCTGTTTATTTCTTTGTTTATTTGTTTGTTTATTTATTTATTCACTTATTCATACCTATGGCGGATGCGTTTCTTGCCCTGTTTGATCATTGCTCCTTTAACTTTCTTTTCTGTTCCTCTTCGCTTTTTTTTTTACTTTCTCTTTATATGTCTGACTTTATCTCTCTATGTCTCCCTCTTTACCTCTCCATGTCTCCCTCTTTCTGTCTCTCTCCTTGTTTCTCTCTCTCTCTCTCTCTCCCTCACCCTCTCTTTTTCTTTCTCTCTCTCTCTCTCTATTCTCTCTCCATTCTCTCTCTTTCACCCCATCTTCACTCTCTCTCCCCATCTCTCTCTTTCTCTCCCATTCTCCCCTCTCTCTCTCTCTCTCTCTCTCTCTCTCTCTCTCTCTCTCTCTCTCTCTCTCTCTCTCTCTCTCTCTCTCATTCTCTCTCTGTCTATCTCTCTCATCCTCTCTCTCTCCCTTTCTCTCTCATCCCCTGTCTCTCTCATCCCCTCTCTCTCTTTCCTCTCTCTCTCTCTCTCTCTCTCTGTCTATCTATCTATCATTCTATCTCTCTCTCTCTCTCTCTCTGTCTCTCTTTTCTCTTTTTTTTTCTCTCCGTACCTCTCTCCATCCCAAACACCCTCCCTCCCTCCCTCCCTCCCTCCCTCCCTGACCGGAAACATTCCTTCTGCTTGTTCATTCACCACTTTCGTTTTTCCCCATCTATTCATTTTAATTTTCTCCTTCTTTCTTGTGCTTCGTTCTTTTGTTTATTCTATGGTTGACGATGTCCGCCGCTGTCTTTTCTTTGTTTTTGTGTCTTTTTCTTCCTCTCTCTCTGTGCCTCTTGTATACCTGGGCTTTTGTATTATTTGTATTATTTTTTATTGTAAGCATGAAATTGTCTTTGTCTTACCTCCTCATCTATTATCTATTATCTATTTTCTTTCTCTTTTCCGATCCTCTATTCAGGTTTGTTTTGATTATATATCTTGCTCTATTTTTCATTTATTTTATTTTATTGTATTTTATTTTATTGTATTTTATTTTTTATAAATCTTCTTTCCACCCGATGCACGATCTTCTTCGTTGTCCTCTTGTTCTTTTGCGTGTATTCTTTATCTTCGTCAACTATAACTAGCGATTCTATCCGAAGAGGTAGGATGAGGACAGCTGAGCCGGGGGAGTGAAGCATGTCATCAACATCTTTTTATTTTTTTTTTAAGAAATGAGTCTCCAATACGGTTTAATACATCGTCAGCTCGGTTAAAAATTGATCACATTTGAAATGTCCATAGCTAAAGTTTACATTTCTATCAAAAGTTCCTGAGATTAAACATTATTCGATCACGTTTCTCTCAGGTAAACTCCTTAGTAAGAACACTTGTTCTTCTTTTCCATGAAAGTTTCCTTGGTATTGTAAACTTTCTCAAGAAATTAAATGTTTAACTAGCATATAAATATGACAACACAGGAAAAAGCATTGATTAAAAACAGCACTTCTAACAACAACGGCGTAGTGTATAAAATTCCTTGCAAATATTGTAACAAATTTCATATTGGACAAACGGGAAAACATTGGAAACAAGGATTCCCCAACATAAATATATTGTGAGATTTGCCCAAGAAAACAATGCTTTGTTTCATCAGAAATATTAAACAACTATCATATTGATTGATGCAGAGGAACAATCTCAGCAAAAGCAAGGAGATGACCTGAGAGGAACGCGATCAAATCATGTTTAATCTGAGGCTTTTTTGACAGGAATGTAAACTTTAGCTTTGGACATTTGAAACGTGATCAATTGTTAAATGAGCTGGTGATGAAAAGTCTTCCACCCTATTGAACCGTATGTAGTCAGGTCGAAGCGAAGGTGGGTTATGCCCAGTCTCTTTATATATATATATATATATATAATATATATATATATATATATATATATATATATATATATATATATATATATATATATATTTTTTTTTTTTTTTTTTTTTTTTTTTTTTCTTTTTTAAGGCTATCGACCCATAGGGGGGGTCATTAAGCCTGGGGTGAAGTTGTTCAGTTTCTACGTTTTTTCGTTCCCTTCTTAATTCGACCATCTTTCTATATAGTCTCCCCTTCCCACTCTGCTCTTCCCCTACGCCTGTGATCCTTCCCTACTTTTGTGTTTAAACGTTCTTGTATCTGCCTTTGTCTGAAGATGTAATGTACGAAAGTACTTGATGTCTACAAGTTTCTCTTCTCTTGTGGTGATATTGCACACACACACACACACACACACACACACACACACACACACACACACACACACACAAACACACGCACACACACACACACACACGCACACACACGCACACACACACACACACACACACACACACACACACACACACACATATATATATATATATATATATATACTGTATATATATACATATACTGGGATCGCACCAAGTTTACGGTATTTCCTGTTAGTCTCTTGTTAACGACACAAATGTGAGGACAGAAGCGCTGGTGAACTACAGTCCATAACAACGACAACAAGAACACCAATGCATGCGTTGATAATTTTTGGACAGTGTATTGTTGAGACGTTGAGCTAATTCACCTCAACCTCAAACTTGTTTTTCCCTCTATCATCTCTAAGCCCCTTCTCTCTCTCTCTCTTTCTCTCTTTCTCTTTCTGTCTTTCTCTCTACCATCCTTCCTTTTTTTCTTTCACATTTTCATTTCCCTTCCTAATTCGTGCACTTTCTTGTATCTCTTTTCTGTATTCTCTCTCTCCTCTCGTCTCTCTCTCCTCTCTTCTCTCTCTCACTCACTCTCAGTCCCTCTCACTCTCAATCCCTGCCTCCATGTTCCTGCCTCCAATCCTCTTTACCCTCTTCCGCCTCTCTCCCTTTTTTTTCGACTGAGGATGGGGAAGCTACTTCTTCTGGAAGATCCCGACTCGCTCGCGAAACTCAAAAATTCATGGCTCGCTGGGAAGGCCCGAGCCAGCTGGGAAATGGGCGGAGGATAGATGGATAGATACGGGGAGAAAGAGAGATAGAGAGAGAGAGAGAGAGAGAGAGAGAGAGAGAGAGAGAGAGAGAGAGAGAGAGAGAGAGAGAGAGAGATAGAGAGAGAGATAGGGGTTGAAGAGGATGGAGAGAGAGTGAGTGAGAGATAGGGGTTGAAGAGGATGGAAAGAGAGATAGAGGGAGAGATAGAGGAAGAGGGAGACCAGCTTAGGAACAAATAAGGGATGAGAGATACAGAAGAGATAAAAATTAGAAGAATGTGGATAGAAAGAGAGAGAGAGAGAGAGAGAGAGAGAGGGAGAGATAGGGTTCAAGAGGATGGAGAGGGAGAGAGAGAGAGATTGAGGAAGAGGGAGACCGGCGTAGGAACAAATAAAAGATGAGAGAGAGATAAAAATTGGGGAATTGTGGATAGAGAGAGAGAAAGAGAGAGAGAGAAAGAGAGAGGTGTAGAGGAAGAGGGAGACCGGCGTAGGAACAAATAAGAGATGAGAAAGAAGGAGAGATAAAAAATAGGAAAAATGTGGAGAGAGTGAGAGAGAGAAAGAGAGAGAGAGAGAGAGAGAGGAAGAGAGAGAGAGGGAGAGGGAGAGATGAACAAACAGTCAGAAAAGGAGATTCAAAAGACAGATAGTAAGATAGAGATATATTGAAAGATGGATGAAGAGAAAAGAGATGGATAGATGAACATACAAAAGGGGCCGGAGCGATAGAGTAAGAAATAGAGAGAAAGAGAAGTTTGCAGTGGAAGGAGAGAAAGAAGTAGATATAAGGAAAGAGGAGATGGGAAAGGGAAGAGAGATGGAGGAAGAGATGGAGAAGGAGAAGAAAAAGAGGCGCGTGTCGAGAGGGAAGGGGGAGGAATGGAGAACTAGAGAGAGAGAGAGAGAGAAGTAGGCAAACGTAGGAAGAAAAGAGAGCAAGTAGACAACAATGAGAAGAACAAACAAATAGATAAAGGAATAGATAAATAAGAACATATAACATAAGATGAAAAATAATTGGAACATAATTACTTTAAAACAAATTATATCGATAACTAAAAATAAAATCAAGATAGGTAATTAAGACAAAGAATGGACGAATACAATGTTTATGCATATTTGGGTGTATGTTTGTGTGTGTGTGTATGTGTGCATGTATGTGCGTGTGTGTGTGTCTGTGTGTATGTACGTGTGTGTGTGTGTTTGTGTATGTGCGTGAGTGTACGCAACTATTTTTACAACCAAGAAGACTATGAAACTCTTCTGAAGAAGAATTAAGTGTAGATTAAATGAAGTTCTCGTTTAACATTATACATTATATTACAGTCTAATTTAATTAGAATGAGATTAAATGCTTAATTCATGAACCTCGAAAGTTAACTTAATTCTCTTTTTCTTTCTTAGATGAGGAGGTTAAGACTTAGGAATGGTTTCGTCATTGAGAATTTCTTGGTAGAAATAGATTTTATTTATTCGTTAATTCATTTACTTACTGATAAAAATTTCGTGTTCGTTTGTATGTGCACTTTGACAAGGTGACTCACAGTTTGTCAGTTTTGTTCAATAGATGGTTTTCTTTACCTGTGTGGTTGTGGCATACACACGAGTATACACAAACACACACACACATGCACCTCCCCACGCAACCATAAGTATACACCCAACCTCCCATACATACTGACGCGCACACACATACATGCACACACACATACTGTATATACACGCACACATATACACAAGCATACATACACACACACACAAACGCACACACACACGCACACACACACACACACACACACACACACACACACACACACACACACACACACACACACACACACACACACACAGGTATGCACATACTCATATGTACACACACACATACACACATATATTTACACACACATATGCACACACACTCACACACACACATACACACACATACAGTATATACTGTATATATGCACACACATACGCACGTACACATTCACGCATACATACACTCACACACACACAAACATACATACAAGCACACACACACACACGCACACGCACATACACAGACACACACACACACTGTATATACAAGTACATATTGTATGTGCCTGTGTAAGTCTTTAGGTAAATCAAGACCTGTGTGTGTTTGTGTATGTGTGTGCGCGTGTCACGGCAATAATTTATGAAATATTGCAGGAGGGAAGAAAGGAAGGGGAAAGGGAGGGAAGGGGGGAGGGAGTGAGGAGCGTGTAGAAATGGCTACATAGAACGTTTAAAAATGTATGAAGGAGGGAAAGGTTCCAGGGACTGAGGAGGCGAGTGTGTGGTGTCCATGTTCTAAGAGAAGGAAGTTGAGGAAAGAATAGAATATATATATATATGTATATATATATATATATATATATATATATATATATATATATATATATATATATATATAAATTGAGAACTTATAAAGGATAACAAAGGAAGAGCACGCCGACAAAAAGCCTATTGGTTCACAACTAAATCGGATGCGGGAATGCGGAAAAAAAAAGTAGATATATGAATAAAATATACAGATGATGATAAATAATAAACAAATAATAACAATAATTTATAATGAATAAAGAATAAATAAATAAATTATATAATATAAACATAGGTGCTTATCAAAATGAATCTTAAAACTTCGAACTATACTACATTGCACTGCCTCTGTAGGAAGTTTATTCCATTCATTTACTATACGGTTGACGAAGTTGTTTCTAGCCACCTTCAACTTAATTCTACTTCCTAACAGTTGGAGACCATTATTTCTTGTTTGATTTGCATTCAGTGTAAAAATTTCGTCACTTTTGGTGTTGTCAATTCCCTTTAGAATCTTAAAGACCTGTATCAAAGCACCCCCGAGTGTAATTTTTTTAGGAAAAAAGATTCATATGTTTTAGTCGGTTTTCGTATGATTTATTTCTGATATTTGGATACGGTTTTGTGGCTCGCTGTTGTACTTTTTCCAATCTGTCAATGTCCTTAATGAGATTCGGTGAATATACGCGAACAGCATATTCCAATGTGGATAAACTAACGATTTATGTAGCTTGATAACGACAGATGGATGTTTAAAATCAAAAGATCGCGCAATCAATCCTAGAATCTTATTTGATTTCTCTGTGGCGGAAAAGCACTGCTTAGATGGCTTGAGGTCATCACTGATAATTACGCTGAGATCCTTTTCACTATC
>NC_134777.1:104504811-104519811 GCF_046742065.1 Oratosquilla oratoria | reverse complement strand
CTCTCACCTCCTCCCTCTTCGTCTTCTTTCCCTCTTCCCGATCGCACCCGCGTCTCCAGCGGAACACTCTTCCGTGAGCGTGGGTGTTTACCTTCCGTCATTGATCGTGTGGCCTTTGATTCGCTCTCTGCCATTCTCCCCATTAACTTTTTCGGTTCCCTGCGGGTTCTCCTCCCATCGGTTTTTATTGGAAGATGAAGAAAGAAAAGAGAGAGAAAAAAAAGAGAATTTTTCTTGTACCTTGTTTTCGGTCACGGTTATGTTGTTTTTCTGCTCTGTAGGGAATTGGGGCCATGAGAGATACATAGAAGTCTTCACCAACAACTCGCGCTGTTGATTGGCCAATATTTCATTAATATCCTCTGCTGCCTGGTGAAGGGTATCTCTGTAACTCAAGGGGGTACCAACGTGAATAGAGTCGTCTGGCGCTAGCAAGAATGGGTCAGAAACGGACCGACACCCCTATTCATCCCCCCCCCTTTTTTTTTTTTTTTTTTCTGCGACTTCACCTACTCGGTGAGAAATGTATTGTCACTCTTTCTCTCTTTCTCGCCCCCTCCTCCTTCTCCCTTTCCACCCCCCCTTCCTCTTCGGCATCTCCGTCGTCCCCATCTTCCTCCTCCTCCTCCTCCTCCTCCTCCTCCTCCTCCCCCTCGTGCTCCTCCTGCTCCTCCTCCTCGCAGCCTCATTTGCCATCCAGAGTGTTTACTAACTTTGTCATCGCAAAGTTGTATCGACATTTGCCGCGCCTTGCATTACCTTTTGTTTGTTTTACACCCCTCCCCCTCCCCCTCTACTAGCCTCTCCACCGCCCCTCCCACACCCCTTCCACTCTACTCCACCCTCCTTCCCCCCTCTCCCCTCTACTCACCCCTCCCTTAACCCTACCACACTCTTCCTTCCTCCCTTTCTCCCCTCTCTCGCTCTTCCTTCCTCGCCCCTCCATCGCCCCTCCCTCGCCCCCTACCACATCCTTTCCTCTCCCTTCCATTTCTCTCACCACATCTCTCCCCAGCGCCTTCCTCGCCCCTGCCACACTCTTCCCTCGCCCCTAACTCGCCCCATCTTCTTCCCTACCTCATTCTTTCCTCTCCCCTCCCACGTTCCTCCCTCGCCCCTTCCTCTCCCTTCCATCGCCCCTTCTTTGTCCCTTCCCTCGGCCCTTTCTCTCCCATCCCTCGCCCCTTCTCTTCCTGTCCCCCCTCGCCCCTTCTTCACCTCTTCCTCTCCCCCTTCCTCTCCCCAACCTCACCCTTCCCATGTCCCTTCTGTACCCGACCCTCGCCCGTCCCTCTCCCCTTCCTCACCCTTCCCTCGCCCTTCCCTCGCCCCTCCCTCGCCCCTTCCTCATCCCTCTCTCGCCCCCCTCCTATCCCCTCCCTTGCCCCCTCCTCTCACCGTCCTCTCCCCTACATCTCCCCTCCCTCTCCCCTACCTCGCCCCTCCCTTGCCCTTCCCATTTCCCTTGTTTGCCCCTTCCTCTCCCCTTCCTCTCCCCTTCCTCGCCCATTCCACGGCCCTCCCTCGCCCTTTTTTTTTTCGCTCCCCGATGGTTCACCTCTCCCTTCCCTCCCCCTTGCCCTTCCCTCCCTCGCCCCGTCCAACATTCACATTTCACCCCCGCCACCCCATCCCCATCTCTAAAGCCCATGTTCTTCTTGTCAAACCAGATGCCACATTTGATGCCCCTAGAGATGAGAAGCGAGCGTCTGGGATATCCAGTTACATAAGGCAAAGGTGACGGCTTCGGTCTAAGCTAATTTCCAAACTTCCATTTTTTTTTTTTTTTTTTTTTTTTTTTTTTTTTTTTTTTAGCAGGACTACTTAACGCAGATGACCGGCGGAGTTAAAAAATTCAGTTCAAATGAATCATTTGGAGTTAAGCAAGAAAACACCAACAACCTCAAAATGTTTTATATGTGTGGTGGTTAACTATACTATACATTCAATTAATTGCTGCCCACAAATTCCCATCCTTTTTTCAACACCCTTCCCCCCTCTCTCTTCTACCCCAACAGTCCCAATCCACCATCTATACATGGAACTGACTAGTGTAGGCCTTAGGGTCTCTTGCTGTCTCCATTCTTCTACTCTCCTAAAATATACTTTTACCAACTCTGCAACACGATTTTTAGGTACGGTGTTGGCTTCCAGGATAGAAGCGCTGGCTATTTCGGAAAAAAAGAAACGACAGAAAAATTGTCATGACCATTCTACCCTCCTACGTTCTTCAAACTCTTTTATCACTCGCTCCTACGCACGAGATTTGCTCTCCTCTACTTTCCTCTCCTCTCCTTGCCTCTCATCTGCTCTCCTTGCCACTCCTCTGCTCTCCTTGCCACTCCCCTGCTCTCCTTGCCTCTCCTCTGCTCTCCTTGCCTCTCCTCTCCTGGCTACTCCTCTGCTCTCCTTGCCTCTCCTCTCCTTGCCTCTCCTCTCCTCTCCTTGCCTCTCCTCTCCTTGCCTCTCCTCTCCTTGCCTCTCCTCTCCATGCCTCTCCTCTACTCTCCTTGCCTTTCCTCTCCTTGCCCCCTCTCTCCTTTATTATTATCTCCTCCCCTTGCCTCTCCTCTCCTTTCCTCTCCCCTCCTCTCCTTTCCCTCCCTCTCCTCTCCCCTCCTCTCCTCTCCTCTCCCCTCCTCTTCTTCCAGGTACAGTTTCAACCTTTCGATATGTTTCTTCCTTTTTTCTTTCTTGCTTTCTTTTTCTCCCTCTTTCTCGTTTTCTTTCATTTCTCTCTTTTTTACTTGCATTATTTCTTATTTCTTTCCTTCCATTTTCCTTCTCTTCTTTTTTCTTCTTTTCTTATTTTCTTTCTCTTCCTTTCCTCCTTTCTTGCATTCTTCTTGTAAGGTCACTTAACTCTATCCAGAAAGAGAATATTTCTCCACAAATTTCTAAATCAAACAAGAAATAATGTCCTCAAGTTGCCAAGTATTAAATTTACCTTCGAGGTAGAGAGAAACAATCTCGCCAACCGCGTAGTCGAAAACTCCACGCTCTTTGTCTCAGCTGGGAGAAGTTTGCACTGGCCAGACGGTGAGAGACCATCTGGATCAAACCTTGAGGTAGAATTGTTACATTTATTAACTTTATTCTGGTTAATTTGGTTAATTTGCTCGCTTACAGCTCACCTGTATTTCTAATCTCTTCGGTGGTCTGCTCTGTGCTCAATGAGAGCGTTGGGTGTCCGCAAAAATAAATTTTGTATAGGGAACTTGGTGTCTATTATGCATATATATATATATATATATATATATATATATATATATATATATATATATGCAAAATAACCACAGAAGAGACACTTGTAGAGAGTAAGTACTTTCGTATATTACATCTTCAGTTTGAAGATGTAATATACGAAAGTACTTACTGTCTACAAGTTTCCCTTCTGTGGTTATTTTACATTTTTGTATCACGGTGATGTGATTGCTTGCATATACATATATATGTATATATGTATATATACATGTATATATATATATATATATATATATATATATATATATAATACATATTTCGATATGTGAGCTCGACATCGTGATTCATTTGTTTTGCCTTTATCTATCTATACCCCTCTCTCTGTCTCTCTCTCTCTCTCTCTCTCTCTCTCTCTCTCTCTCTCTCTATATATATATATATATATATATATATATATGTATGTGTGTATGTATGTATGTTTGTACAAAAAGGCTTCTTCTTTCTTATAAGGGAAGTAGCCAGCCAAGGCATGCACCCACCTTCCGCCCATCCCACACCCATCCAAAGGCCCCTCTGATTTCACCTTGTCTTAGCTCCTTGTGGATGGAGGGCTATTCCTCATTCCCGCCACTCTGCTCGGGTCAGAGGCAGTGCAGTATGACACAGCACCTCCACAGCAGGGCTTGGGAGCCAAGGTTGGTTTACCCCCACAGCTTCATTTACGATTAATTTCCTTTGCGTTCCAGATTTAGATGGCCCGTCGTTCTGCTCCGTGGGATGTGAAGACTAAAATAAACGAAACGTAATCCTTCATTGGAAGATGAATAAAAGAGATAAACAGTTAAATAATGAATATGTATATGCTATCTTCTCGTATGCAACAGTGGCAGAGTGTGTAGGAAAGCTCTTCTAAAACTCGTTCCATTTTTTCATGCCTCTCTTATCTTTTATACATTTCCTGAAGCCTTTTTTTTTTCTTTCTTCTTTCGTTTTTCTTTCTTCTTCTTTTTCATATGCGCTTGGAAGCACCGTCCATGAGTTGTAAAAGTCGGAGAAGGCTTTGGTTAGCACATCCAAATGACGTAAGCAGCTTGACCCAAGTTGACCTGGGGTGACCCAACTTGACCAACTTGACCTTCCAGCTTGAGCTCGGAATCCTCCCTCGCAGTGTGGAAGGACCCAGTGGATTCCTCCGGGTGGTTTTATCAGGACTTGGCCTATTTCAGCCATTTCAGGCCTGATGTTTATGGCGAGAGAGATGGCGGGGCGGAAAGACTCTCGCAGTAACGTAGGCGGCACTCGCAGCCGGATACACAAGAACACACTATGCATGTACGACACCGGGGTTATCAGTTTGTGAGCACAGGAGGGGAATGCATAAGCGAACATACACACACACACACACACACACACACACACACACACACACACACACACACACACACACACACACACACACACATACACACACACACACTTTTTGTGGGTAAGATAAAATCTCCGCCCACCCACCCCACATTACAACACCGCATTTGTCATCGTGTGCGTGTCATCTTCCAACGGACGACCTATCTGGTCACAAGAAGCAGATACTGTGATTAACAACAAAGTCTTGCACATTTATTCACTTAGATTAAAATGTTTCTAAGATTTAAACAAGTATATTATCAGTGTACCTCTGTATCAATGTTAACATGGTGAACAATTTATTATTATTATTATTATTATTATCATTATTATTATTATTATTTTCAACAGTAGCAGCATCACCATATCATCATCATCACCATCATCATCATCATCATCATTCTCATCATCACCATCATTATTATTATTATTATTATTATTATTATTATTATTGTTGTTGTTGTTGTTATTATTATTAATATTATTGTTATTATTGTTATTATTATTGTTGTTGTTGTTGTTAGTAGTAGTAGTAGTAGTAGTAGTAGTAGTAGTAGTAGTAGTATCATTATTACACACACATGTTGGATGGAAACATAATCCAAGCCAAGACAAATTTTAATGAAGAGACGGTACCCCATGAGCATATATATATATATATATATATATATATATATATATATATATATATATATATATATATATATATATATATAAAATTATTAGGAAGGCGAAATACTGGAGTCTTAATCCAAGTTATATTCTTGATTAGTTTTGCTACAAGCTTTTTCAAACTAATAAAAAATAAAACTCTGTTTAAGACTCCAGTCTTTCCTCTACCGCCCATCTTAACTTGTCAGAATGCCTACCCCCAAAAAAAGTATATATATATTATATGTATAATATATATATATATATATAATATGTATATATGTGTGTGTGTGTGTGTGTGTGTGTGTGTGTGTGTGTGTGTGTGTGTGTGTGTGTGTCTGTCTGTCTCTGTGTGTGTATGTGTGTCTGTATGTGTGTGTGTGCCAATTCACATGTGTTCTGATTATGTTGAGATATACATAAATGCAAAAATGTTATTTGCAAATCAAAGTATTAATACTTAATTTTACTTTCGTTCCAAATATATATATTTCGCTGCGAGGCATAATTAATTTTTATGAGTTTTTGTTTTTAACATCCGAATTTTTCGCTTATTTTTTTCATGTTTAGCGTGAGAGTGTGTCAAACCACTCATTCGCAGTAATTTGCAAATCACGTTCTGCATCATCTTTTTCCTTGCTATCCTCTCTGCATGTCTCTTTGTCTCCCTGTCAGTCTATTTCGCTCTCCCTTTTTTCTCTCTCTCTCTTTCTCTCTTTCTTACTCTCCCCGTCTCTCTATCTCTATATCTCTCCACCTGCCTCTCTCTCTCTCTCTGTCTCCACCTGCCTCTTTCTCTCTCTACCTCTCTTTTTCTATCTCTCTCCCTCCTCCTTCTTCATTATCTTAAAGTGCAGTTTGTTCAAATGTAGGTTTACACAACCCAGAAAACAGATATAACTTAGCTAACACGTTTTTAGAGAAAACTGAGTGTGAGAGAGATTGGGAGTGTTAGTGAGTTCTGACCTTAAATCCAGGAAACAGTACATTTGAGCCAGGAATAGAGTTAACAGAGCGTTAGTTTTCATTGCTAAGACGGTTACGAATAAAAGTACAGCGGTAGTTATCAAACTCTATCTGGTGATAGTTAGACGTATCTTTGACAATGCGGCAGTTTTAATCTACGTCCTATAGAGTGGATATAAATTCATTAGAAGTACAGATGAGAATGGCCAAAATGATACATAGGCTCAGAAATTTACTTTACGAGGACAGCCCAAGGCACATTAATTTACACTCACTACAAAAGCGCAGATTGCGGGTCGATCTAATAGAGGTGTTCAAATGGATCAAGAGCTTTAAAAGCGGTGATTCAGACAAGGTCATCATGTTAAGACAACAGGCAGGATTCGCAGTATTGGACATAAATTGGACAATTCTAGATTTGAGAAGGAAATAGGCTAGAACTATTTTACAAATAGAGTGGTCAACGAATGGAATAGACTTAGTAAACATGTGGTGAGCACTGAAACTATCGGTTGTTTTAAGAGAAGGTTAGATAGCTTCATAGATGGTGATGATAGGTAGTAATGGACATGGAACTGCCTAGTGTAGGCCTTATGGTCTCTTTCTCTCTCCATTCTTGTAATGTCTCTCTCTCCTATGCCACTTCTTGACCCACATCTGCTATTTATTTTTATTTTTTTTATTTGTCATTTCATTTCTTAATCAATTTTGTACATTTCTGTTTAGCATATTGATCGTACTTAGTTGTCTAGTTTCTTTGTCAGTAATCTTCATATATTGTTATTACTTTTTCTTCAGACATCTTATCCACTTCAGTAGATGAATACGGATGGGGATGTTAAAAAAAATAAAATAAAGGAGATAAAGATAACGGAAAGAAGTTAAAAAAATTATAATACCAGATGTTAAAAGATAATGCAATACAAACATGGAGAGGTTCGAATTACGAGAGTCGTGATGGAGAAGTCTGCACGAGTGACGTGGCAAAGATGGACTTTGTTGTGCAACTCGTGGAATGGATTGAGGGAGGCCTTTCTCCAGCAGTGGACTCGAAATGGCTGATGGATTGAGAGATTTGCATAGTTTGAATATGTCACTGGATTGGTTCGGGCGTTCAATCAAGTCAAAGGCCTTCTCGTAATCTACGAAAGCTAAATACAAAGGTTTGTTGTATGCCATCGTTTTCTCGATCACATGATTCATTGTCTGCAAATAGTCTATAGTCGAGTATCCGCATCGAAATCCTGTTATCTTGGTCGGCTTTCACACACACACACACACACACACACACACACACACACACACACACACACACACACACACACACACACATATATATATATATATATATATATATATATATATATATATACATATGTGTGTGTGTGTGTGTGTGTGTGTGTGTGTGAATGTATTTACTTATTTTTTGTCACCGGCTGAGGCTACGTTTTTTTTTTTTTTTTTAGAAAGGTTAATCAACTCTGACCTTTGTGAACTTGAACTTGCTGGGAGTGACAGTCTGTGTTCATTTGTTCACTTTCATGTTTAGCCTCGTCCAAGCATTATCTCCTTGAGTATGTTATTAGAGACAGACATTACGCTCACACAAAGAAATTACTTTTACTTGAATAATAAAGTGCATATATGAAAAATAGTTGTATATATATATATATATATATATATATATATATATATATATATATATATATATATGTACATGTACAACACTGAATGTGTCCTAGTGAACAGATTTACATGTATCAACCACAATTCACTTTAATTCTAAGCCATCAACATCGAGAAACTCGAGGAGGCATATATGCAAAAATTGATACGTGTGTGTGTGTGTGTGTATGTATGTGTGTGTGTGTGCGTGTGTGTGTGCGTGTGTGTATGTATGTATATATACATTGTCATACTGTATAGGGCCCCTGATGAGGATCTCTGGCGGGAGAACACGGTACTTCGAAGGAGCTGGCACGTGCCGTCGTCCATCAAATTCGCGTCTCTGGGTCCCTGATTCCCTTTGGAGGCCATTCTTTGCGGCCGGCGGGGGGTGCTCTCCGTTGTCCGTCGGAAGATCTCTCACACATGGGCGGAAGAGGAAGACGGGTGGCTATGGTGTCCAGTAGTGATGGTAGTGATGACTCAGGCTGGTTCCCCCTTTCCCCCTTTCTCCCCCCTCCCCTTCTACCCTCTTTCCCCTCTCCCTTTTCCTTTCCTCTCTCCTCCCCTTTTCCACCTCCCCTTTCCCTCTTCACTCCTCCCCCCTTCCGCCGTCCCTTCTCCTTTCCCTTTCCCCCTCCCCTCTCCCCTCCCCTTCCCCCGTCCCTCTCTCCCCCTCCCCCTCACTTCTCTTCCCTTTTCCTTTCTTACCTTTTCCACACTTCCCTCTTTCCCCTCCCCCTCCCCTTTCCTTATCCCATTCACTTTCTTATTTTGCTTGTCTGCAGGTGATTTTATTAATTCGAGAGTTTCTTCCACTTCTGGGTTCTACAGTTAGAGTCTTCTACGAAGTTGTGAGTTTTTGGATCGTAAATTTAGGACATTGACGAGTATTTACGACCTCGTAAAATTACGAGCATCGTAAACATGCGATAGATACACATCGCGAAAGGTAACAGCCACTGTAGTACTTATGAGTGAAGTCACTGGGTCTTGTTTTTTTCATCGTCTTTGGCCCAAGGGTGCTACCCACCGTCCCATCTCGACCTTTCTACTCACGAGGTGACGGCACACTTGGCATTTCTCGCTAGCATGCTATTTGCTTTTGCTACTCCGTTTGAGTAGAAACAGCTCCGGTTACGATCTTTTGTTTTTCAAATTTCCAAATGTTAAATTACTCTTACTGAATGACAAACTAAGAAAAGTTAAACCTATACGAATCTTAGACACATTGTTCTCATGGAAATCTAGAATATTTTAACCGAAGTTGTTTCTACTCAAAGTGGCAAAAGTAAGTAGCATGCTAGCCTAGTGAGCCGCCACCTTTAGTCGTAATAGAAGGAGGAGAGGTATGCCTCCACCATCACCACCATCATCACCATCACCAACACCATCATCACCATCATCACCACCATCACCACAATCACCACCATCACCACCACCATCACCACCACCACCATCACCACCAACACCACCACAACCACCACCACCACCACCTTCATTACCATCAGGGCCACCTCCACGACCAAGGCCACTGGCTCCCCCTCTTCCCTCTCTCCCCCTTTCCCTTCTCCCCTTTCCCCCCTCTCCCCTTTTCCTCCTATACCCTTTGCCCCTCTCCCTTCTTCCTCCCCTGCTTCTCCCTCTCACACCCTTCACCCCTCAGCCCTCTCCTATACCTCACCCCTCTCCCACCCCTTCCCTCTCTCCCCCTTTCCTCTCTCCCTTTTCCCCCTCTTCCCTTTTCCTCCTATACCTTTTCCCCCTCTCTCCCTTCCTCCCTCCGCCTCCACCTCTCCCACCGTTCACCCCTCACCCTTCTCCCACCCCTTCCCTCGTTTCCCCTTCTCCCACCCTTCACCCCTCACCCTTCTCCCACACCTCACGCCTCTCCCACACCTCACTCCTCTCCCATGCCTCACCCCTCTCCCACCCCTTCCCTCGTTTCCCCCTCTCCCACCTTTCACCCCTCACCCTTCTCCCACACCACACCCCTCTCGCACCCCTCACCCCTCTCCCATACCTCACCTCTCTCCCACCCCTTCCCTCGTTTCCCCCTCTCCCACCCTTCGCCCCTCACCCTTCTCCCACACCTCACCCCTCTCCCACCCCTCACCCCTCTCCCACACCACCCCTCTCCCTCCCCTTCCTTCGCATCCCCCTCGACCACCCTTTCCCCTACCCTCTTCCCCCTCTTCCCCCTCTCTCCCTCCCCCTCCAGGCCGAACCTCCAATCACACCCATAATGGCCAAGCCGGAGGTGCTCTTGGGAAAAAAAAAAAAAAAAAAAAAAAAAAGGGGGGGGGGGGCACGAGGGGAAAGAAATTGGCCTCAAGGTTTTAACACCCAGCCAATCATATACTTCCCCTCTGAACTAATAAAACTTGTGTTAGAGAACTCGTTCTCTTCATAATGCACCAAGTAAATGATTTCATAAACTTTGAGACGGCGAGACAGAAGAGAGAGAAGGGGAAGAGGAGGAGAAGATAGGAGAGAAGGGGAAGAGGAGGAGGAGAAGAAGGGGAAAGAAAACAACGAGGAAGAGATGCAAATAGAGGAAGGAAGAGGAGGAGGAGGAGGAGGAGGGCGTCATGGGATTGGAGGGGAAATCGAAAAGGTAAATGGCTTGCGATGGAAGGAAGGAAGGAAGGAAGAGAGTGAGGAAGGGAGAGAGGAAAGATAAAGAGTTTCTGTTGATTCAGAAGATTACAGAAAGAGTTTGGTTTGCTGAGCGTGTGCTTGTGAGCGCGCGTGTGTATGTGTGCGTATGCGTGAGCCTCTTAGGGAGATGTGTGTATGCATGTATGTGTGTATGCATCAATGTATGTATGTATCTATGTATGTATGTATGAGTGTGTGTGTGTGTGTGTACGGGTGTATATATGTATGTATGTATGCATGTATGTATATGTGCGTATGTGTATGTATCTATGTATGTATACATGCATGTATGTATGTATGTATGTATCTATGTATGTATGTGTGTGTGTGTACGGGTGTATATATGTATGTATGTATGCATGTATGTATATGTGCGTATGTGTGTGCGCGTGTGTTTATATATGTTTACGTGTGTTTGTACTTGTGTGTATGTGTATGTGAGAGGCATGAATGTGTGTGTGTACGGGCGTATATATGTGTGTGTATGTATGCATGTATGTATATGTGCGTATGTGTATGTGTGTGCGTGTGTTTATATATGTGTACGTGTGCGTGTACTTGTCTGTATGTGTATGTGGGAGACATGGGTGCGCATGTATGTATGTATATGTGTGTGTGTGCACGCCTGTGGTTGTGTTTGTGTGTGTATAAATGTGTTATAGACCGAGACAAAAACCATTTCTCAAAATTAATTTATGTTATGTTAGTGTTAGCGATCCTTGTGATGACAGAAGTGATGATGGCGATAAAAGATGATGAGGACTAACTGTGGTCGCGTTTGTGATGTCCATACATTGAGACAAAAGGTTTGGTGGTGATGATAATGGTGGTTGTGGTGTATGTTCTAGTAATGGTCTGTGATACAAGAAAGGGAGTAGTGATGATGGTGAAAGTGATGTTGGTAGTGGTGATGGTGGTATAAAAGTGTTTGTGGACTTGGCTGTGACGATGGTGATAAAATGATAGTAGTGGTATAGAAAGTGGTAATAATGGTAGTGAAATTTGTGGTGATATTGGTTGCGATGATGGTGATAGTAATTGTGGTAGTATTAGCAGTGGTCATGGTTATAGTGATCTAGATAGTGGTGTTGATGATAGAGGTAGTGTAATTTAATTGGTGGTAATATTGCACTGGCGAAAGTGGTGGCATTGGTGATAGTGATGTTGGTTATGGTGATAGCGGTGTTAGTGATAAAGGAAGCTGTGGTAGTGGCATTGCCACCGGTGATAGTGATGTTGGTGATGATGGTGTAAGCCGTGGTAGTAGTGTTGTTAGTAGTGATGGTGGTGAATGACAGAGGTCTTCCGGAGCATTTGTCCTGGGAATTTTTGATTGGCCCGAACCTCTCCGGGCGTCCGGAATCGGCCAGAAGCCACGGGAATCATGTCGAAAATTTCGAGAAGAAAAAGAAAAAAAAAAATCTCTTTAGCGTTGCTGGACACGTTGGGTGAGGGCCTTATTGGCTTGGGATCCAAGGCACGTTGTAAGAAAGCCTCTGATTTGCAGGGAGTTTTTCCAGTTTCCCTCCTCCTCTACCTCCCCCCCTTTTTTTGGGGGGTCGTGTAATTTTTTTTTTTTTTTTTTTTTTTTTTGTGGGGTGGGAGGAGGTCGAGGTGGGGGACTCCTTTATTTTTCGTAAGACATTTGTAGAACTCTAAAAGAATTACATTTTTCTTTTTATTCTTCCGTTATTTTCTGTCTGTCTGTCTCTCTCTCTCTCTCTCTCTCTCTCTCTCTATATATATATATATATATATATATATATATATATATATATATATATATATTTTTTTTTTTTTTTTTTTTTTTTTTTTCATGGGGTTTCCTTTGGGGGATGGTGGGTGGGGTCCATTGTTTTTCAAAAGACTTTTGTAGAGTCTGAAAGGACAGCTTTTCACTTTTATTATCATTCTCACTCTCTCTCTCTTTTTCTTTCTCTCACTCTCTTCTTCTTTCTCTCACTCTCTTCTTCTTTCTTTCATAAGGTTCCCCCCCCTCCCCCTCGACCCTTCTTTGGGAAGGGAAATGGGTGTGATGGCTTTTGTAGCTCCCAAAAACAACGATTTTTTTTTTTCACTTTTCTTCCTTTTGTTTTTCTTCTGTGACCACACCCCCTCTTTTTTTCTTCTTCTTCTTTCTTTGAGAATCCGAGAAAGACGAAGAGGAGAGTTCATATCCACGTTTTGTAGAGGATTTCGTCGACTTCCCTTTTGACTTTTAATTGGTACGCTCCGGCGTCCTTGTGGCCATCGCGTAAAGTATATTGAAGGACCAGAGTCTTTCCGCGGGTTGATTGCCTCGAAGCCGTTGGTCTTATTGGTCTTTTGGGCGTTAGGTCTTTAGTACTGGTGCCTCCTTCTTTTAAGACTTACTCTTTTCTCCCGCTCGCTGTTTTTTTTTTTTTTTTTTTTTTTTTTTTTTTTTTTTTTCTCATGGTCCTTGTAATGTAAAAATATATTGTTGCGTAAAATACGACTATCCTATCTTTTAACGATTGTTCTCCTCTCTTACCCGACTAATACGGTACTTTGTCTTTATTGTTGTAAGGTCATCCTCCGCGCACCTTTTTATCCTTTACAACGAAAGGATTACAAAGGAAGAGTATGCCGGCAGTAGACCTTTTGGTCCATAACTAGGTCGGATGCGGAAAGAATGATAATAAATAGAGTAGATAAATGAATAAAGTAGATAAATAATGATAATAAAAAACAAAAATAACAATATTCTATAATAAATAATACATGAATAACAACAATAAACAGATAGATATTAATAACTAAATAAACAATAAAAAAATGGCAGACATTACAGTATATTTCTTAGGTGCTTATCTAAATGAATCTTAAAACTTCAAATTGTACTACATTGCACTACTTCTGCAGGAAGTTTATTCCATTCATTAGTATACGGTTGGCGAAGTTGTTTCTACCCACTTCCAAACTTAATCTATTTCCTTACAATTTGATACCATTACTTCTCTGATTCACATTTGGTGTGAAAATATCGTCACTTTTAATGTTGGTAATTCCCTTTATAATCTTAAAGACCTGTATCAAATCACCCCTAAGTCCACGCTTTTTTAGGGAAAATAGAATCATATGTTATAGTTGATTTTCGTATGATTTGTTTCTGATATTTGGAATCAGTTTTGTGGCTCGCCGTTGCATTTTTTTCAACCTGTGAATGTCTTTAATGAGATTCGGTGACCATACGGAAACCGCATATACCAAATGTGGACGAACTAACGATGTATATAGGTTGTTAATGACAGATGGACTTATAAAATCAAAAGATCGCACAGTCAGTCCTAGAATCGCATTTCCCTTCTCTGAGGCGGAAATACACTGCTTAGATGACTTGAGGTCATCACTGATAATTACGCCGAGATACTTTTCACTATCCTTGTTTTGTTAACGACTTTCCAATGAAATGGATATTTTCATCGGAATATAATGATTGACACCCAGAAAATCTATTGGGAAAGAATTAATTTTAGAATTGTTAGAAGGAAAGAGGTTAAATATATGACATAAAGTTGTTAAGATTTTGTTGTCTTCGTTTGGAAATTAACTTTTTTCCATTTTCCACTGATTGACACCGCTTTCCATTTGTATATTGTTGGTGTGAAGTAGAAACTTAGTTTGTGGATTCTGCATAAACAGAGAAGTTTGCAGGAGTGACGTGGCAGACGTTAGCGCAGTCGTGCGAGTCCTGGAATGGTACTAAAGAGGCCTTTGTTCAGCAGTGGACTCAGAATGGCTATTGATTAATTGATTGATCCTGCATGCACTTCATATTTTTACAATACCGTCGCGAATATTCCTCTGAACATGTCCACATATTTTGCTAATTTATCACTAACATGTCATCAACATCTCATCAACCACTAAAATGTCACCAACTTGTCACCAACATATCGCGAACATTACCAATCACATGTCATCAACATGTTACCAACCACTAAAATGTCACTAGCATGACGGTAACATGTCACTAACATTACCATATAGGGCACAGGGTACTCCTCTGAACGTGTCCACACATGTTGCCAGCTTGTCACTAACATGTCACCAACATGTCGTCAACCACTAAAATGTCACTAACTTGTCACCAACATATCGCGAACCATATAGGGTACTGGGGACCCCTCTGGTCGTGTCACTAACTTGTCACTAACATGTCACCAATCACTAAAATATCACTAATATGTCGCTAACATGTCATTAACATTACCATATAGGGTACCAGGTACTCCTCTGAACGTGTCCACGCGTGCGGCCAACTTTTTATGAACATATCACCAACCACTAAAATGTCAGTAACACGTCACTAATATATCACGAATATTATTATACAGGGTACTGAAGACTCCTCTTTATGCGTCCATACGTGTCGCTAACTAATCACCAACTTGTCATTAACATGTCACCAACATGATGTATTGC
>NC_134777.1:104477311-104499811 GCF_046742065.1 Oratosquilla oratoria | reverse complement strand
ATCTTTTATAGTGCTGATTGCTTGGCTTGACCGCTACTTCTGTACCCTTTTTTTTTTTTTTTTTTTTTTTTTGGGTTCTAGTCTCACTCCTTTCTTAAATCTCCTTAATTTCTTTATCTATTTATCTACATATTCATTTATCTATCTATTATTTTATTTTTATTCTGCTACTTTGTGTTTATTTCATCTTAAGAATTAAAAAATTTCTTTATTTGAATATTTATATTCTAACTTCACTTGTTCATGACTTTTTTTTTTGTATTTTATTCATTCATTAGTTTATTCATTTTATTCTTATTTTGTTTTATTATATCAATATGTGAGCTCCAGGGAGTCCGTTATTTACTGCTATCCATACTGCCATCCCTCTCTCTTATTTCCCCTCTATGTGCTATTTAATTTTATTTTATTTTTTATTCTTTATATAGTAAAGGAAGATTTATAGTTCAATTACCATCACTTTAGGATTGTAACAACGATCTGAATGAATTCTGTGACACGTGGCAAGAGCGCTTTTTCCGCCCACGGTGCCACGCCGAGGTGCCACAAGGGAGACAAGTGGGATGGGGTATAGGTAATTGTTGTTATAAAGTAAAAGAAGTTGTATAGTTCAGTTATCCTCACTTTAGGATTTTAACAACGATTTGAATCAATTCTGTGACACGTGGCAACAGCGCTTTTTCCGAACACGTTGCCACGCCGAGATGTCACAAGGGAGACATGTGTGATAGAGTATAGGTAATTGTTGTTAGAATCCTAAGAAGTGATACTGTACTATACAACTTCCTATACGATATCCAGAAAAAAATCAAATAGCACATAGATAGTTGATAAGAGAGACTGAGGCTGTACTAAGGTTGATTTGGTGCGATTTGAACGGACTCCTTGGCGCGCACAGACTATAGTTCATATATGCCCACACACTTAATTTATCTCAATCATTTATTTAGATATTCTATTTTTTTGTTTGTTTATTGTCTATTCATCTATATCTATATCTTTATTTACTTGTTTATCTATTTACTTATTTTTTATGGGTTTTTTTTTTGTGTAAAATGTGATTGAGGTGATAAGAAAGATAGCGATATTGAAGAGAAATGTAGATGTCATTTATCGTCGTCCTTGTCGTCGTGTTTCAGGATATTCAGAACATAACTTGATATGGGATTGATTTTATGATGATATATGGTGTTTTGTTATCATTTGTCTGTCTGATTTTCATTTATTATTAGTTATATGTCAATTTATTATTATTTACTATTTACCTGTTTGTTTATTATCTAACTATATCTATGCATTTATTTATGTATTTTATTTGTTATTTACATTATTATAGTTTTTATTTGTCATTTTATTATTATTATGATTTTTTTCGCATCCGACCTAGATATGGACCAAAAGGTCTCCTGTCGGCATGCTCCGCCTTTGTAATCCTTTGTAATATAATAATGATAACATGTATGTAATATGTATATATGTATAGAATGATATACATACAATAATAATATAATAATGATAATATGTATGTAATATATATTGTATTACATATGTGTATAGAATGATATGCATACAATAATAAGAAGGAGGAGGAGAAGGAGAAGAAAAGAATAAAGTGGTGCTGGTCTTCGGAATTATCTAGATTTTGGAACATTTCCTTGCGTTTTCGGATTAGTGAAGTGCCTACTACAGTACGCACATCACCTACTGAACGAGTTTGTTGGTGCATGACCGAAAGATAATGGTTCATGACGTGTGTACGTTAAAAAAAATAAAGAGAAAGAAAAAGAGTGGAGCGAGGAGAAAGAGAGAAAACAAAGTAAAAAAAAAAAAAAAAAAAGAGAGAGAAAAAAAGTCAACATAGATAACCAACGAAGATTACTTGTCCCAAGTAATTACCTAGGCTAACCCCCTTACTCCCGAGGCCTGTGTGTGTGTGTGTGTGTGTGTGTGTGTGTGTGTGTGTGTGTATGTGTGTGTGAGAGAGAGAGATTCACCATGGTCTTGAATCACGTGCTGGACTCGTGATCGACAGCTATTACCCTCCCGGATGAGAGCTCAGAGCTCATATATGACCGATCTATGGGTAATACTTTGACCTTACACGCACACACACACCCAACTCCCCGCCAACGAGAGTTGGAGTAACGACTCGCAGCGCAGCGATACTGAAATTATTTGAGCCATGGGTGGGATTCGAACTCGGACCGCTGTAGTAGCGGTTGCGAACGCTACCACTGCGCCGTCGAGTCGTGTGTGTGTGTGTGTGTGTGTAAGTGTGTGTGTACTCTGAATGTGTTTGTGCCTCGAAAATGAATAAAATCGCCAGGCGAAAGCCAGACCAAAAAGCCCAAGGCAATTAGGTTCAGCTTGTTGTGAAGGGGTGTCATTTACCAGCGTTTCTATCCTTAAGGACAGACTCGCGCCGGTGTTCAGAGTGAGAATATTTAAAGGAAAATTTAAGTAAAAATAAACAAATAGAAAAAGAAATAAATGAACAAATAAATAAATAAATGGTGATGGAGAATTTTAACCAAAAATGTTTATTTGTGTGACATGCAAAAGATATATCCTTGATATAAACCAGTCAATATATACGAGCTAAACACAGAAAGAGAAGAAAACATGAAAACACAGTGTTTACTGCCTATGATTTTGTTTTTTCTGTTTATGTGAGTTTGTGTGCATGTATGTGTGTTTATGTTTGTGAGCGAGTATGAACAGTATGTACGTGTATGTCATAGTAATGTGTGTGTGTATATATGTACACGTGTGTAAATGTATGTTTGTGTGTGGATATGCGTACGTGCGTATATGTGTGTGTGTGTGTGTGTGTGTGTCTGTGTGTGTGAGTATGCGTATGTATGTATACATGTGTGTGTGCACGGGAATGTGTATGTGTGTGTGTGAGTATGCGTATGTGTGTATATATGTGTGTCCACGGGAATGTGTATGAATATATGGGTATATATGTGTGTGTGTGGATATGTGTATGTGTGTATATATGTATGTGTACGCGGGAATGTGTATGTGTATATGTATAGATGTGTGTGTGTGTGTGTGTGTGTGTGTGTGTGTGTGTGTGTGTGTGTGTGGATATGTGTATGTGTGCATATATGTGTGGGGGCATGTGTATGCGTGTATATATGCACACACACACACACACACACACACACACACACACACACACATACACACACACACACACACACACACACATGTATATATATATATATATATATATATATACGTATATATACATATGTATGTTTATACATTCACATATATATATATATATATATATATATATATATATGTGTGTGTGTGTGTGTGTGTGTGTGTGTGTGTGTATGTATGTATGTATGTATGTATGTATGTATGTATATACCATTTATTTCCCTACTTTGTGTTTAAACGTGCATCAAGGATAGATACGTTCATATATATGGGAACGTGACCCCACGTACGATCTGTCAACTCGACTGAATACGCTCACGTTCCGAAGAGCGTATTCCATATAATTAATTAATACGTTCGCGTGTTAATCACGTATTTGTATTCACGTCTACGTGTCCCATTGTTTGTATCCGTAATGACGTGTTCAACAAGCCGTCCCTTCCTCGTTATCGTTATCTATTATCAGGACATTGTGACATGAGCTCATGACATGAACAGTGATATCAGTGCTTCGCTTATCGCTGAGGCATCGCTGGTCCCAGTGATAACGTGGAGCAGAAGGAAATCATGAAGTTTGTGTTAACAGTGTGTAGCAAATGCGTTCGCGTTGCTGGCGGCTTGTTCTGGCTGATTCGGCTGATAAGCTGACGGGCGTTTGCGCCCAAAGGGAATAATTGATAAAAAAAAAAAAAAAAAAAAAAAAAAAAATTAAATAAAAAAGAGGATTATTCGCCATATTGTTGGCTTTTTTTTTATACCAATAATTAAACGTTCTTGACAAATTGTTCAAAAATCTCGCTCGTCAATTAGGATGGGTTGACTACAAAAAAGAAAAATTATTTAAATTAAAAACAAGAAATCAAATAAAGTTAAAAATTAACCCGAGTGTTATATTTGCCTTTTATTTATCTGTTTATGTATTTATTCATTCATTGGCTAATTCTTTTTAATATGTTAATTTGTTTAATTGTTTATCAACTTATCAATTTATTTACTTGTTGATTTTTTATTTACTTATTTATTAAATGTATATATATTTTTATGTGTATAATTTACAGATTGTCACACAAAACCTTTCATCATTAGATAGATGCCTAGGATATCTCTTACAGTGTGAAGAACTCAGACTTTGAACATATATATATATATATATATATATATATATATATATATAAACAAAAATACAAATACAACTGTCATGTTACTTGCGGGCGTGTGTGTGTCTTACATAAGAAGAAGAAGAAGAAGAAATAAAGGAGACTGCAAAAGACCATAAGGCCTACACTAGGCAGCTCCGTATCCATCACCACCTGTCATCCCCACCCATAAAGTTGTCTAATCTTACTTTTATTTTTTTACTCCTATTATTTGTACATTTATTTTTTATTTTATTAGTTAATTTCATTTATTTATGCATTGATTACATATTTTTTTATATATTTTAAATTTATTTGTTCATTTTTATTTCTATTTAATTTTTCTATCTTATCTATGTGTATTTCTATTTATTGATTAATTAATTCATTTATATACTTATTTTTGTTCCGATAGCGTTGATAGAATACACTAGACAGGCGAATCACTACGCTGTCCAGTTTCCTAATTGATTGTATGTGGTCGGTCTATTTTATGGATGATTGACTGATTGACCCCTTGGCCGGTTGACTGACACATCAGCACAGTACATCTAACTTTTTTTTTTTTTTTTTTTTTTTTGCCAAAACACAATGTTCATGTCTTGCCATCTTTGTTACTTGAATAATTTCTCTTTTACATTCTTTTTTTATCTTAGTGTTTTCCTTTTCTCGTATTCCGTATTTCTTTCTTCAATCCCCCTCTTTCCTCCTTTCATCAAATATTTCTTCATTCTATTTCTTTCTTTTTCACATTCCTTCCAATTCCCTGACCTTGATTTTCCTGGTCTGCCCTGCCATTTCCCCGTATTTTATTGTATTCCCTTCTTCCCATTCCCTCTCTTCCCCTCCCCTTTCCCTCTCTCTTAATTCCTTTCCCCTTCCCTCTCCCCTCTTTCACCCTCATCCCTCTTTATTTTCCCCTCTTCTCCTTCGTTACTTCCTCACAAAACTCCCCATATTTATTTTTGTATTTGTGCTTCTCTCCTCTTCCCTCCCCCTTCCTTTCCCCTCTTTCCCCTTCCCCTACCCTCATCTACCTTCCCTTCCCCTCGTGTCCCCTCTTCTCCCCTTCTCCCCCTCTCTTCCCCTCCTATCCCCTCTCCCTCTCTTCTCTCCACCCTCCTCTCCTCTCCATCCTTCATCTCCCCTCTCTTCCAGGAATATAACTAACAGAGTATTAGGTTTCATTACTAGGACAGTTACGAGTAGAAATGCAGAGGTAATTATCAAACTATCTGGCGTTAGTTAGATCCATCCTTGACTATGGGGTAGTTTTGGTCTCCGTCCTATAGAATATATATCAATTCACTAGAATCAGTACAGAGAAGAAGGACCAAAATAATACATGGGCTCAGAAATCTACCTTACGAAGAGAGGCTTAGGCACCTTAACCTACATTCTCTGGAAAGACGCAGAGTGCGAAGTGATTAAATAGAGGTGTTCAAGTGGATAAAATGATTTAACGGTGACGCAAACAAGGTCATCATATTGAGACAACAGGTCAGGACTCGCAGTAATGGGTTTAAATTGGACAAATTTAGATTTAAGAAGTAAATAGGCAAGAACAGGTTTACTAATAGGGTGATCAACGAATGGAATAGACTTAGTAATCATGCAGTGAGTGCTGAAACTATCGGTTATTCTAAGAAAAGGTTAGACAACTTGATGGATGGAGATGACAAGTTGTAATGAACATGGAACTGCCTTGTGTAGTCCTTATGGTCTCTTGCAGTTCCCTTCATTCTTATGTTCCCGTCGTATTCCCTCACCTCTCCTCTCCTTTCCTCTCCTCTCCTTTCCTCTCCTCTCCTCTCCTCCCCTTCCCTCCCCTCCCCTTTCCTTTTATCCCCTCTCCCTCTCTTTTCTCCCCACCCTCCTCTTATATCCATCCCTCACATCCGTTCACTTCCCCTCGTATCCCCTCTCCTCCCCTTCTCACCTTCACCTCTTCTCTCCATTCCTCACCTCCCCACCTTTCCCCTCTCCTTTACTCTCCATCCCTTATCTCCCCTTCCTTCCCCTCTTATCTCCTTTCCCTCTCTTCTCCTCACTCTCCTCTCCTTTTCTCTCCTTCCCTCATCTACCCTCATTTCCCCTCCTATTCCCTCTGCTCCTCTTCTCCTCTCTTCTCTCCTCTCCTCTCTTTCCCTTCTTCCGCCGTCCCCTCCTCTCTCCTCCTTTCCCATACCCCTCTCCCTTCCCTTTCCATTCCCCTCCTCTCACCTCCCCACCTTTCACTTCGTCTTACCTCCTCTCCCCTCTCCTACACCTCCCACCTTTACCTTCTCACCTTTACCTCTTATACTTCTCATCTCTCCTCATCTCTCTCCTCCTCTCCCGTTCTGTCTCCTCATCTCCCTCCTTTTCCCTCCTCTCCCCTCCTCTCCACGCCTTTCCTTTCTTCTTCCACCTTCTCCCCTCCTCTCCCCTTCTATCAACTCCGTTCCCCTCATTTCCCCTCCTCTCCATTCCTCTCCACTCCTCTCCCCTCCTCTCTATTCCTCTCCCCTCATCTCCCCTCCTCTCTACTCCCCTTTTCCCCTCTACTCCCCTCCTCCCCCACTCCTTCTCTCCTCTTCCCTCTCCTCTACCCTCTCCTACCTTCATCTCCCCTCTCCTACCCTCCTCTCTCCTCTCCTACCCTCCTCTTCCCTCTCCTACTCTAATTTCCCCTCTACTCCTCTCCTCTCCCCTCTACTCCCGTCCTCTTCCCTCTTCTTTCCTCTTCTCCTCTCCCCTCGCCGTCTCTCCTCTCGTCCTGCCCCCCTCCCAGGATCCCGTCTCGTACTGACCCCCTCTCCCCCCCACCCCCGGCCCGGATCCCGTCTCATCTTGGCCTTCCCTCCGCCAGTGGGTTGTCCACATGCAGAAATGCCATTTCCGACACGCACTGCGGAACCAACGATCCCCCTCTCACCTCTCACACTCTCTCACTCTCTCACTCACACTCTCTTTCTTACTCCTCCCTCTCACTCCTCTCTCTCTCCTGCCTTTGTCTCTCTCTCTCTCTCTCTCTCTCTCTCTCTCTCTCTCTCTCTCTCTCTCTCTCTCTCTCTCTCTCTCACACACACACACACACACACACACACACACACACACACACACACACAAACACACACACACCTTCTCCTTCTCTCTCTGTCGATATGTTATATTTATTCTTAATCATGTGTACCTCTCTTATTTTCCTTTTCTCTGTTTCTGTAATGACCTATATCGCCTTTGTATTGTTAGTTTCATAGAATGAGAGAGAGGGAGGGGAGAGAGAGAGAGTGAGAGAGAAAGAGTGCTATTTATCTTCGACAATGAAGACTGTCTTCCTACCCCCCTCTCTCTCTCTTTATCTATATTTTTTTTTTTTTTTTTTTTTTTTTTTGCAAATTTCATTTTCTGTCCCATCTCGCTCTTTTAGCCCTCCCATCGCTCTTTATTTGCATAGCTCTCTATCTCCCCCCCCTTCTTTTTCCGCTCTCTTTCCCCCTTCCGTCTGATTCTTCCGTTCCATGCCTGTTCACAGGACAACTCCTACCGTAAATCTCATTAATCCCTCATTTGCATCGGATATTTCTTCCTTTTCCAAACCTGTGGTCACTTAAAAAAAAAAAAAAAAAAAAAAAAAACTATCCCCCACCCTCTCTCCCCCCTATCTCTCCTTCTCCCCTCCCCCTCTCCCCATCTCTCTCACCACCTCTCTCACCCACTCTTTTCTTCTACCCTCTATCCCGCACATCTTCTCTCTCCTCCCTCTCTTTCCATCTCTCACTCACTCTATTCCTCTACCCTCTTTCCCCCTCTCTACCTTCCTCATTCCCCTTCTTTGTTCCCTTTTTTCATTCCTATAACCTCCCCCCCTCTCTATCTCTCTCTCTCTCTCTCTCTATCTATCTCTCGGTCTCCCTCTCACTTTCACTCTCTCTTTCTCCCTCCCTCTCTCACTCTCACTCTCACTTTTTCTCCCTCTCTCTGACTCTCACTCTTTTTCTCAAACTCTTTTTCTCTCCTTTTCTCTCTATATATCTCTCCCTATCTTTCTCTCTTCCTCTCTACCTCTCTCTGTCTCCCCCCCTCTCTCTCTCGCCATATGTGGTATTGACTGCATAAGTTTTATGCAGTCATTTTAGCTACTTCAGTGACAACCCTCCGGCCCAGGGTCACTCAGCATTCTCTTAGGATTGGATACTATTCTCCATCCGGAAAAAAAAAATTAACTGCTACCTCTATTCCTCCGTTCTGCTTGTATCCATATATATATATATATATATATATATATATATATATATATATATATATATATATATATATACATATATATATATATATGTATATATATATGAATATATATATATATATGTATATATATATATATATATATATATATATATATATATATGTATACATACATACATACACCAAGGGCTTTTTCCACCTTATGATAGAGGTAGCCAAGTCAAAGGCACGCACCCACTCACACCCATTCCACTGTCCGGGTCGAAAGCAATGCAGTAAGGCACAGCACGTGCAGAGCAAGGCCTCTTCACTTACACGGTGACCCCTCCCCCCTCTCAGTCCCCTCATTCGGAAATTAGAGAACACGGGGACAAATTACTTCAGGCTTCGTCCAAATATCATTCACACATAACCACTCCTTACCCCGTTCCCATCCTCCGCCTCTCACTTCCTTGCTCGACAGACTTGGAAAAGAGAGACCCTCCTTAAATACTCGTATGTTCTTCACCAAAAATTGTACGACTCCGCCTTTTCGTCGTGATTTGGTACCCAAGGATAGAAGCGCTGGTGATTTTCAGTAAAATGACAACTGCTCATTTTATTGGGTGACATGATTTCATGTTTAGACAACTTTTGACAGGTGACTACATATGTTTTTTCTGTTTGTTTTTGTGTTATTTTTTTTATCTTTTGTTTTTAACATTTTTTTTTTAATTTTTCCTGTTTGTCTTTTATTTTCTTTTTTCTTTTTTTGCCTTTTCTGTTTTCTTTCGTTTTTTTTTCTTTGTTGTCTGTTTATTTCTTCATTTGTTTTTATAGCCCTTAATTTTTCTTTTTGTCTCTTCTTTCTTTCCTTTTTTTTTTTTTTTTTTTGTCATGTCAATACCTTGGACGCCATCACCGAAAGTACTTGTGTACAGAGTGATACAGAAGCTGATAGCTTGATGTAAGTGCTCTGGGGGGAGGGGGGGAGATGTGAGGGGTGAGAGTGGGGGGGGGTTGGATAATACACTATATCAGAGTGGAGTAGAAGCGTAGTCACCCAGTCGGAACTATTTCAACATCATCAACACCGCGACCCCAACCAATTAGACACCATTTCTCAACTTCAATACAGTGACGACGTAGACTAAGGTATTTTATTCAGGTGAGGGGTCGCGGTCGCTCCGAAGTCTCTTCGACCACGTGGCCTTCAAGTCTGATGTTTAGAATGTAAGAAGGAAATAGGGAAGAAGTGGTTTACAGTAAAGTGGTCAACGAATGGAATAGACTTAGTAACTAAGCTGAAACTATTGGTTGTTTTAATAGGTTAGATAGCTTCATGGATGGGGATGACAGGTGGTAATGGACATGGAACTGCCTAATTGAGGCCTTATGGTCTCTTGCATTCTTCTTCATTCTTATGTTCTGTGTTTAGCCTGAATAAAGTTAATAAAGTCAGTCACCGTATTGAAGAGGATAATACAGTGACGCATCAAGCGCTTTCAGTCTTTTATTTGTTTATTTATTTATTTTTGTATGTTTTTTTTTCTTTTCTTGTGTACTCATGGTTCGTTGTATCTATTTTACACACATTTCTCGTCGAAATAAGTGACTCATTTTTTTTATTACCGTTATTACCGTTATTCTCTTTACAGACACCCACACACGTGCGCTCGTACACACACACACAAACACACACACACACACACACACACACACACACACACACACACACACACACACACACACACACACACACGGATTGGGCCATAAATGGCATCTGAGCTCTCATCCAGGAGGGTAATAGCTGTCGATCACGACTCTAGCACGGTGAATCACATTAGCCACAGATCGGGCCATATATATGTATATATATATATATATATATATATATATGTATGTGTATATATATATATATATATATATATATATATATATATATATATATATATATATATCAGCTATGAAGTTCTCATCCGGGACGGCGATAGCTGTTGACCACGAGTCCAGCACATGACCAAATACAATGTTGAATTAAACACACCTCTATTTTAGTCAACCTAACTTGTTCCAGACACAGATTTGCCATCCTCATCCCCACTCATTTCTTCTAAACTAGCAAATTAACTTGCCTCCTAGAATTCCCCGGGTGTGATATTGACCGCCTAAGTTTTGTGCGATCATTGTTTAGGGACTTTAATGACATTTTTACGGACCAGAGTCACTCAGCAACCTTTTATGATTGGAGACGAATCTCTACTAGAGTAGAAAACTATGACCACTGTTAAATTCTACCGTCCCTCCGTCATGTTGCCCTCCCATTTACTACCTCTAACGCTCCATGTCTTCGGTGCGATATTGTTCCCAAGGATAGAAGAGTTTGTTATTGGTAAGAGCACTACAATAATACTAAGTTATCTAGGTCCATTTCGCACATCCATCTGAAGAACGTAGTAGTGTACCAGAAGTTACAAATGAAGAAGTAAGATTTGAACTAAAAAGTCTGAAACAAGGAAAAGCACCTGGTGTAGATGGTCCATGGCTTCTTTGAATGGTCCAGGGACAGAAATTCACTGTGGATCAATTCAATTATGTATACATGTTGTACACACCAAGAAAGCCTTCCTGAATCGTACGGTAATATCATAGTAATTTTACTTCTCAATAGAGAAATAGACCTACAGCTCGGGCACATATACACGAGTCAAGTGAGTTCGTTTGAGTAGAAACGACTTCGTTTACAATAATTTTTTTATTTTTCGAATCTCCAAATGTCATGCGTCATGTGTTAGTAATCCTTAGAAATAGATTTGGCATAAACAGACATAAAGTGTTATCAAAGTTCTTAGAAATGGATTGTTGATTTCCTTAAGATCGAAGAGTGCCTTAGAGTTCTGTGAACAAACGAACATCAACAGACCTATTGGTCTTACATGGGTGTTTCGGTACTTAACAGGAGATGCATAAAATCGCCTAACGGCAGTAAGGAAGAGATTACTAGGGGTGGTTTTAAGCTCTTCGCTACTGAAGGGTACGTCACGGAGGTGAACAAAATCGCGTGGCGACAACTAGAGTAAAAGTATAAGCGACACCGAATATGAGAGAGGTGAACCGAGATAGAATCAAAGAGATGAATAGATTGGTGTACTAGCAAAGGCACTCGGTTAAGAATTTTTTTGTATTTAACAGACAAAGGGATTAGATAAATGTAGTACTAAATGGAGACATACTGATGCCCATTTTTACATATTCTTTATTATATATATATATATATATATATCTTTTTTTTTTTTTTTTTTTGTATGAAGGAGTACCAAATGCTCGTTTTGTGATCCCTCTCCTCGACGTTCATATGATCTCCTTCTCTCACTCTTGGCACTCGAAGTCGTGGCACCATTCTGACCACGAAGCCAAGAGGCACTGATACTGCCAAGTTTTAATGAGAGGACTACCGCGCGCGCGCACACACACACACACACACACACACACACACACACACACACACACACACACACACACACACACACACACACCACACACACACACACACACACACACACACACACACACACACACACACACACACACACACACACACACACACACACACACACATGTTCGCTTAAGTGAACATGTACGTAAATACAGTAATACCTACATGTAAGTCTTGAGAGTTTACGTGGGCTGACTCACATAGATGTACACACACAATCACACACACACCACACACACACAAACACACAAACACACACACACACACACACACACACACACACACACACACACACACACACACATACACAGAGACACAAACACGTGTTCACATTTACATATATGCCAACAAATATATATATATATTACATGTATAATTGGTGACGTAAATATGCTTACCATTTACGCCGTCAATATAAGTTTTATACTTTGCGTCGCAGTGAAAACATTATTGAATTCGCTCTGGGATTTTTTTAATATATTTTTTTCGTTTTTATACGTAGATTCACTGGGCCGTTTTCATATAGAAGTTTGATAAGATTTTTTTCGCTTTGCTATTAGCAAGTAATGCAGTGGCGGTGGTGTTATCTGTGTTTATTTATAATTTCGAATTTTCTTTGCCGCAAAATATGTTATACAATTTTGTGGTGATTTTTTTTTTCTCCCGGAACAAAAATATTTGTCAAAGGGAGACGTATGTGGAAGGATTTTCATTCCGTTTAAAGCAACGAGGAAGTGAATAAATATATTTAAAGTAAGTATGACATTAACTCTCTCTCGGTATCTCTCTCTCTCTCTCTCTCTCTCTCTCTCTCTCTCTCTCTCTCTCTCTCTCTCTCTCTCTCTCTCTGTCTCTCTCTCTCTCTCTCTCTCTCTCTCTCTCTCTCTCTCTCTCTCAATATAATAATGAAAGAGACTACGAGAGACCATAAGGCCTACGTTATGCAGTTCCATGCCTCTTCCCACCTGTCACCCCATCCATAAAGTTAACTAATATTTTTTAAAGCAACCAGTTGTTTCAGAGCTCACCACATGGTTACCATGGTTATTAGATATACTCTCTTTCTCTCTCTCTCTCTCTCTCTCTCTCTCTCTCTCTCTCTCTCTCTCTCTCTCTCTCTCTCTCTCTCTCCCTCTCTTCACATTTCTCTTTTCTCTCTCTTGGTTTCCTTCTTTGAGACTATCTTCCATTCCATGGATCATGACACTCATGTGGAATACATCAACATTCTTTCAATTTTTTTTTCTTCACCGCATGCCGAGTGAATAGCTCCTGATTGGCTCAACCGTGGTTTCCTCCACATTTTTTTTTATTCATATCTCGGGAAACAACTTAAGAGAGGACGTCCTTCTTCGACTTTGAGGTGTTGTTGTTGTTGTTGTTGTTAGTTTTCTTGTAGTTCTTTCCCTCCCCTCCCTACCACGCTGAGAAATTGAATTTGATTTAGACGGCGGTTGTCGGTGGCGTTATTATTGTTGTTATTGTTGGTGGTGACGAAATCGTTGTTGTTTATGATGGTGTTAATATCATTGTCATTGTCATTTGTTATTGTTATTTGTTAGCCAGCAGTATCAAAGACTTATGACACAGAAGTTATTGAAAAACCAAACTCCCAGTCTGACTCATGGCAAATGCCCTCCACCCCATATATGCTGTGATCGTGTCCATCTTCGATAACAATGAGTAAGTTTTCATTCTTGGACACGCCAGGCGCGCTATCTCCCTCCACCAGTAGCCCGTATCCCCAGTCCCCATTGCTTTATGGGTACTTAGAACCCCATTGGCTCATTGAGACCCTTTGGCGCCATCCCACAGGTATGGGATACTTTCCCCATTACAAAGAAATATTATATCACCTCACAATGGCAAAAAACCCCATTGATTGTTTTAATGGCACTCAAACCCCATTGATTGTTTTAATGGCACTCAAACTCCATTGCCATCCTGGTACTGGGACCTCCCTTCCCCCCCCCTCAGGCACCCCATTCCCCTCCCTCCATCAGGCACCCCATTTCCCCCATTACAAAGAAATCTTATGTCACCTCACAATGGCACAAGCCCCATTGGTTGTTCTAATGGCACTGCAACCCCATTGCCCTCCTGGCACTGGGCCCTCCCTCCCTCCCCCTTTGCCCCTCCCCCCACCCATCAGGCACCCCATTTCTCCCCATCACCGTCACCCTCGTCTCCAACGTGTTTCGTTTCGATCACGCTCCATTTGCTCCCCCAACGTACCCGTTCTAAGTCCTCACCATATTGCCACCATTAATGACCCTTCCCGTCTCTCCCCCCAACCCCCCATTCCTGTCTCTCCCCCCTCCCATCCCCCCATTCCCCTTTCTTTGTCCCCTTGTCTGTCCCTGTGTTCAGTTTCGTCATTCTCACTATCATCATCAATACTCTTATCCCTGTTCCATCCCTATGTATATACAACATTGAATGGGTCCCAGTGAACAGATTTACATTTATCAACCACAGTTCAATTTAATTCTGAGCCATCAATGTCGAGTGACTTGAGAAGGCATACATGCAGAAATAGGTACGTGGATAAGCTAAGGACTCGAACCTTCGCTAGCACGTAACAAGTGACAGTGACTTAGCCCATACCCTTACCTCTACCCCAGTCCCTATCCCTACCCCTAGATCCCATCCTCATCCCCATTACCATCCCTATCCTCAACCTCTCTTTCACCATCTCTAACCATCCTCTATCCTCACCCTAAACCTTTAGATAACCCTAAACGACATTTCCCTAAGGGTCGTTCGTTGCTCGCTCCTCGACGGCTCTTAGGTCGCCCTTAGGTCCTGAGAGGACAAGAATGTTGTGTAAACGTGTCTGTGACGTCACAGTTCAGGGAATGACGTCATCGTGGTGAGTCATCTGCTCACGACAGATTTCACTCAGCCAGTGGCTATGCTCCTTCTTCCTCCTCTTCATTCTCCTTCTTCCTCCTACTTCCTCCTCCTCTTCCTACTTTTCTTCATCTTCCATGTCGACCTCTTCCTCCTCTTCCTCCTCTTCCTCGTCATCCTCCTCCTCTTCTTCCTCCCCTTCCTCCTCCCCTTCCTCTTTCTCGTCATCCTTCTCCTCCTCACCATATCCTTCTGGTTCCAAACCGTTCTTGAGCATCTATTTATCTATATATTCATCTATTCGCCTATTTATATTTATCTATCTACCTATCTATCTGCCTGCCTGTCTGCATATCTATATATATCATGCGAGGTGATTGGATAGAGGTGCTCAAATGGATCAAAGACTTTGACATGGGTGACACAAACTAGGTCATCATATTAAGACAACAGGGCAAGACTCGCAGTAATGTATTTAAATTGAAAAAAAAAATTAAGAAGGAGATAAGCAAGAACTAGTTTACCAATAGAGTGGTCAACGAATAAAATAGAAATAGTAACCATGTAGTGAGCGCTGAATCTATCGGTTGTTTTAAGAAAAGGTTAGACAACGTTATGGATGGGGATGACACATGGTAATGGACATGGAACTGCCTAGTGTAGGCCTTATGGTCTCTTGTAGTCTCCTTTATTCTTATATTCTTATGTCTACATGTTTATCAATTTGTTTATCCGTTTATATATATATATATATATATATATATATATATATATATATATATATATATAAATATGCAAAAAGATCACAAAACCACGTGATCCAATAAATTGCTGATAACCATAAAGGAAGCCGGAAAAGAAACTAGAATTCCCAAGCTCTTTCATGATATTTTACGAAAGTGCCTGTGAATTCTAGTTTCTGTTCCGGTTTCCTTTGTGGTTATCAGCAATAAATATATATATATATATATATATATATATATATATATATATATATATATATATATATATTTTTTTTTTTTTTTTTTTTCTGCTTCTGTACGGTGATCCTTGAATGCAGAACTTCTTCCTCACGACCTTAGGATCAACCAAGACCTTAGTCGGCCCAACCGAGCCGGGACGGAGGTCTTCCTCGATCTTTTGTTCCTTTTCCTTTCCCTCCTTCTTCTCCTTCTCCTCTTTCTCCTTCTTCTCCCTTTCCTTCTCCTCCTTCTCCTTCTTCTCCTCCTTCTTCTCCTTCTCCTCCTCTTTCTCCTTCTTCTCCTTCTCCTTCTCCTTTTCCTTCTTCTCCTCCTCCTTCTTCTCCTCCATTTACTAATCAACTTTCATCTCCTCCTTCTTTTACTTATCCTCCTTTTCCTCCTCCTTCCCCTCCTCCTCCTCCTCCCCTTTCTCGTCCTTTTTCTTCTTTCTTGTGTTCTACTTCCCAATAATCGTCTTCCTATTCTTTTTTCTTACTCTTCATTTGCTTTCTATTTCTTTCCTCCTCCTCCTCCTTTTTCTCCGTCTTCCCCTTGTTCTCCACCACCTTATACTAATCCTCTTCCTATCCTTACTCCTCTTCCTCTCCATATTCCTCATCTTCCTCCTCTTCCTTCTCTTCCTCTTCTTCTCCCCGTTCTTCCTCATCTTCCTCCTCCTCCTTTTCCTCCTCCTTCTCCGCCTTCTCCCTCTTCCCCTTGCTCTCCACCACCTCATACTAATCCTCTTCTTATCCTTACTCCTCTTCCCCTCCCTATTCCTCATCTTCTTCCTCTTTCTTCTCTTCATCCTCTTCTCCTTGTTCTTACTTATCTTCTTCTTCCTCCTCCTTTTCCGTCTTCTCTTTGTTTTCCACCACCTCATACTAATCATCCCTTTCCCTTTCCCTATTCCTCTTCCTCTCCCTATTCCTAATATTCCTCCTCTTCCTCTCCCTATTCCTAATATTCCTCCTCTTCCTCTCCCTATTCCTAATATTCCTCCTCTTTCTCCTCCTCCTCCTCCTCTTCCTCCTCCTCGTCGCCGCTGCACCTTATGGTCCACGCCATTGACGTCTGCAGCACCAAGATTTTTTTTTCTCTTTTTTTTCTCTCTTTTCTCTCTTTTTCATTCTCCTTCATTTACACACTCTGCGTCGGAAACTCGTCTCGTTTGGCCTCCGTTCATCATATTGCGCCAGGAATCCGCCCCTTTCCGCCGTATTCCGCCGCTTTCTGCCGTTTTTATTCGGTCGTAAGGTATTATATTTCATCATGTGTCCCTCCCATCCTCCCATCCTCCTCCTCCTCCTCCTCCTTCTCCTCCTCTTCCTCCTCCTCCCCCTCCTCGTGTCGATTCGCCGCTCTATGTCAAAGGAGGATGGTGTCTGGTGGCTGGGGGGGGCTTAGGGATGTATTGGGGGATTGGGGGGCTCAATTGAAGGATTTGGGGGGTTTGGGGATGGGTTGGGGGTGTGGGGGTTAAGATAAGTTGGGGGTAAGAGGATGGAGGATGGGGACTGGGAGAAAGGTAAGGGGGCTCAGTGGGTAGGTTTGGGGGCTTGGGGGATGTGTTGGGGGCTGGGAAGGGGTTGGGGGCTGGGAGGAGGTGGGGGGCTCGAATGGGGGGATTGGAGGGGCTCTGGATGGGGAAGAAGCTGAGCTGTGCTATGTCTTGTGTTGCTTCATACGTCAAAGTCGGGGAACATATTGCTGCCAATTTGTTCGTGACCTTCTGATATGTCCTTATATTCTATTTTATTTTGGTTTATTTTTCTCATGCTTTCTTTTTTCTGTTCCTTTTATTTTGTTCCTACTTTTTTGTTCGTTTGTTTGTTTCTTTATATCAGATTTTATTGATTGGTTGCGTGATTGTTTATTTGTTTGTGTTTTTGTTATATATTTATTTTTCAATTCATTCAGTTTGGTTGCGCCTTAAATAATTTGTATTTTTCGTCTGATTCACACACACACACACACACACACACACACACACACACACACACACACACACACACACACACACACACACACACACACACACACACACACACACACACACACACACACACACAAACAAACACAGTAACGTTACCTCCTAGAATACAAACCTATCTTCTCCTTACATGTATATTTCTCATTCCTATTTTACTCTTTACTCTTTTCCATACCCGCTCTCTATTTCTCCTCTCTTATGCTTTCTTTAATTCCCCCCGTTTTGTCATATTCTCTTCTCCCTCCAGCACCACTTCTCAACTGCTTTTCCAATTCCCCTCGCCGTTCCCCTCATTTCCCCTTGGTCGTTTCTCACTCTTTGCTTTATTGCTGCTCTCTGGCACCGCTTGTGTGTGTGTGTGTGTGTGTATGTGTGTGCGTGTGTGTGTGTGTGTGTGCGTGTGTGCGTGTGTGTGTATGTGTGTGTGTGCGTGTGTGTGTGTGTGTGTGTGTGTGTGTGTGTGTGTGTGTGTGTGTGTGTGTGTGTGTGTGTGTGTGAAAGAGAGAGAGAGAGAGAGAGAGAGTCAGTCCTCACACTGCCACGCTTGACAGAGTTAAGTGCTTATGTATGTGTGTGTGATTCTCCATGATCTTGGACCACGTGCTAGGTTCGTGATCGACAGGTATAGATAATATAGTGTTGGTTTTTAGCTCTTGGCGGGGACCGAACTCAGGACCGTTGAGTTAACATGCCAAGTCGGTACCACTATACCAGCATGCTGAAGTGTGTGTGTTTGTGTGTGTGTGTGTGTGTGTGTGTGTGTGTTTGTGTGTGTGTGTATGTGTGCGTGCGTGAGTGTGTTTGGGTGTGTGTGTGCGTATGTGCGCGCGCTTATGTATTGTATGTGTGTATGTGGACACGTCTTTGTGTGTAACTAATCATGTCTAGCCAGACAAAGACAATGAAAATATATTAATTTCATTTACTACTTAGAATATGTCATAGGGAATAAGAATACTATTTGATTAATTAAATGATAATTATTTGCAATAATGTTTGTTGTTGGTCAGGTGAACCCCGACATATGCATTTGGCGCCAAATGTTTGTTTACGAAGGAAGTGTGATGTAGTTTTCCTTTTTAAAGTGATTTTAAGGATAGATCAACATCTCCCAGTGCCATCCATTCGTAAGTGTTAATGCATAAGGCCAATGTCTGTTTTCACAAAGGATATGAATGTAATTACAATTATAGAAAAAGAAAAAAATGAAGGTTAGATTTGAGACAGTCTGGTTGTATGTACCCATAGCCGACATTCTGTGTCCAGGACTATGCTGCCTGCTCTAGTGTCCGCTCATTATAGATAGATAAATATACATAGATAGATAGATAGGCAAATATAGATAGGTAGACATAGGTAGGTAGACAGGTATGTAAGAAGACAGATAAGTAGGTAGACAGAGATAGGTACTTGAGGTAAATAATTTGACAGATTGGTAGACATATGGATACAGATGCAGAGATTTGTTAATACCTGGTGTACTTACAAAAAATTAATTAATCGTTGTATGCAGCCTAATTGGAGGATGAAATATATAGATGGCGTACATATTGTATACCACATATTGGCTTATACCACCCGCAAAGCCCAAAACTAGAAAGTGTAGCATTGGTATATTCACATTCATCAGATTCATGCCATGTATCATATGTATACATTGCATCACGCATCTAGTGTGTGCCTGTTTACAAACACCATTATGAAGGTTGAACTACAAGAGAGGTAGAGATAATTAGCTTAGGTACCAACGATTCGCAATGCAGGAATGTCTCGTCATCCAGGAGGAGCCAAGAAAAGGAGAGGGGGAGGGAGGAATGGTGAATGGAAGCGGAGTGGGTGGGAGTGGAATTATGCCTTTTGAATTTGGCTACCTCCCTGATAAGGGGAAAAAAAAACCCTTATTATATGTGTGTATGTACCAACGATTCCCGAAATTACGGGCCTTATCCCAAACGGAGTCGTTAGGGTGTTTCAGTCGAGGGGTCGCGTTGACCTTAGAATATTAAGTATAATGCCCTGGATCATGATATATAAGTGAAAGACAATGGATCTCTCCTGTTATTGCCCACCACTATTTTTTTTTCTGTTGTCTTTGACTTTGTTTATCTTAGGTTAGGATAGGTTAGGTTAACCTATCCTAACCTAACCTAAGATAAACAAAATCAAAGACAACAGAAAAATAAAGAAATTAGTGGTGGGGCAATAACAGGAAAGATCCAGACAATTTATTTATATTTTCCCTTATTTTCGAGTAATTATATCATTTTTGGTGTTATTTTAGTTGTGCACAACTACGAGATATAGCATTAGATAAATATTAATTTTGTAAATTATAATACATGAACGTAATATGCAGAAATAAAAAAGAATAACCTTGCTACAGGCAAATAACTAACGAACGAAGTCGCTAGCATAGGATCAGGAGGCAATCTTGTCGTTTGTCAAGTGTTTGTCGTCTGCCCGGTCCAGTTTAAATGTCAGTTACATGATGGACATCACTTTGTGCACCGGTTGTTCTCCCACTCCAGGTGATGTTAACAAACGGTGTTATAAAGACAACAAGGCTTCTCTAGAGTTTCTGAGAGAACACGGGGTTCTGCCATCCACGGTTAATTGCCCGAAATGTAATAAACCGTGATGGTTTCGTGAAGATCAGCATATATGGATGTCACGACGACGACGACGACGATCCGGATAACCTTTAAATTACAGGTACCGATTTACTAAATACAGGTTAGGTTAGGTTAGGTTAGAATAGACGAATTTATCATCCTTTCACTTCTTCGACGTCGGCATCTATCAAAATAAACATGGCGTACCATTCGTCCGGCGCGGCTTCGTTAGTTACGAAATCTGCTTTAGCAACTTTTTTGTTTTTTCATTTCCGCCAAGAAAATTGCTTATTACGTTGATATATTATACATACATACATACATATAGCAAGGCTTTTTCCCCCTTACAAGGGAGGTAGCCAAAAAGGAAAAGGCATAAAATCATTCTCACCCATTCCATCCCTGAATACACTCCACACCCCTCCACCCTTCCTCTTATCTTAGCACCTCCTGGATAATGGGTCATCCCTGCACCTTGTCCACTGCCCTGGGTCAGAAGCAGTGCCGCAAGACACAGCACATCCACAGCAAGGCCGCTTCATTAAATCGGCGACCCCCCCTCTCCGTCCCCCCATGCATAAAAGGAGAAGACGGGGAGAAATCCCTTCGGGCTGCGTCAAATTTTGCTCACACATACTACCTCACCCCCCATCTCCCCACCCATTCCACCTCATGCATTAAAACATCATCCATATACAACCATTCTCCATTCACCCCTGTCTTCTGTCCTCTCCCGTCCTCCTGATATATTGTAATTTACAAAATTAATAATTAATTTTCTAATGCTATATCGCGTAGTTGTGTATAACAAAAATTTTACCTTATTTCCAATTTATTTATCTACTTATTTATTATTATTATTATTATCATTATTATTATCATTATTATTATTATCATTATTATTATTATTTTATATTATTATTATTATTATTATTATTATTATTATTATTATTATTATTATTATTTTAATTCTAATTTTTATTTTATTTTTTGCATTAAACTAAATTGGATAGAAGAAGACTGTTGGGATGGTTGTTTACTTGTGCTTCTATCCAGACTGCTGATGTTGGAGGTATTGTGTGTGTGTATGTGTGTGTGTGTGTACAAGCGTGTACGTATATGTGTATGTTTTGGAGTAAGGTGGAGGGTTGGGTGAGTGAACAGGTGGGTTTAGGAGAGTGGATGGGTGAGGTTAGGGGAAATGTTGATGGGTTTCGTTGTGATTCATAAATGTGTTGGGTGAGGTAGTAAAAAGGTTTATCACCCATACGAAGGAGAGACCTATAAATCTATGGATAATGCTGTGATCTTAAATATACATACACACGCGCGAGCGTAAAACATACACGCACACCTACATGTACACATACATTTTATTCATCTCTTACACACACACACACACACACACACACCACACATACACACACACACACACACACACACACACACACACACACACACACACACACACACACACACGCACGCACGCACACACACACACACAGGCGCGTGAACACATACATATATACACACACACACACGCACATACGCGTGCGCGCATATGCACCTAACATAACCTTGCTCAATGATGATAGTAACGACTTGCCGTATTGTGATGATTTTCAAAGCCTGAGTGAGGCTTGATCTCGGTTCTGCTGAGTTAGTAAGCCAAGACCCTCTCTCGCTGTACCAGGAAGCCGTGTGTGTGTTTGCGTGTATTCACCTCGGATCTGCTGCAGTCTCTGTCGAGACAGCCAGACACCACCCTACGGCAGTGAGCTCAGAGCTCATTATTTGCCGATCTCTGGGTAGGTCTGAGACCATTCACACACCACACACCGGGATAGCAAGGTCACAACTCCTTGACTAACGTCCCGTACCTACTCACTGCTAGGTGAACAGGGGTTACACGTGAAAGGAGACAAACCCAACTTATCTCCGCCCGGCCGGGGAATCGAACCCCGGTTCTCTGGCTTGTGAGGCCAGTGCTTTACCAATCCGCCACCGAGCCGTGTGTTTGTGTGTATGCGTGTGTTTGTGTGTGTATGCGTGTGTGTATGTGTGTGTG
>NC_134777.1:104469811-104472311 GCF_046742065.1 Oratosquilla oratoria | reverse complement strand
TCTTATTTATTTGTTATAATAAATATTCAATTTATTTATTTTTCTACCAATTTTATTTCTTAATGCTATTTGATAATTCTATTTCATATTTGCTTCTCTTGTTTATTTGTTATAGTATTCAATTCATTTATATTTCTTCCAATTTTCTTAATGCTATTTGATATGTTCATTTCACATTTGCTTATTTATTTGTTTATAATATATTATTTATTCATCTGTAACTCATTTTATTTTTATTAACCTGCTTATCATTTATTTGCTTAATTTATTTATATTATTTTTTATTCTCTATAATATTTTTTATGTTTAATTATGACATTTTTCTATGTTTATTTCTATATGTATTTTATCAAAATTGTGTTTAACTGTCATAGGAATCCCATTTTATATGAATGAAAATATTTATAGAATTATTTTAAACCTTTGGGCTTAATGGGGATTATCCAATGCTGAATGGAATCGTTTGACATATACATACATATATCGAAAAGACTTTTACCCGCTATCAGGGGGTAGCCAAATCAATTGCCTCGTGGACCTGAGGTTGAATCTTGCAAGTCACATAACACATTAGGTTAGGGGGACGGGGGCAAGGTTAAGTGTTAAATTAGTCACCTTTCTCACGCGTGGTTATTATCTTGTCATTCTAGAAGACGCACACCTCGTGGCGCAGTGGTTGGAGTTCTCGCCTGCCACTGCGGCGGTCCAGGTTCGAATCCCGTCCAGGGCTGAAATAATTTCAGTATCGCTTCGCTGCGAGTCGTTATTCCAATTCTTGTGGGCGGGGAGTTGGTGTTGTGTGTGCGTGGAAGGTCACAGTATTACCCAAAGATCGGTCATACGAGCTCTGAGCTCTCATCCGGGAGGTTAATAACTGTCGATCGCGAGTCCAACACGTGATTCAAGACCATGGTGAATCACACACACATACACACACACACATACACACACACACACACACACACACACACATACACACACACACACACACACACACACACACACACACACACACACACACACACACACACACATACACCAACGATTAAGATGCTTTCTGGTTGTGACATTAATATACTTTGCGGTCAGTGACAAGTAGCATGACTGGCATGTGGGGAGGAGATGTAGGGGTATGGGGGAATGTAGTCTTCCCTGGCCGCCTGAGGGTCTGCTGGGTGAGCGGTTTGCAGGTGTGAAGCCCGCTTATTTGCATAATTGATGAGGCGCCCGAGTCGCCGCCGCAGCCGTTATTCACCCGATCCTTTTCTCTCTTTCTCTCTCCTCTCTTTCCTCTCTCTCCTCTCTCTCTCTCTCTCTCTCTCTCTCTCTCTCTCTCTCTCTCTCTCTCTCTCTCTCTCTCTCTCTCTCTCTCTCTCTCTCTCTCTCTCTCTCTCTCTCTCTCTCCTCCCCCTCTTCTTTCTCTCCTATCTCTCTCTCTCTCCTCCCCCTCTTCTTTCTCTCTCTCTCTCTCCCCCCCCTCTTCTTTCTCTCTCTCTCACTGTCTCTCTCTCTTCCTCTCCTCTTTCTCTCTCTCTGTCTCTCTCTCTCTCTCTCTCCCTCTTTCTCTCTCGTTATTACTCCTCCCCTTGTCTAGCAACACTGGCCATTTCCAGGCGTCCCCACCCCTTCCCCCTTCCCCCTCCCCCCTTCCCCCGCTCCCCGCCCTCGTCTCTCCTTGTTATACCTGAATGGGCTGGTAACCAGCGATTGATCCCCTCCTCCTCCTCCTCCTCCCCTCCTCCCCTCCTCCTCCTCTCTCTCCTCCTCTTCCTCCTCCTCCTCTTCCTTCTCCTCCTCCTCTTCCTCCTCTTACCCCTATTCCTCTTTCTCCATTTCCTCTTCCTCCACCTCTTACCCCTACACCTCTTCCTCCTCCTCCTCCCTTTCCTTCCGCTTCTGATGCTGTTCCTCCTGTCACTGCTCCTTCTATTCCTCCTTCTCCTCCTCCTCCTCCTCTTTTTCCTCATTCTCCTCCTACTCTTTTTCTTCCTCCTCTCTAGTATCTTTGATGATCATTCCTCTATTTTCTTTTTTCTTTTTTCTCACCTGTCAACCGGCGACTGCTTTCCTTCTCACAGACGTTGACATGGAAAAAAAATCAGTCCCACATTAATACAAAACAGACAATCGACAAACATGGAACTGCCTAGTGTAGGCCTTATGGTGTCTTCATCATTCCTATGTTCTTATCTGATCTGCTACTGACCATTACTGTAAGTTACATTTCTTTTTTATAAATCATTTTGATGACATGAATTCTCTTTGAATAAATTCATCTGACGCACACAGAATAAACGAGTATGGTTTAACGTCACAAACTCCCCCCTATCGGAAGGCTAGGACGGTACCCCTCACAGAGGACTTTGTAGCATGAAATTTAATGAACCATACCCTTGGTTCAACTTCGCCGGTGGCAGGATTCGAACCGCCATCCCCTTGACCTTTGCAGCAAGTAACGACGCCCTAACCCGCTCAGCCAGAGGTTTAATCTAGATAGGCT
>NC_134777.1:104464811-104467311 GCF_046742065.1 Oratosquilla oratoria | reverse complement strand
TTCGTTCAATTTTACCTAAATAATAAAGAATTTCTATTCTTTGTCTTTATCTCTCTCTCTCTCTCTCTCTATCTCTCTCTTTCTCTCACTCCCTATCTCTCTCTCTCTCTCCCTGTCTGTCTCTCTTGACCGTCGTTTTATTTACATTCCATAGGAATTTATTTCTTTCATTTTTACTTCTCTCTCTCCTTTATTCCCCTCTTTTCCCCTCTCCAATTTCTTTTTCTCGAAAATTTTTCTACTCTCCCTTGTATTCACGTTTAAACCTTTTTTCTTAGGGAAATTCCTCCCCTTCTGCTTTTTTTTGTTGGCGATTTTCGCTTGCTTTTTTTTTCTTAAAGAGAAAAAAAATGCACGCATGTGCACATGCACACACACACACACACACACACACACACACACACACACACACACACACACACACACACACACACACACACACACACACACACACACACACACACACACACTCGCAATTTTAATTGATTGGAGCGTAAGAGACGAGACTTCGCAAGCGGTGCCCTGATTCTGTATACTACAATTAGGTAAACACACACAAAGCACGCACACACACACGCGCGCACACACACACACACACACACACACACACACACACACACACACACACACACACATACACACAAAAAAAATAACACACACACACACACACACACACACACACACACACACACACACACACACACACACACACACACACAAACCCGCTGACTATGTGGTGCCACTGAAACGAACAAGGTATTCATGGAGCAAGACTAAAATTGAAGCCAAATCACATAGTGGTATTATTATTGTTAATGTTGTTGTTAATGCTATTATTATTGTTGTTATTTTTGTTATTATTATCTCTATTATTTCTATTACTTCCTTCTTTTTTCCTTTTTCCTCCCTCTTCCCTTTCCTTCCTCTTCTTCCTCTTCTTCTTCCCCCTTCCTCTTCCCCCTTCCTCTTCCTCCTCTTCTCCCCCTCTTCCTCCTCGCCCATTGGCTGTCTGAGCAAACCATTTTCTTCCTCCTCTTTCTCTTCTTCCTCTTCCTACTCCTCCTCCTCCTCCTCCTCCTCCTCCCCCTCTTCTTCTTCGCCCATTGGCTGTCTGAGCAACCACATTCTTCTCCCTCTTCCTCTTCTTCTTCCTCCTGCCCCTTTTCTTCTTCCTCCTCCTCTTCCTCTTCCTCCTCCTCTCTCTCCTCTCCTCCCCCTATTCTTCTTCGCCTATTGGCTGTCCGAGCAACCATTTTATTCTTCCTCTTCCTCCTCCTCCTCCTCCTCCTCCTCCTCCTCCTCCTCCTCCTCCTCCTCTTCTTCCTGTACTCCCAGTGACCATCTGAACTTGCTGTAGCCTTGTCCAGAGCAAGCAGACTTGTATAATTGCGCTTTTTTTCCTGTTTTTACGCTCTTTTGCACATCTTCCACTGACCAAACATTGCCACCGCTGCCAGAAGGTTCTGAATCAGATTTTTTTTTTCTTTCTCCAACTTGAGGATAAATCTCCTGCCTTGTCCACATTATTCCTGTCTTTACCCAAACCACTGGTGGTCCTGCCAGAGGGACGTCCAGTAGGAGCGACTCCATGCTGTGCCTCTTCAAAAGACATCACCACCACCACCATTGCCACCAGTACCACAACCACCACAACTACCACAATCACTGGCATAACAAGGACTACCACTAACAACCAGCACAGCCAACACCACTACCATCACAACTACTTCTACCACCAACACTACCACCACCAGTACTATCACTACCACCACCACTATTACCACCACCACTACTACCACCATCACCACCACTACCAACAACACAACTACCACTGCCACCACCACCATCGCTACCACCACTACCACTACTACCACCACCACTACTACCACCAACACTACCACCACCAGTACTACCACTACCACCACTATTACCACCACCACCACCACTACTACCACCACCACTACCACCACCACTACCAACAACACAACTACCACTGCCACCACCATCGCTACCATCACTACCACTACTACCACCACCACTACCACCACCACCACTTCTACCACTACCAACAGCACCACTACCATCACCACTACAATTAGCACCACCATCGCTATCACCACTACCACTACTACCACCACCACTACTACCACCACCAGTACTACCACTACCACTCCACCTACCACCACCATCACTACTACTACCACTACTACCACCACCACTATTACCACCACCACTACCACCACCACTACTATTACCACCACTAAAACTACCACCGCTACTAGCACCACCACTACCACCACTACAACTTCCACCACCAATACAACCACTTCCACCATCACCTGTCTCTGTGAGTGTGTATTACACACAAGTATGTTCGTATATTGGTTTGTATGTGTATATTTACGTGTTATGCATATACTGTATGTATACGTGTGTGTATATGTTACAGTTCGCTTTTATTCTGTTGTTTTAAACTCCGCTCCTTCCTCCCCTTCCCTCC
>NC_134777.1:104434811-104459811 GCF_046742065.1 Oratosquilla oratoria | reverse complement strand
AGACAAGAACCATAAAGGACATAACTGCCGCGTGTGTGTGTGTGTGGATTGGTGTGTGTGTGTGTGTGTGTGTGTGTGTGTGTGTGTGTGTGTGTGTGTGTGTGTGTGTGTGTGTGTGTGTGTATGTGTGTGTGTGTTTCTTCTTCCTTCCGAAAGAGGGCTCAGAGTTCAGAATCGGGCTGTTCTTGCTCTAAAAATAAATACATAAATAAATAAAAGGAAAACATAGTGAAGCTGTTCGCCATTTGGAAGAAATATGGAGAGCGGCGCTCTGTGTAATGCTGTATGAAGGATGTGCTCTTGTGTGGCCACTGGGCTTGATTTAGTAAACAATTAGTTATTACTTATCCATTTATTTATTTGTTTATTTGATTATTTATTTATTTATTTGTATATTTGTGTATTTATCTATTTTTATTTGTTTATATACTTGTTTATTAATTTGTTTATTCATATGTCTTTAGTTTGATCTATTTTATTTAATTTTGATTTATTAGTTGTTTATTTGTTTTTTATATTTATTTAATGTATATATATGCTTATTTACTTGTTTATTTATTTATTTTTGCTTATTCTATTTTCACCTTTTATATCATTTATGACATTTACTTCGTTATTTCTTATTTATTTTATCTATTTAATTGTGTTCATATGTTTCATTTTCATTTATTGATTTATTTGTGTAGTAACGTAATTCATATTCATCTTAACCAGTTTGACATATCAGTTTTTATATATTTTTTTTACTGTTACACATACGTCTATTTGGATAGCAAGATGAATGGCTTATATATGATTGTGTGTGTATATGCATCTCTCGTGCCTAATACATATAAATGTTTTTATTATTAGCTTTATATGTCCTGTTTATATAGATACGATCATTTTTTGGACAGTCGCATGTAGGATTCGAACCCACTGTTTTCGGCCACCCGTAGGATTACTTCCACAGAGCCTTTGCCCACTCCACCTTACGAGTTCATATTTATAATTGCATGTGTATGTACGTTTATGTGTGTGTGTGTGCATGTGTACATGTTTATGTGCATCTGGGTACGAAATTGTATATGTTATGCACACTTTTATGTGCATGCGATTATATATTCATGTGTTTGTGTGTGTTCGTGTACATATATGTTCATGTGCATTTATGTACGTATTTACCTGCGTGTGTGTATATGTTTGTATGCATGTATTTACCTGTTTATGTGCATGTATGTGCATGTGGACGTTTATGTCCATATGTATTCATGTTTATGTGCGTGTGTGTACATGTGCGTGTGTACATGGGTCATAGTTATGTACGTGTAAGTGTATGTTTATGTGTATGTGTTGTGGGTACATATTTATGTACGTGTTTGTATGTGTGTGTGTGTGTGTACATTTGTGTCCATATCTATGTACGTGTTTGTATGTGTACATTTGTGTACATATGTACGTGTTTGTGTATGTATACATGTACATGGAGCAGCGCAGTTGCCCGGATCTGCGGGCGATAACCGGGCCGGACCACCGGACTTCCGTCTGCCCACAGCCTGCAGGGGAAGAGGACGATGAGGAAGAAGAGGAGGAGGAATAGGAGGAGGAAGAAGAGGACGATGAGGAGGAGGACGAATAGGAAAAGGAAGAGGAGGAGGAGGAGGTATAAGAGGAAGAGGAAGAAGAGGACGATAATGATGAGGAGGAGGAAGAGGACGATGAAGAGGAGGAGGAGGAAGAGGAGGACGAAGATAATGCGTGTGAGGAAGAGGGGGGGTTAATCTTGTATCTAAGAACAAAGTAATCTCGATTAACTCGTACACGCCGTTAACTTTCATTGTAATCTTAGTTAAGCTAAAAATTTATAACTTTGTTCCCTCCTCTTAGCAACCAAAGAGTTTAAATGGTAATAAATTCGAATAAAGAGGCAAAATGCCACTCCGCACGATAGAGAGAGAGAGAGAGAAAGAGAGAGAGAGAGAGAGACAATACATGGGCCATCTCCGTGAGACTCAGTGAGAGGGGCGGGATCGACTCATGAGAGTAAAGAGAACAGCCAGTGAGTGTTTCGACGTGAGGGAGTGAGGGAGGGGCCAGGCAGTGAGAGCGGAAGTGAGAGGAGGGACCTGGGAGTGAGAGGGGAGAGTAAGGGGAATTGGCCAGCCAATGAGGAACTAGTGAGGGGAGGAGTCTTACTGTGAGAGTATAAGTGAGAGGAGGGATTTTGCAGTGGGAGCGGACCAGAAGGAAATTGGGGGTGGGGGAGGGAGAGGGGAAAGATGAAGAGGGGAGAAGAGAGAAGAGAAAGGGAGGAAGAGGAGGAGGAGGGAGGGAGGGAAAAGGGGAGAGGTAGTAAGGGGAGGAGGGAGGGAGGGAAAAGAGAGAAGAGATAAGGAAGGGGAGATAGGAAGAGGGGAGAGGGAAGAGGGAGGAGAGGGGGAGAGAAGGAAAGGGGGAGAAGGGAAAGTGGGGATGAGCCTTGGAGGAAAACTCTTAAGAGATTTACCAGAATATTTACACTTCCACTGCGCTATTGTTGGAGGGGGAGGGAGGGCGGGAAGTCTTCTTCCCCCTCCTCCCTCACCCTCCACCTCCCCCTCCCCCTCCCAGCCTCCTCCCCCTCCCCCCTACCCCCTTCACCTTCCGGTTCTATTCTGGCGAAGGACGGAAGAGTTTTAGGCAGCTGAATGACCTCGCTTTGACCTCGCTGGGTCACGATCCATAGAAGTCGACCTCGAACCGTGGGTCATCCTTGAAGCTGCACGTAATACACGTAATACACGGTGGCCCAAAAATGTACACACACTCAAACATTTCGTAGCGTTGTCGAATCCACTGGTCTCCGTTATTATCAGGTACGTCTGGGAAATGGTGGTCTTCAGCTTGAACGTTTGCGAACACTCGGGAGGGACTAGACTAGACAACACTTTCCAGGGAGGAACCTCCTGTACGAAACGATTCAAGGTATGAGTGTGTGTGTACGTGCGTGTGTGTGGGTGTGTGTACATTTTTGGGACACCCTGTATGTGACAGTGACGCCCCTATGGATTAGAGTCACACAGAAGGATAGAAGCTTTGGTCAAAAAATGTAAACTCAGAGTGGTTTATCTTTAACCGGAGTAGATACTAGAAAGCGGATTACGAGATGAGTGGAATCGTTCAAAAATCTTCAGAGCTTAGAAGACGATAGATGTGATGGGAATGGGAAAATAGAAGAAATGTTAGAGAAGTGAAAATTTGAGGAAAAGGAAATGAGAAAAGAAGAGAGACAGTGGGAAAGGGAAGAGAGAGAAAGGAGAAAGAGAAAATGGAGAGAGGGAGAGAGAGAGAGAGATAGAGGGAAGAAGAGAATGAAACTAATGAAAAAGTAGGAAAAAGAATTAAATGAATGAAAAAGTAGAGAGAAAGGAGAGAGGAGATAGTGAGAGGGACAGAGACAGTGAGAGAGGAGAGGGAGAGAGCGGGTCGGTAATGGACAAGGAAGAGAAACATCTCCGAGAGATGATGGAGCGTAAATGTATGGAAAGAGAGAGAGAAATAAATTGAGAGAAATGCAAACTGGAGAAAGAGCGTAGAAAGCGATGTTTTTATAAAAAATGTACGAAAGGGAAGGAGGAGAAGAAAACAGACGAGAGAATAGAGAAGCAGGAGAGAAACAAATGTGGAAGAGAAAATAGGAGAAATTGTGGACAAGGAGACAAGGAAATGGTCAAAGGATAACAATGGGCTGGTGAAGAGAAAGAATAAGAGAGAGAAAGAGAGAGAAAAGAACGAAAGGAGGAGAAAGGGAAAGAGATACGGAGGGAGAGAGATTAGGAGAAGAGGGAGGGGAGGAGATAAGAAAAGAGAGAGAGGGAGGCAGGGAGAGAGAGAGAAAGGGGCAAGAAAACAGTGATGGAGAAGAGAGTGGGGAAATAGAGAGAGAGAGAGAGCTAGAGAGGAGAACAAAACAAGTCTGGGAGAGCTAGGCAAGAAAGAGGGGAAAAGAGGACAAACGAGGGGAGGAGGTCTACAGGGCTGTGTCGGGGGAAGCCCTGAAGAGGGGAAACAAAAATAGTGAGGGGAAATTGGAGGGAGAGATAGAGAGGGGAGTGTGTGTGTGTGTGTGTGTGTGTGTGTGTGTGTGTGTGTGTGTGTGTGTGTGTGTGTGTGAGAGAGAGAGAGAGAGAGAGAGAGAGAGAGAGAGAGAGGAGAGGGGGAGGGAGATAGGGAGAGAAAGCGAGAGAGAGGTCGAGAGGGGAGAGTGAGAGAGAGAGATGGTGGGGAGAGAAAGAGAAAGAGAGAGGGTGGGGAGAGAACGAGAAAGAGAGAGCGATAGGGGTGAGGGATTGAAAGACTAAATGCTCAACTGGTAGACTGGTAGATTTATTGGTAGATTGGTAGACTGCCTGGGAATTCAGCTGTTTGTCTGGTAGGCCTAGACAAGAAATTCAATTGGTAGATTGTGGGTAGACTGGTGACCTGGTAGACTGGAAGATAAAATGCTAGACTGGTAGATGACCTCATAGTTCGTCTTATAAATAATGTAATAGATCGCCAGGATAGATAGACTGGTAGATGATCTAATAAATCGTGTGGTAGACTGGTAGACGATCTAATAAATCGTATGGTAGGCTGGTGGCTGTAATAGACTGTCGGGTAGATTGGTAGATGACCTAATAGTTCGTCTGGTAGAAATGTAGATAATGTAATAATCTGGTAGATGATCTAATAAATAGTTTGGTAGATTGTCTAATAATTCCTCTGTTAGAATAGTAGGTGATATAATACTTTGTCTCGTAAACTGGTAGATAGACTAGTAGACTGGTATATTATATAATAGTTCGTATGGTAGACTGATAGATGATCTAATAGTTCGTATGGTAGACTGGTAGATTATCTAATATATCGTATGATAGACTGGCATATTATCCAATAGTTTGCCAGGTAGACTTGTATATGATCTAATAGTTCGTATGGTAGACTGGTAGATGATCTAATATATCGTATGATACGCTGGTATGTGATCTGATAGTTCGTATGGTAGACTGATAGATGATCTAATATATCATATGATAGACTGGTAGATTATCTAATAGTTTGACAGGTAGACTGGTAGATAAACTGACTGGCCGCGCAAGAGAGTTGAGATGGATCGGGTGAAAGTTGATATGAAAAGAAACAAAACGGACGAAACGTTCTGGAAAACGTGAATGAAGCAATGTGGCGGCCATGACCTTTGAGCGAATTGTAGATTTGTTAAGAAATTGATAAATGAATAAACAAATAGAAAATAGACCACGCCCTCTTTTGCCATTCAGTCAATTATTCAATTATTTATGTATTTGTTTATTGGGTCACTCCCCCCCCCCCTCTCTCTCTCTCTCTCTCTCTCTCTCTCTCTCTCTCTCTCTCTCTCTCTCTCTATCTCTCTCTCTCTCTCTCTCTCTCTCTCTCTCTCTCTCTCTCTCTCTCTCTCTCTCTTTCTCCCACACACATTCACACACACACACACACACACACACACACACACACACACACACACACACACACACACCTCACACACACACACACACGCTCCTTCTGTCTCTTTCTCACGCTCTCTCACTCTCTCGCTTTCTCTGTCTTTCTCCCTCAACATACACACAATGCACAATGTTCACATGTTCATGCGTTCGTATATTTTCATGTTCACATGCTCACATGTTTATGTGTCCACACGTACATATGTCCACATATTCCTACATTCACATGTTCATACATTCACATGTTCATACGTTCATATATGCATACGCTCATACGTTCACATGTGCATGCGTTTATATGTGCATACGTTCACATGTTCACATGTACATACGTTCGCACATTCACATGTTCAAACGTCCACACGTTCATATGTTCACACGTTTATACGTTCATATGTTCATACGTTCACATGTTCATACGTTCACATGTACATACGTTCATACATTCATATGTTCAAACGTTCACGCATTCACAAGTCCACATGTTCATACGTTGACACATTCACATGTTCCCTCGCACATTCATTCGTTCACATATTCCTACGTTCATATGTTCACACGTTCACATATTCCTACGTTCATATGTTCACACGTTCACATGTTCGCACATTCCCATTTTCATACGTTCACATTTTCACACATTCACATGTTCATACATTCAAATGTTCATACATTCACATCTTCTTACGTTCACATGTTCGCACATTCCCATTTCCATATATTCACATGTTCACACATTCACATTTTGATACATTCACATGTTCTCAAGTTTACATGTTAATACATTCACATTTTCATACGTTCAAATGTTCACACATTCACATGTTCATGCGTTCACATGTTCTCTCGTTCACATGTTCACACATTCTTATGTTCATACATCCACATGTTGTCACGTTCACATGTTCATACATTTACATTTTCATACGTTCACATGTTCACACATTCACATGTTGATATATTCACATGTTCTCACGTTCACATGTTTACACATTCACATTGTCATACGTTCACATGTTCACACATTCACATGTTCATACGTTCACATTTTCTCACGTTCACATGTTCACACATTCAGAGGTTCATAAATCCACATGTCACGTTCACATGTTCATACATTCACATTTTCATACGTTCACATGTTCACAGGTCCACATTTTCATACGTTCACATGTTCTCACGTTCATACGTTCACAAGTCCACATGTTCACATGCTCAGACGTTCACGTTCATTTCGCCTTTCCTTTGCAAACACAGAAAACCGCTGGAGGAGGAGGAGGAGTAGGAGGAGGAGGAGGAACATATCTGTTCACAGGGCGCCTTATGAACACAGTTGAACATTTTCACTAACCTTTCACCTCTGAACGGATTAATTAAACATCGCGTGCGCTCAGGCCTGGAGAGGGCGTCCATGAAAGAAAACGTGAGGAGGGTGTCGATGAAAGAAAATGGGGAGCGGGAATCGTCGTGGGTTGAGTACAACACGACCTGATGGCTCAGCAGAGGGGCCACGGTCGGGGATGCTCTTTCTCTCTTTCTCTCTCTCTCTCTCTCTCTCTCTCTCTCTCTCTCTCTCTCTCTCTCTCTCTCTCTCTCTCTCTCTCTCTCTCTCTCTCTCTCTCTCTCTCTCCCTGTGTTTGTGTGTGTGTATAGTATTATTCTATCATGTAATTTTGATTATCTTGTTTTTATCTATTTTGGTTATCTTTTAATCACCTTTTAGCCCTATTTATCTATTTACGTGCGTGTTTACCCATTTTTTATTCATTTAAAAAAATATTGTTATGAATGTTGGTCCAGTTATTATCAGGTGAGTTTATTCAGGAAAGGGATGACCCCAACATGATTGGGTCCCTGTTGCCGGTCCTCGAGCGATGAGGCGGGAGTGAGGGATGACCCTTCGGGAGGGAAGACCCTTCGGCCACAAGGTTCAAAGACATGATTCGAAGAGATGAAGTGATAAGATGAATAGTCTAGAACTCATGTGAATGATAAAGGTAGATTATACAAAGATAACTATAAAAGTTAGATAGGTTAGAAGACGGAAATGAAATGTCGCTGACCAGAGCAAAGGCGAGGAGAGAATTGGCGAAGAAAATGAAGAAGAAGAAATGCCGAATATCGAAAATGAACACGTGTCTGCCGGAACAGAGGAACGTGTCATAACATTAGAATGTTTGTGTCAGATCCACAGGAACGCGACACAGCACGACACATCAAAATTCTACGAAGATATCGAAGGGAAAAAAGAAAACGGAAGAAAAAGCGTAGCTAGAAAACCAGAGAGAGAGAGAGAGAGAGAGAGAGAGAGAGAGAGAGAGAGAGAGAGAATGAATGAATGATTAAGCACTAAAGAAGAAGAGTTGGGAGGAGAGAAGAGGGAGGTTTAGAGAGAGTTAAAGAGATAATTAATCAATTCTAGGGAGGAGGGGTGGAGGAGGAGGTGAAGGAGCATGAGGGAGAGAGGGATACAGAGAGAGAGAGAGAGAGAGAGAGAATGAATAAATTGCAGGGAGGAGGGGATGGAGTAGGAAGTGGAGGGGTAGGAGAGAGAGAGGGGGGGATAGCTAGAGAGAAAGAGAGCGAGAGAGAGAGAGAGTATGAATAAATACTAGGGAGGAGGGGTGGAGGGGGAGTGGAGGAGAGGTCACACAAGCGATAGAACTACTAGAATATAGAAGGCTGTTAGATAGCAGTATAGAAGACAAAGCTTGTGGCAAGAGTAGTGTCTCCTTGTTTAGCCCTACTCTGTCGATGATAAGATAGCCCAACTGAAACTATATACCAAAAGGATTCTTCCCCCTTATGAGGGAGGTAGCCAGCCAAGGCTTGCACCCAATCTTCTCTCATCTATCCCATTCTCATCCATCTTTTTTTTTTTTTTTTTTTTTTTTTTTAATGAAGGGACACCCCGACTCCCGCGGATGGGGTTCTGGTTGATTGGCTCAGTGGATGGATTGATGGATAGATAAAGGTCTCCCCGACTTCTCAAATTGACTGGTTATTAGACTGATTGTGGAGAATTTCTCTTAACTTGTTGCGCTCTGATGGAGGCTGCGTCCATTCCATTTGTTAACTTTGGTTTAGTGAATTAGTTTAATTGATTGATCCTGGGATGGTTTCCTCTCTGAAATGTCAAATGGAATATTAATGTAAGCTCTTTCGATAAACGATGTGATTGGAATTTGGATTAAACTACAAGATGAACGTGTTGACAAAGGTAACTATAATCTAATCATAATTTGATCTTTTATAACTATCTCTTTGTTGTGAGTTATGTGTAACTAGATATAACTGAACATGTTTAGATATTAATTGATGTGAATATATACGTAAAGGACCAAATAAAGTGGAAATAAGAAAATTAAAAAATAAAATAAAAGAGAGAGAAAGAGAAAGTGTAACAAAAATGAAAAATAAAAATGAAAAATAAAAAGGAAAAATGTAAGACAAAGTAGAAATGTAAAGAAATAAGAATATAAAGATAAAATAAAAAAAATAGGAAAAAAAATCCGAAGTCAACGAAAAAATAAGAGTAAAAATAATAAAATTAAATTCATAATGTGATAGATGTGCAAAGCTCACAAAAGAACGCGTATAGGTCAGACACTTCTGTGAAGGATACGCAGCGGATAAAAAAAATCTAAGAAATAAAAAGAAAAAAAGATGAAAAAATTTTGAGATCAAATCTTTAAGAAAAAAAAAAAGACAAAGAGCCAAGAAATTTGAAAAAAAAGAGAAAAAATTGAAAAATAGAAATAACATTTGGGTGCTGACAATGTACAAATGAAGTCCCCAAGTACCTAAACGAATATACGAAGAACAGTTAACCCAAGACAACGTCACGAGCCTGTCTACAAGGATAAATGCGCCGGTTAACTTTCGAGTCTTGTTTTCCTTTTTCCTCATCTTCTTCTCATTCTCCTTCCTTCCTCCCTTTTTATCTTTTTTTCCTTCCTTGCTTCTTTCCTTCCTTCTTTTTTTGGTTCCATCATTCCTTCCTTATTACCCTCCTTCTTTCATTTCTTTCCTTCCTTCCTTCCGTCTCTCATGCTTCTCCATCTTTCCTTCCTTGCTTCCTGCCTCCTCATCCTTCCTTCCTTGCTTCTTTTCTTCCTCCCATCTCCTTCTCTTTCTTCCTTTCCTCCTTTCCGCCTTTCCTTTCTTCTTTCCTTCTTTCCTTCCTTCGTAGATGAAAACGAATGTGGCAAAGGATGATCTCTCTGGGAATCTCACAGAAGCGTTCTTTGTCGTCCTTCCTCCTCCTCCTCCTCCTCCTCCTCCTCCTCCTCCTCCTCCTCCTCCTCCTTCTCCTCCTCCTTCTCTTCCTCCTTCTCCTCCTCCTCCTCCTCTTCCTCCTCCTTCTTCTTCTCCTCCTCCTCCTCCTCCTCCTCCTCCTCCTCCTCCTCCTCCTCCTCCTCCTCCTCCTCTTTCTCTTCCCCCTCCTACTCCTATTCCTCCCCTCCCTCCTTCTTACGCCTCTTTGGACAACCGCGCTGATCTCTTCTTGTAGAGGTTCTGAAAGCTGAAGTCACTGAGGGAAAGGAAGCTTCTGCCGGTAGTACCTTACCGCTTTATTTCACACACACACACACACACACACACACACACACACACACACACACACACACACACACACTCACTCACTCGTGGCGTAGTTGGTAGAACTCCCGGCTGACATTACGTAGGTCCGGGTTCGAATCCCGCTCAGGGCTGAAATAATTTCAGTATCGCTGCGCTGTGGGTTGTTACTCCAACTCTCGTGGGCGGGGAGTTGGGTGTGTGTGTGCTTGTAAGGTCACAGCATTACCCATAGATCGGTCATGTATAAGCTCTGAGCTCTCTTCTGGGAGGGAAATAGTTGTCAATCACAAGTCCAACACGTGGTCCAAGACCATGGTGAAAACACACACACAAACACACACAAACAAACAAACACAAACGATGGGTAGAAGATGGATAGAGCTCTGTCGTGGTGTTATGGGCTTCTACAAATAACAAGAAAACGACAAGTTGAGAAAGAAAGTCTATAATTCAAACGCAGATACGAGCCGCGGGGCGGAGGTGAGGGATGGTCGTAAAATAAGTGGTTGAATGAACAGAATGCTTGTAAAGGGATGACTGGAGACATAGAGGGATTCGGAGTGTTCGAGCAATAACCAGAGCTTCTATCCTTAAAGAGGTGGAGTGTTAGACGTGGCGAAGAACGTCACCTTTGCCCTCTGTGCTTAAACTGTTGGGAAAGATAACTAACAGTCACTGCTGGGAAAATTAAGAGGAGTGCGGGACTCGAACCTGGTGGAGTGAGTCACAATGAAATGGTTCATGACTGGTCCGTAGGTCATCACTAAAATTACTAAAATGTTGACTTGACTCAATTCAGGCCGTAAAAGATATTAGCTCTCATTCGGTATGGTAATAGCTGTCGATCACAAGTTGAGCACTTGATCATGGACCATAGTAACTCGTGTACTGGTTTGCGTGTGTAGCCTTTCACTCTCTTTCTCTCCCTCCCCCCCCTCTCTCTCTCTCTCTCTCCTCTCTCTCTCTCTCTCTCTCTCTCTCTCTCTCTCTCTCTCTCTCTCTCTCCTCTCTCTCTCTCCTCTCTATCTCTCCTCTCTATCTCTCCTCTCTCTCTCTCTCTCTCTCTCTCTCTCTCTCTCTCTCTCTCTCTCTCTCTCTCTCTCTCTCTCTCTCTCTCTCTCTCTCTCTCTTTCAGTCACCTAACCCACTCTCTTGCTCTCTCGTTCTCTCTATCTATCTATCTACCTATCTTTCTCTTTCTGCCTCTGTCCCCCTAACCCTCTCTCTCTCTCTCTCTCTCTCTCTCTCTCTCTCTCTCTCTCTCTATTGTTTCTTGCACATTCTGTCTTTCCTCTTCGTTTCTTCTTTCAGAATCTTCGGTGGATTTTGTTTTACTGTGTAGTGTTATGTTTCTGAATTTCTATCGTGATAACATTCTATCCCTGAAAAGGCGTCGGCTTACTAGACCAGCATGCTACTTGATTTTGCTATTTCGTCTTAGTAGAAACGACTTCGGTCACAATATTCTAGACTTCCGTAAGAACATCTCACCAATTTTGTGTCTAATAATCGTATTCTAGATTTAACTTCTCTTTGTTCGTCATTCAGTTTCTCACTCTATGACGTGAGAGTAATTTGAGATTTGGAAATTTTGAGAAACAAAAGATTGTACCCGAAGTCATTTCTACTCAAACGAAGTAGCCAAAGCAAGTAGCATGGTAGCGAGAAATGCCTAGTGTGCCGCCACGTAAATACTCATGTAGTGGAGGTTTCGCCCCCCCAAAAAATCAACTGACAACAGTTAAAACAAAGTACTTAAGCCAAAAAAACATACCGAAAGGGTTCAAGTAAAGTTTGCAGGAGTGACGTGGCAGAGGTTGGAGCATCTGTTCGACCCGTGGGAGAGACTTTCGTCCAGCAATGGACTCGAAATCGTTTGTTTACCTTAATCGGGAAAGTCTATTCACACCAGTTATTAGTATCTTGGACTACCTGAGCAACCCACTCTCCCGTACCTTACACGAAGCCCCATTCCGAACTCCTTTATCTATTCATAAAGACGCCTTGGCATCCGAGGAAGGTAAAATGCGATGATGCCGCCGTCGGCAACACTGCCGCTGACAGGCCGCTGTAGGGTGACGGCGACGACGGGAAGGGTCACGGGTTGAAGGGGCGGCGCGGGACTCGAATCTTCTGCATCCGGACGAAGCCGCTGAAGGGCGCAGTACGTGTTACCTCCCCCCGGCTCTTGCAATATTCAGTTTGCTTTCAGTCATTGTCGTCGGTTGTTTTTAGTAAACATTGCCTACCCACTACTCATCCCCACTCTCCTCCTCTTCCTCCTCCTCCTCCTCCTCCTCCTCCTCCTCCTCCTCCTCCTCCTTCTCCTCCGCCCCCTCCTCCTTCTCCTCCTTCCCCTTCTCCCACTTCTCCGCCTTCTCCCTTTTCTCCTCCTCCTCTTCCTCTACCCCTCCTACTTCTCCTATGCCTTCTCCTTCTCCCCTTTCTCCCCCTCCTCCGCCTTCTTCCCTCCTCCTTCGCCTCCTTCCCTCTCCTCCTTCTCCTCAGACTCCTTCTCCACCCCTCCTTGTCCTTCTTCTCCGCCTTCTCCTTCTCCCCTCCTCCGCCTTGTCCCCTCCTCCTCCTTCACATCCTTCTCCACGCCTGTTCCTTCTCCTCCTCCACCTTCTCCACCCTTCCTCCTTCTCCTCCTCTACCGCCTTTTCCGCCATCGACTCTTCCTCTTACTCCACCTCTCTCCACCTCCGCCTCCACCTTCTCCGCCGCCGCCTCCTCCTCTTACTCTGTCTCCTTTTTCTCCATCTCCTCTTCCAACTCCTTCTCTTCTTCCGCCTCTTCCTCCTCTCCCTATTCCCTTTTCTCCGCCTTCTCCTCCACCTCCTTCTCCTCCTCCTCCTCCTCCTCCTCCTCCTCCCCTCCTCCTCCTCCTCCTCCTCCTCCACCTCCTCCTCCACTTCTTCCTCCGCCTCCTACTCCTCCTCCTCCTCCACCTCCTGCTCCACTTCTTCCTCCGCCTCCTACTCCTCCACCTCCTCCTCCTCCTCCACCTCCTGCTCCACTTCTTCCTCCACTTCCTACTCTTCCACCTCTTCCTCCTCCTCCTCCACTTCCTCCTCCTCCACCTTCTCCACCTCCATCTCCTCCACCTCCACCTACTGCTCTACTTCCTCCTCCTACTCCTCCTCCTCTTCCTCCTCCGCCATCTCCTCCTTTTTCTCCTCTGCCATCTCCTCCTCTTCCTCCTACTCCTCCGCCTTCTCATCCTCCTCGTACTCCTTTTAAGCCTCCTCCCTTTTATCTTTTATCTTACTTTTCCTCCTCCTTGTCCTTGTTCCTTTTCATTCGTCATCTTTTCCCTCCTTCCTTCTCCTCCCTCCTTTTATCTATTCCCCCTTACCATATCCCCTTCCCTTTACTCCCTCCTCCCTTCCCTCTCCTTTTCTCCCTCCTTCCCTCTTTCTCTCCCTCTCTTCCCTCCACTCTCTGCCTCTCTCCTCCCTCTCCCTCTCTCCCCCTCCCTCTTTCCCTTCCTCCTTCGCTTCCCCTCCCTCCTTCCCTTCCTCTCCCTCCTTCCCTCCTTCCCTTCCTCCTTCCCTTCCTTCTTCCGTCCTCCCTTCCCTCCCCCTTTCCTACATATTACCTTCCTCCCTCCCTCATTTCCCTCCCTCCCTCCTTTCCCTCCCTCCCTCGTTCCCTTCGTCGCTCCTCCCTTCTTTCCCTCCCTCCCTCGTTCCCTTCGTCGCTCCTCCCTTCTTTCCCTCCCTCGTTCCCTTCGTCGCTCCTCCCTTCTTTCCCTCTCTCCTCTTTCCTCTCCCCTCCTTCCCTACCTCTTTAAGTCCCCTCTTTCCCTTCCCTTCCTCCGCTCTCCTCCCTCCCCTTCCTTCCCTTCCCTTCCCTTTCTACCTTCTTAGCATTTCCCTCCCCCTTCCCTTCCTCCCTCCCTCCTTCTTTCCCTCCCTCCCTCGTTCCCTTCGTCGCTCCTCCCTTATTTCCCTCTCTCCACTTTCCCCCCCCTTTCCCTCCCTCTTTTAACCCCCTCTTTCCCTTCCCTTCCTCCCCTCCCTCCCTCCTTCCCCTTCCCTCTGTCTCCCCTTCCCTCTCTCCCCATTTAGTATTTCGCCTCTTTCTCCATCCCTCCCCCGCCTTCCCTACTTCTTTCGGTCCCCTCTTTCCCTCCCCTTCCCTCCCCTTCCCTCGCTCCCCTCCCCTTCCTTTCCTCCCCTTCCCACCCCTTCCCTCCCTTCCCTTCCCTCCCCTTCCCTCCCTCCCCTTCCCTCCCTTCCCTCCCCTTCTCTCCCTCCCCTTCCCTCCCTCCCCTTCCCTGCCCTTCCCTCCCTCCCCTTCCCTCCTTCCCTCCCTCCTTAGCAGTTCGCCTGGGTCGTCGTCATCCGTCACCCATATTATTTGCCCTGCGAAGAAGATGACCAGCAGCCCCCGTTCGGCGCTCAGGAAGCCGCCCTGTCGTTAAAACTTCGCTCCTCTGAATTCTCGTACTCCCAATAAGTTGAAAGCGATAACTCCACGGGCATAAGCCATAACTCCACGGGCCCCTGAACTCCACAGTGCTTGACTCCATGTTCATATGTTCATCGTGTGAGTTGTGGATATGATTCGTTTTGTTGTGTTCAAAAGATGGCGGGGGCTCGGGCAATCATCAATTTCATTTCATTTTGATTTTATTTATAAATTTATTTATTTATTTATTCATTTACTCTTTGGGCAGATTCCTCTACCACAACTGATTTTTTATTCTTATTTTATCTGTTTATTTGTGTATTTATTTAATCTTTTCAACGGCATACATGTATATATATATATATATATATATATATATATATATATATATATATATATAATTCTCATTCTCTCTCTCTCTCTCTCTCTCTCTCTCTCTCTCTCTCTCTCTCTCTCTCTCATCCTCAAGGCTATTGAATAATTTCTTTAGAATACTAAGGTTTCGTCTTAATATATTTTTCATAATTCTTAATGTATTTAGTTATATCTATTTACTAATTCATATTTTATTTTATTTATTTGTTTATCTTTATTTGTGCAAATGTGTATCTTTTACTAAGTGAGATCCTTACAACAGGAAATGATATATATATATATATATATATATATATATATATATATATATATATATATATATATATATATATATTAGTAAATTTTCACAAAATTGGAAAAGAATATTAAATAAAGCAACAAACCCAAGAACCAGAATGGAATTGACATACAAACCCAACAGTCAAAGAAATTTTCTTCAAAGTAAAAAAAATAATAAGGTAACAAGTTTGAGAGAGAGAGAGAGAGAGAGAGAGAGAGAGAGAGAGAGAGAGAATAAAGAATCCAAGAACCAGTGGATTAATGGCTTTAACAACGGTGATCCAGACAAGGTCATCATATTAAGACAACAGGCCAGGACTCGTAGTAATGGATTAAAATTGAGACAAATTTAGATTTCAGAAAGAAATAGGCAAGAATTGAATTACCAATAGAGTGGTCAACGAATGAAATTGTCTTAGTAAGCATGTAGTGAGCACAGAAACTATCGGTTGTTTAAAGAGAAACTTTATGGATGGGGATGATAGATGGTAATGAACCCCTTAGTGTAGGCCTTATGGTCTCTTGCAGTCTCCTTCATTCTTATATTCTTATGTTCTTGAAATAGTGTTGACTAGACTTTGCACATAGAACGCCTAGTGTAGGCCTTATGGTATCTTACAGTCTCCTTCATTCTTATGTTCTTAAAATGGTGTTGACTAGACTTACAAGACCTGTAATTGAAAATATATATATTCTAGATTAAAAGAGAGTGAGAGCGAAAGAGAGAGAGCGAGAAGAGAGAGAGGGGGGAGAGGGAAGAGAGAGAGAGAAGGGGAGAGTGAGAGAGAGAAAGAGAGAGAGAGGGGGGAGAGGGGAGAGAGAGAGAGGGGGTGAGAGCCAGAGAGAGAGGGGGGAGAGGGAGAGAGAGAAAGGGGGGAGAGCGAGAGAGAGAGGGAGAGCGAGAGAAAGAGAGAGTGGGGGTAACAAAGCCAAGAACCCAAACGGCGTTGACGGACCTGGCAGGCGCTTCTTCGGACAGGGAGCAGAGATGGTCGGTTGCCTCAGACTCTTTCCCTCCAGAAGAACTGTCGGCCTTCCATGGCTCATTGCAGATATATGGGATGAGCTATGGCCGAATCTCTGAAGGGCGAGAGACTGAGAGAGGAGGTGCCGCTGTGATATGGATGCTCCTTGGGGGAGGTGGAGGGGGAGCGGAAGGGGAGTGAGGGAGGAGGAATGGGGAAGTGGGAGGTGAGTAAGTGGTGTCATTAGGACAAGGTTGAGGGAAGTGGGAGGGTTTTAACAGGAAAGTGGGTGAAAGAGGAAGACAAATGGATGGGAGTGATGATGGGAGAGGAGTGGATGGAGAGGAAGAGCGGGAACGTGGAGGGGAAGGAGGGGAGTCGATATAGATGAGGAGGAAAAGTGGTAGAGAGTCATGAGGCAATGGGTGGGAAATGGATGGGGAAATGGATTGGGAAATGATGATTGGCAATGAAGGAGAATTGAGGATGAATTTAAGGGTGGAGGGGCAGAGAGAAAGAGAGAGAGAGAAACAGAGAGAGAGAGAGAAAAACAGAGAGAGAGGAACATGGAAGAATGTAGGGAAGAAGTTGAGATATGCAAAGAGGAAGAAGACCTGGAAGAAGACGTGGAGGAAGGAAGACAAGGAGTGATGAGGCGAAGGCGATGGGTCTGGAGTGGGGAAGGATGATTGGCAATAAAGAGGAAAATGGATATGCAGTTAAAAGTTATGACTCGCAGTAAAAGAAAACTTTCTGAGCAAAGAAGAAGCGAGTGCGGTGTTGTACCGTAGCGAGTAGCTCCGCCAGGAGGCCCTGAGCTGTGACGCAGGTCACCTTTGCCCTGTGTGCTAGGGAACAAATCCGGGGGCACCGGTCGTCGCTGGGTTTGATCTCGGGCCTACGGCGTGTGATGGGAGAACGAAAACAGTGTGCTACTTGTCATATTTACAAATATTATTATCATTATTGTTATTATTATCATTATTATTATTATCATTGTTATTATTATTACTATCATTATTATTATTATTATTATTAGTATTATCATTATTGTTATTATTATATTATTATTATCATTATTATTATTATTATTATTATTATTATTATTGTTATTATTATTGTTATTATTATTATTATCACTAGTGTTACTATTATTATTGTTATTATTATTATCATTGTTATTGTTATTATTATTAATGTTATTATTATTATTGTTATTATTATTATTATTATTATTATTATTATTATTATTATTATATATATTTTTTTACATAATTTTTAGATATAATTTAGGGAACCCTTGGAAGGTCCCATGCAACTGAATGAAATTACCTGACGGCATTCAGAAAAAAAGATAGGTACTCCCTGACTCGTAATGATGAGTAAATAAATAAATGAGTAAAACAAAAGAATAAGACAAAGTCGTACGACGTAAAGAGAGAGGAGAGAGAAAGGGAGGAGAGAGAGAGAGTGAGAGAGAGAGAGAGAGAGAGAGAGAGAGAGAGAGAGAGAGAGAGAGAGAGAGAGAGAGAGAGAGAGAGAGAGAGAGAGAGAGAGAGAGATAAAGAGTAAGAGAGAGCACGTAATTGAATGGAATGGTGGATAAGAATAAAACAGCCGCAGTATGAATAATGACATTGTGGACTTGTCTCACAATACTATTGTCAATGTATTGGTAAAGCCATGTACGTATGGTGAGTAGTACTAACGAATCAATATATTGTGAGTGATATTGATTGCATACCTCCAATGTAGTTGTGGAGTAGAAATGTTTTTGATATAAGGTAAAAATACCAAAACTTCACATGCACGTTTCTCTGTATATACCACCATACCAAGCCGGATTAAGACACTATTTGTTTATCATTATTTCCTTGGTTATCATTTATTATTATTATTTATCTGTCAGTTTATTATTATTTAATATTTATCTGTTTGTTTATTATTTAACTTTACCTATTTATTTATTTACTTATTTTATTTATTATTATTTATATTATTATGATTTTTCTTTATTTATTTATTTATTTATTTATTCATCATTATTATAATTTTTTTATTGCATCCGACCTAGTTATGGATCAAAAAGTCTCCTGTGGGCATGCTTCTCCTTTGTAATACCTTGTAATCCTTTGTGATCCTTTGTACACATCTGTCTATCCCTCGGGGCTGCACATCCAAATTAAGTTGAGGGGATTGTCGGGTTTTGAAAATTGGCAGAGCTGGGAGATGATTCTCTCTGCCGTCAACTTTTCAGGACCTCAGGAAGTCTAAGATCTTTTTTTTCTTTCTTTCTTTTAGATGGGCGCCCATACCTTGTTTTATTATGGGCGCCCATATTTTTTTCTTTCTTTTTTCTTTTTTTATTAGTTGAAGACAAATGCTCTTTAAAAAAAATTGAGTTTCGATCCAACGGGCTTTTTCCTTTTCCTTCCCCGTGGTGTCCATATTCATTATATACTGGATTAGAAAATACACACACACACACACACACACACACACACACACACACACACACACACACACACACACACACACACACACACACACACACACACAGCTTTCATATTTTCTAGAATTTGTTATGCAAACACATTCGATAGAAAACAAGGTTCCTGTGTCTACAGTGAATGCTCTGTTGTCTGGTGTAAAGTTCACGAAACCATACCCCAGATCCTCCCCCCCCCACTTTCCCCCAAGGAGTTCGCCCAAGAATACTCCCCACCCCCGGATTCCCCCCTCCCTAGGTTTCCACACAGAGTTCCCCCAGACGAGTTTACCCCAAGATTCGCCCTAACCTGGAGATTCCCCCCCCCAGAGCTCCCCCCAAACTCTCCCCTTCCCAGAGTCATCACCCCCAGGAGTTTTCTCCGGGATTTCCTCCCAAGAATTTCCTCAGAGTTTCCCCCTGAAGTCCCCCCCCACACGCATCTTGTGTTATCCCCTCCCCACCCCTGGAAACAAAAATTCCGGATTACCAAAAAAAAAAAAAATCTAGAAAGGGCTTAGTGTCTAAACATAGTATTAGAATACTGGAATAAAGAAAACAAAACTAGAAATTTCTAAAGTACTGACTAAACTCAAAATTGGAATACTGAGAGACGGGAAATGAAACTAGAAAAATATCTTAGGTCCGAAGGCAATACAGGAAACAATAACGTGAGTTGGAATAGGAAATACAGGAGCGTTAGTCTGAGTTCATTCCTGACTAGTTTCGCAGGTAATCTTTTCCAAAGGAATGAAAAAAGATGATCTAAGTAATTGTCTAAAATGAAATGGGGCTAAGCCTTCTGTGTTGCTTAGATCACCCACTTAGCTATCAGAGCGTTTCAACATAGGAAAATATATAGGAAACAGGACACCTTGTCTTCGAGTGTAAACAGCGTACCATAGGTGAGAGGTCTAGAAAGAGAGTAAAGGTGTTATCACCCATAAGCTCTGCATCAAAGAACCGAACGTATCGGCAAATAGGCAAATTAAAGAGCCTCTAAAAATATACATAAAAAAGAGTAATGATGCTACGGTGGCAGTGGTGGTGACTGGAAATGGTGACTGGTGGTGATAGTAGTGGTGGTGGTGACTGGCTGGAAAAGCAATGGTGGTGACTGGATGTAGTGATGATGAGTATGGTGATGAGGTGAGTGTTATGATGGTGATGAGATGAGTGTCATTATGGTGATGATGTTGGTGTGGTGATCGGGTGATAGTGACAGAGACTGAAGTGATGGTGATTACTGTGATGATGGAGATGGCTGTGGAGTGACTGGTGGTGATGATAATTGTCGCAGACCGGTGATGAGAGTGATGTTGATATTGGGAGTTAGTGATGATGCCTGCGAAAAGGGTTTAATGTTTGAACTGTATTATAAGTATATATATATATATACATATACATATATATATACATACATATATATATATATATAGATATATATATATATATATACATAAATATATATACATATATATATACACACACACACACACACACACACACACATATATATATATATATATATATATATATATATATATATATATATATATATATATATATATATATATATGTAGCCCTTTGGTAGACGGGAAAATTACCTTGTTTCAATATATTTACCCAGAAAAACTCATAATAGAAAACAAGGTTTCTAGAACAGCCAAAGGGGAATGGGATCCCATAGAAGAGAGGAAGAGAAAAAGGCGAAGAGGCAAAAAAGAGGAGGGGAAAGAGGAGGAGGAGGAGGAGGAGGAGGAGGTGGGAGGAGGAGGAGGGGAGGTGGGAGGGGGAGGGGGAGGTGGGGCAATGGCGCAACCCCAAATTTTGTCAAGTAGGCAAAGGCTTTGGACTGTAAAAATGCGTCTAAAATGGGTATAGGGGGGGAAGGGGAGGGTGAAGAGAATTGAAAGGAAGGAAGAAGGGCGACAGGAGGGAGCCGGAAATGACGTCAGAGGGGGGAACTTGTAAGGGACCTCGGGAGAAGACTGAGAAGTGGAAAGGGAATTTTGGCGGGAAAGGGAATCTTTTTGGCGGGAAAGGGATTTTTGGCGCCAAGTAGATGGCGCTTTTCCACAAAGGCTTCACCTCCCCCCCTCCCCCCCCCAAAAAAAGAGAGAATTTTTTTTGAGTGAGGGACGGTGAACGATGTGGGCAGAATCAGATGGAAATTAATTAAATTGAAGTAAAGACGGTGACTACAAATAAAGTAATAACAAGTAAACAGTGAAACAGTTGAATGTGTGTTGAATGTAGAAAATAATCGAATTGACAAAGAAATATTCAGTTTTACATGAACTGCATACATTTTTTTTTTAAACAGACGGATGTGGAGGGGGAATGAAATTCTAATTTAGACAGGCTTGCAAACAGACAAGGGAAGGTGGGCGGAATGGAACTAAAATTTAGACAGACTTGGAAATAGGAGGGGGAAGAGAGAAAAACAGACAGAAGAGGTATGGAGGGATATCAAGACAGGCAAACAGACAGACAGAAGGGGAGGAGGGAAAAAGACGTAGACAGAAGGGCTGTAGGGCCGAGATCAAGGTAGTCTTTCAGACAGACAGAAAGACAAACATACAGACAGCCAGGAGATAGTGAAAAATACTTTTAGACAGAAGGAGATGGGGGGATTCAAAGTATACTTTCAGACAGAGAGATAGACAGGCTGGAGGGGAGGAGGGAAAAGGACCTAGACAGAAGGGAATCGTGGAAAAGTATAATAGTTTTTCAGACAGACAGACAGACAGACAGAAGGGAAGGAGAAAGACATAGGCAGAAGAGGTGTGGGGGGAGAAGATCAAAGTAGACTTTCAGTTAGACAGACAAACAGACAGAAACGAAACAGCGAAAAATGATTTTAGAGAGAAGGGGTGAGGGAAACCAAGGTAGACAGAGATAGACAGAGGCAGAAAAGGGAGAGGTAAGTGAGAGGAAAAAAAAAAACTCCATTTCGGAGTTCACAAAGCAGAAGTGACAGAAACTCAAAATACCGGAGGTATAATAAAAATCGAGATCTATATGCAGATGACTTAAGTAAAACCGGGAACAGATATTGCAGGGCCCAGACTGACCTCATCGAGGCATCTGAAAAGTCGTTTGAGGGAATATATGGGAGTGGGAGATGGAGAGATATATATTCCAAAAGGGCTGGGAAACGAGGGAACCATTTTTTGAGGTTTGGAGGTTTGGAGGTCAACCTTGGAGTCGTTTGGAGAGTCATACGGGAAGGTGGGATTGTCGAAGGAGTGAGTGAGTAAGTGAGTGAGTGAGAGAATGTTACTCCTTCTTAGTACTGAGACCTCCACTCAGAGTACCTCAGTTTGAGAGAAACCTAAGAGAGTTTTACTCAGTTGATGGTGGAGCTGCCTCTCTCCGACATCATTCCATTGTTTACGTACAAACGTTTCGTTATTGGGGTTTATACGGATTACAAAGGAGGAGCAAACGACAGGAGACCCTTTGGTCCTTAACTAGGCTGGATGCAAAAAAAAACAAAAATGAATAAATGAATAAATAAATAAATAAATATATTATAATAAGCATCGAAAGCGTATTGCAAGGGTAACAAGTGCCATGGGATTCTAGCCTTTGGGTTACCTGTGCTTAAGGATCATAAAGCCTTGTCATATTGGGTAAGCTTGTTCTTTCAGATTGGTAACGCTCGTTTTGTAAGTTCTGGTTTAGCTAACTCTGTTTGGGATTAACTCGGGATATTACTGGATTTCGGTTGACCGAAACCGGTTTTGGCTGGAAGTCGAGTTAAATATTGTGGTCATAGTTAGAATAGGATTTGAGAGTTAGGCCATCTAGTTGAAAAGCCTTGGTCATCATCATTATCATCGTTATCACCACATCTTCATTATCGTTATTATCATCGTCCTTATTACGATCATTGTCGTCATTGTCTTCTCCTTCTTCTTTTTCTTCTTCATCATAATCATTATCATCAACTACCACTTCTTCTTCTTCTTCTTCTTCTTCTTCTTCTACTACTACTACTACCACTACTACTACGTCTTTACCGTAGATATGTAACACGTATAGAATTTTCATTAACAAAAAATAAATTGATAAAATAAATGAATAAAGAAAATTAAAAAGTTAAGAAAAAAGGGAAACCGGACCAGCAGGAGACCCTTCGCAACATTTTTTGTCATTTTACTCCTTCCCATTTCTTTCCTATTCATAACCTTTGCCAGTTTTTTCCTATTTGTGACTTTATTCCTATTTGTCACTTATTACCTACTCTGTCTCTTTTTCTATTCCTCCTCCTCTTCCTCCTCCTCTTCCTCCTCCTCCTCCTCCTCTTCCTCCTCCACTTCCTCCCCCTCCTCTTCTTTCTCTTCTTCCTTTTCCTCCACCTATTCCTCCACTTCCTCCTCCTCCTCCTCTTCTTTCTCTTCTTCCTTTTCCTCCACCTCTTCCTCCTCTTTCCTCCCCTTTCTCCCTCCTCTTCCTTCTCTTTCTCAGCCTCTTCCCCCTCTTCTTCTTCCTCTTCCTATTCCTCTTCTTCGGCATTTCTCTTCCTCCACTTCCTCATAATCTTCCTCATCCTCTTCTTCCTCCCGTTCACACTCTTCTTTCTCCTCCTCTTCTACACCTCCTCCTCTGTATCCTCCTCCCTTTCTTCCTTCTTCAACCTCCTCTCCTCCATCCTCCTATATCTCCATCCACCTACCCTCCATCCTCCTCCATCTCCATCCACCTAGCCTCCATCCTCCTCCATCTCCATCCAACTCCCCTCCATCGCACTCCCTTCCATCGCACTCCCTTCCATCCCACTCCCTTCCATCCCCTTCCCCTCTACTCCCCTCCCCTCCATTCTTCTCCCCCTCCATCTTCTTCCACCTCCATCCTATTCCCCACCACCCTCCTCCCCTCCATCCCCCTACACTCCATCCTCCTCCCATCCATCCCCCTACTCTCCATCCTCCTCCCTTCTTCCTTTTCACCTCTCCACCTCCCCACCTCCCCTCAACCCCTCTCCTCCACCCCCTGCCCCCCACCCCTACCCGCCACCCTCTCACCTCCACCTACTCCCCTCTACTTCCCCTCCCCTCCATCCCCCTGCCCTCCACTCCTCTGTCCTCCACCCCATCCCCTCTATCCCTCTCCCTTCTACTCACCTCGCCTCCCCTCCATTCTTCTCCCTTTCCGTCCTCCTTCTCCTCAGTTCTCTTCCCCACCATCCCTCTATCCTTCATCCTCTTCAACTCCATCTTCTTTCCCTCCAATCCTCTTCCCCTCCACATCCTCCTCTCTACTCTCCCTCCCCACCCACCCTGTGCCCTCCATCCCACTCCCCTCCATCCCCCTCCCTTCTATCCCTATCATCCCCTCCATCCCTATCCTCCCCTCCATCCTTATCCTTCCCTCCATTCCTATCCTCCCCTCCATCCCTATCCTCCCCTTCATCCCTATCCTCCCCTCCATCTTCCTTCCCTCCATCCCAATCCTTCCCTCCATCCCTATCCTCCCCTCAATCCCTATCCTCCTCTCAATCCCTATCCTCCCCTCCATACCTAACCTCTCCTTTATCCCTATCCTCCCCTTCATTTTCCTTCCCTCCATTCCAATCCTCCCGTGCAGTCACACATTCCCAAAGCTTTCTTTTATCTTCACCAATCCTCGTAACCTTTTCCTCTTTCCTTCAGCTTGACTAGCCCTGCCTCATTCACTCTTCCCCCCACCATCCCCTTTCCCTCCTCCCCCCGTCCCCTTCCCCCGTCCCCGTCCCCCCATCCCCCGTCCACCACCAGACGTCTCCTCCTCCTTCTAAGAAGCTCCATTCTGTTAACACTCCTCATTTCCTTAAGCTTTTGTTGAATTTACTTTTAACTTTACACATCTAGGAAGACCTCGCTCTCGCCTTTTTCGTAATGTCGTTTAGCTCCCCTTATTTAATTTTATTTATTTGTTTATTTTTTTATTTTGTTTATTTATCTATTTATTTATTTTTATTTATTTGTTTATTTTTATTTATTTATTTATTTGCGCATGGCCCACTTGCTTATCGTTTGCCTAACTTTAATTTTTTTTTATTGGTTATGTATCTATCTATTTTTTATCTTTTTAATATGTTATTTTATTCATATCTATTATATGTTATTTTATTTTGCTTTGTTTGTATTTGTCTATTTACTTTCTTAATTCTGTATCACTTTTCGAAAAAAAAAAAATATTCTTGGACTTTATCCAATCTGGCAGGATCGTTTGAAGTTTGGAACTCTATTTGTATGTTATCTTGCACGACTTCCTTGCGATCTCTGGTCATTTAATGCACTACAATGGCTGATACCTTTTGTCTCAGGACGATATTTTTTATACTTCTGTCGTTGACCTGTCTTGGCCTTTTTCGTGACCTGGTTTATTCATTTTATTTATATGTTCACTTATCTTATTTT
>NC_134777.1:104412311-104429811 GCF_046742065.1 Oratosquilla oratoria | reverse complement strand
TATCTCAAAATTTCTCTATCGCTATCTGCATCTCTCTATTTCTGTATCTCTCTCTTTTTCCTCTCTGTATCACTCTCTCTCTGTATCTCTTTCTCTCTCTATCGCTATCTGTATTTCTCTATTTTTTTATCTCTCTCTCTTTTCCTCTTTATATTTCTTTCTGTGTATCTCTGTATCTCCTTCTCTCTCTGTATCTCTTTCTCTGTATCTCCTTATCTCTCAATGTCTCCTTCTCTCTTTGTATCTCTCTCCCTAACTCTCTCTCTCTCTATCTCTCTCCCTAACACTCTCTCTCTCTCTCTCTCTCTCTCTCTCTCTCTCTCTCTCTCTCTCACTCTCTCTCTCTCTCTCTCTCTCTCTCTCTCTCTCTCTCTCTCTCTCTCTCTCTCTCTCTCTCCAGACTAAAATATGCGGCACGTAAAAAGCATTATTGACGTTCTAATAATGGAAGAATGGGAGGGACCTGCGGGAAGCCGTCACGACGAGCCCGTAGCCAAAACAACAACAACAATTAGTTTTATAATTTATTGTTCAAACTGAAATCAATAAAAACTAAAACATGATATTAATGCTCTTGTAACAAAAAGGTGGGTGTGGTGTGAATTGAATGGATATTTCCTTGTTTGCTGTTTGGTTTACTGTTTTTTTTATGAAATTATTATTATTTTCGTTTATTTTCTTTTTGTTTTCTTTGTTTTCACTTATATCTATTTTTTCTTTCTTTTCTTTTTTTACTTTTTACTTTATTAATTTTTTTTCATTCATTAACCCTATTATATGTTGGTTTTGTTTATTCGTTCTCTTTTTATTATGGTATGAAATTATTATAATTTTTGGTTATTTTCTTTGTTTTCACTTATATATATATTTTTTTTCAACTTTTTTCATTCATTAATTCTATCACTTGATGAATTGGTAGTTGCATATGTTCTTTTTTTAATTAATTTTTCAGTATCTTGGGGCACTATCCCGAATATGTGTGCGTGTGTATATATATATATAATATATATATATATATATATATCTATATATATATATATATATATATATATGTATATATATATATATATAGACATACAGATATTTGTTGTTTGTTCTTCCCAGGCGAAGACGAGCAAAACCTCTGGTCAAAAATGTAATGATATTTATATTTTATGAATCACCATTAGGATTTGTGTGTGCGATGATGGCTGACAACTCCGATCCTCGCCTTGGATAGCCTGTTGCAGTGTGGGGAGCAGGAGACTGCCTGGTTTAAGAATCAGTCTGGGAGGAGGAGGAGGTACTGACTCTACCTTTCCTCCGCCGTCGTTTCTGCTATTCCTCGTCCACTCGCCCAGTTTCGTAGCCTGAGACCCTAGCGACCACTGAGACGCGCCAGGAAGGCGTTCTTGTGTTGTTTTCTTCCAGGACTCGATGCTCACTCTGAAACGCTTTTGGTAGGACTTCTATGTGTCCATGAAGCGCTTACGTTAGCTTCCGTAGGAGCGCTTTCGTGCTTTCAACTCATGATTATCTTCGGCAAATGCTCATCGGGAATGCGACGCACGGGTCCACCCCAATTGAGTCGTGAGCTCGACAGCCTTCTGGAGCACCTCAGTATCAAGGGTCCTGTCTTGACACCTGGTACGGAAAATCTTTCTGAGGCATCTCATGTGGAGATAGTTCAGCTGTTTTGTGATGTCGAATGTATATCGTCCAATATTCACGGGCTTACAGTAAGGAAAGGTGGACAACTCAATACACTTTCAGCTTTGTCTCCTAATATATATACATACATACATATGTACGTGAATATATATCATGGCGGAAAATGAGGGCAGTATGCGACGTAATCAGCGATACATTGTAATAAGTGATACTAAATCATCAAAGCTTTTGTTAATACAGCTTACACCAATGGACAGATGATATATATATATATATATATATATATATATATATATATATATATATATATATATATATATATATATATATATATTTGTTGTTGGACACTGTCACTAATTGATAGTACTTATGTTCTTTCAAAGTTATTATATTTAAATTTTTTATGTAACGTGTGTGTGTCTGTTATGTGTGTGTTGTGTGTGTGTGCGCCATTTTCCCCTCCTCTTCCTACTCATCTTGTCTGGACTTCTCTCCCTCCTCGACCTCTTCTATCCTGTCTACTTTATTATGTGTTAGATTTATTATAACAATTGTTTATTTATCTATTTAGTTTATTTTTTTTCGTTTGTTTACTTTGTACTTATCTTTCATGTATTTTTCTTTTATTTATCTATTATTACCGTTATTACTAATACTGTTATATATTCAATTTTACACGCACGCACACACACACACACACACACACACACACACACACACACACACACACACACACACACACACACACACACACACACACACACACACACAAATATATATATATATATATACATATTTATATATATATATATATATACATACATATATATATAATATATATATATATATATATATATATATATATGAATCTTTTTCATGAAGCTCTAAAAGCCTTGCTTTCAGAGAGCATCACAACAATTGTTTCCAGAAGAATCAGAGTGAAGGAAGAAACCCAACGATAAACATGAAATTCGAATTTCCACAAGATTTATAAGATGATTTAGATTAAAGTTATTTATCTTTGACTTTTATGACCGAGACTTTATTAATAGAATGGGGTTCTAGATGTCAGGGCATAAGTCTTCTTAGTCGGACTGAGAATACCCTCTCCCCCCCCAAAAAAAAAAAAAATATATATATATATATATATATATATATATATATATATATACATATATATATATATATATATATATATATATATATGTGTGTGTGTGTGTGTGTGTGTGTGTGTGTGTGTGTGTGTGTGTGTGTGAGGCCCGCTGTGCATAGTATGGTCACGTGACTATGCCCATGCGTGTTGACCATATATGGCGAAATTGTTTATGCGGGTCTGTATATAAATATTTTTGCAATGATTACTATGATAATGTATCTATTAATCCGCACTACTTACAAAAATTAGTTAAAAAGGTGGAATTGGTTAACTAACGAGGAAAGAAAAGCCAAACTATCCTAACGAAACCTAACTTAACCTAACCTAACTTAACCTAATCTAACTTAACCTAATCTATCTTACTTAACCTAACCTAACCTTAGGTGGTCCATATAAATCTTCCCCTCCCTTCCCCCTCCCCTCACTTCCTCCTCCCCTTCTTTCCCCTTCTCCTCCCTTCCCACTCTCTCCCCCCTTTCTGTACATCTCCCTAGTTCCGTTTTATTTCGATGTATATTATTTTACGTTTTACGATGTAAAAATACTTATCCATGGAGTTAACTTTGTGAGATAATCCATCTACATAGTTTAATTATCATATATTCCTGCAACGCCCAATTAGTCTGTCTGGCAAACGTGAATTGAAAACGCCAACTCGTGTGGGTAGCCAACTTCATGCAGACTTGTAAACAACCCACATTTCTCGCCAGGCTGAATACAGACAACTGGCGCAGCTCATAGAAAATGAAATTATGCTCTTCAACATGTACGAGTACACGTGAACATAAATAGCTGTAAACAATAGAAAATTTAGAAAAATGAAACACGAATTCATAAGTGTATTTTTGTACATTCTGTGTGTGTAATATATATATATATATATATATAATATATATATATGTATATATATATGTGTGTGTGTGTGTGCGTGTACGTGTTTATATACACACACGTACATACAAACGCCAGCATTCATAGAGCAACCATGATAAATATAGTCAGTCATTCATTTTCAGAGATTTTAATAAATTAATATGAACTGGCAAAATGAAATATGTATACCTGCATATGCTTTCAATAATCTGAGAGTAGACTGTTTCCTTAATAGCATATACGTTCAATAATTATACGTGCAATTGTTGATAAATGTGTGAATCCAGTATGCATAATTGTACAGGGTATATCCTGTAGGCAAAGCTATGATATGATAGACCGATTACATATGAAACTATGAATTAGTAAGGATATGATTTAAGTGTGTGTAATCGTATGAATATGATATATATCATACCTGATGTCTAACCAATGAAAATATCATGTTTAAGATATGCATACGAGATTATGTGCTTCGGCAGGTAACTTAGATTTGAATATTGAAAACATACACACACATGTACACACACACACACACACACACACACACACACACACACACACACACACACACACACACACACACACACACACACACACACACACACACACACACACACACACACACAAATGCAAACATACACACACAAACACACACACACTCACTCAAACGCCCCCCCACACACACACACAAATGCAAACACACACACACTCATTCAAACACACACACACACACACACACACACACACACACACACACACACACACACACACACAAATATATATATATATATATATATATGTATACATATATATACACGCACACACACACACACACACACACACACACACACACACACACACACACACACACACACACAGAGACACACGCACACACACACACACAAACACACACGCAGACACACACACACACATGCGCACCAAATGAAAGTAGGTTATTCTGAGGAAGGAACTGCATATTAGAGCAATTTCATTAAGAATTTAAAGTCATAAACCGTGTGGTTTAGAGAGTGTGACGCTTAACTAAGTATACAACATGGTTAGGGATAGAACTAGTTCACCTTTCCAGGATACTTGTGCGTACACATGTATCCAGTAATCCCTCCCATATCCGAACGAAGCTTGTCTTACGGTGTTCGGATTTGGGGAGTGTTCGTATACGCGAGGTAAAATGGTGATCAGCACACACACACACACACGCACACGCACATACACACACACTCATACGCGCGCGCGCGCCTCCTTAGTGTCCACACCGTCACTTACTCCAATGCTAATTGTTCAAACACGCACACACACACACACACACACACACACACACACACACACACACACACACACACACACACACACACACACACACACACACACACACACACACACACACACACACACACACACACACACACACACACACACACACACACACACACACACACTTTCACGCAGAAATCTTTCTCCAGTAGATTTATTGCAAGGCCGAGATTGCGGAATTTCATTTGGTTCGTTGCTCTTGTTGCTCTTGTTGCAATTAAAAGCTGTCAGGGTAATAATTACCCGACATTTGTAATGCCAGACGCGATGCAGGCCCTAAAACAATCACGGGCTGCCTCGTGTTCGTAGATCACCCGCCAAGTACATTGGAACAAATGAACAGGAATGAACGACTAGAAAAAATGTATTTTGCTGGAGAGGTTGGCTGTGGATGTGTCCGTGTGTGTAGGTGGACGTGTGTGCGAAAACACACTCGCGGGTACGTGCACATGGAGATATGCGTGCACACATATGCGCACACATACATGCTGGCGCGCGCGCGCACACACACACGCGCACACACACACACACACACACACACATACACACACACACACACACACACACACACACACACACACACACACACACACACACACACACACACACATATTTTGATGTAAGACTTATTGCTTACAAAAAGAAATTTAAGAACTTATGACACATTTTTTGTAGTGCATCTTTGATAAATTTAAAGATATATGGACCACTTGCCAGTTTATTAATTAATATTGTGATGGTCACGTTGTGTACCTAAAAACGCTATCATGGTCCACAAGCTTAGGACCAGTGGATTAGAGTAAGAAAGGTTTTCACAAAGAAGTAAATTTCAATGGAAATAAAGGGTGCTGAGGATGTTTGAGGTTAACAAGTTAAAGGAAGCGTCAAGATGTCTTCCCCGGGAGAAATGGGAAAGTCCTCTATTGAGGAATTTATGTAATCCCCTTTCTGGTGGGGGATTTAGAGTGTTGAGGGTTGGATTTATTAAGAGACAGATTGGTTTTGAAGACATCATCAAGAGGAGAGACCCAGCCAGTGTATGTGACTTAACCAGGATGATTAGGTTATCAAACACAAACTTTTAAGAACAAGAATAAATGTCTTTTAAATTCTTTAAGAAATTTTGGATTTCCTTTTTTATCGTTATTATTAGTTTTTTTTTTTTATAGAAAATTCGGATTTTTTCCTATCATTCTTCGATATGTTTCTTAAAGATGTTTTCTGATCCTTTCTTTTTCTTTAACGAAATTTGAATATTTTTCTCTTCTTTGTAGGATTTTCTTTTTTTCATTTATTTTATTTTATTTTATTTTAATTATTTTTATTTATTTATTTATTTTATTTTTTTTTAGATATTTTGGATTTTCCTTGTTCCATTCCGTGCGTTCTCCCATTAATTGAATGAACTTGCCCAGAGGTAACCAGAATAAATACTATTAATAAATAAGATAAAAGTGTCAGTCAAAATGGTCTTAGACCTTTGACTGTGGAGGGTGGGGTAGAGGCTTCTCCTCATCTAAACAGAATCGCTTGGCGACATTAAGAATGACGCGGGACGCAGTTAATGGGTTAATCAAGATTAGCTCGACGCAAATTCTAACTTTCTTGTAACTGAGACAAACTCGTTCAGGTGAATATAATCACCTGGCGGCAGTTGGACTGAGCCTGCATGATCAATATTATTGCACAATATTTCGTATTGTACAATATTATTGACGGTGTTGGGATGTTATTGAAGAGGTTTGGCCAGTACATTTGATGTTTTCAATATATTGTGTCATTCTTCACCGTCATAAATATTGTACAATACGGAATATTGCGCAATAATATTGATCTTGTAGGGCTCGCTTTACTCTTTCATTCTGGTTGCCGTCATCTGATTTTATTCATCTCTGATATGAATGAGGGAAGGAAAAGTCCAGGAAAGGAGAGAGAAGGGAGGGAAGGAATGAATAAAGAGGAAGGAAGAGAGGAGTGGAAGTAGAGATGAAGTGAAGAAAGAGAAGGAAGGAGAGGGTGAATGAAAGAAGGATGGGAGGAAGGGGGAAGGAGAGAATAAAGGAAACAAGGGAAGGAATGCGTAAGAAAAGAAGGAAGGAAGGAGGGAAAGAAAGGAGTAATAATAGAGAGGTTGAAAGAAAGAAGAGAAGAAGTAAGGAAGTAAGAATATAAGATAAAGAAGTAATGACGAAGGAAAGAAGGACAGATAAAAGAAATAATAAAAGTAGGAAAATAAGGAAGAAGGGAGGGGAAGACTGAAAGAAGAAAAGATGGAAGAAAGGAAAAAGAAAGGAAGAAAAGAAGAAAATAAATAAGGAAGAAAAGAAGGAAGGAAAGAAAGAAGAAAAATAAAGGGAAGAAAAAAGAAAGAAGTAAAGAAGGAAAGAAGTAGTGAAAAGAGAAGAGAAAGAAAAAAGGAAGGAATTGAGGAAGGAGAAAAGGAAGGACAAAGAAAAATAAAAAAGGAAGGAAGGAAGAAAAAATGAAAGAAGTAAGGAAGGAAAGAAGAAAGGACAGAAAGAAGTAGAAATGAAAGGAATGAATGAAGGAAGAAAAAATTAAGTAAAGAAGAAAAGAATTAAGGAAAAAAGAAGGAAGGGTAGAAAAGAAGAAAAAAGGAAAGAAGTGAGGAAGGAAAGAGGTAAGGAAGAAAAGAAGGAAGGACAGAAAGAAGAAAAAAAATGAAAGAAGTAAGGAAGGAAGGAAAATATTAAGTAAAGAAGAAAAGAATTAAGGAAAAAAGAAGGAAGGATAGAAAGGAAGAAAAAAGAAAGAAGTAAGGAAGAAAAGAGGTAAGGAAGGACCGAAAGAAGAAAAAATGAAAGTAAGGAAGGAAGGAAAATATTAAGTAAAGAAGAAAAGAATTAAGGAAAAAAGAAGGAAGGATAGAAAGGAAGAAAAAGGAAAGAAGTAAGGAAGGAAAGAGGTAAGGAAGAAAAGAAGGAAGGACAAAAAGAAGGAAGGATAGAAAAGAAGAATAAATGAAAGAAGGAAGGACAGAAAGAAGAAAAAAAGGAAAGAAGTAAGGAAGGAAAGAGGTAAGGAAGGAAAGAGGTAAGGAAGAAAAGAAGGAAGGACAAGAAGAAGGAAGGATAGAAAAGAAGAATAAAGGAAAGAAGTAAGAAAGAAAAGAAGGAAGGACAGAAAGAAGAAGAAAAGGAAAGAAGTAAGGAAGGAAAGCAGTAAGGAAGAAAAGAAGGAAGGACAAAAAGAAGGAAGGATAGAAAAGAAGAATAAAGGAAGGAAGTAAGGAAGAAAAGAAGGAAGGACAGAAAGAAGAAAAAAAGGAAAGAAGTAAGGAAGGAAAGCGGTAAGGAAGAAAAGAAGGAAGGACAGAAAGAAGTAGAAATAAAAGGAACGAATGAATTGGATTCTTCTCACAGGGTCACGGGACCTCTTCGACTTTCGGGGGGGGGAGGGGGAAGGGGGGCGGCGAGGTTGAGTCTTCGATGGCGGGGGGGGGGAGAGGAGGGAGTGATTTATGGCGAGTTTCTCGAGCTACAACAGACTTATGGTTTCAGAATGGTTCTTGGCTCAAACTTTTTTTTTTTTTTTTTTTTTACTTTTTCATTTTCTATTTTTTTCTTATTGGCGTTATTGTTATAGTTATTAGTTCGAATAATACTTGTATATTGTATACACGCACACACACACGCACGCACATACACACACACACACACACACACACACAGACACACACACAAAGATGAATTATAAATCTTGAAAAGAGATTATCATTACCGCGTTTGCTATAATGTTCAACATGCACTGTATTCAAGAAAACCTTATCAAGGCTCACCAATATCCACGTTTATACAGGGTGTCCTAGAAGCCACAACAGATAGGATCAGACTCCTCTTTCTATAAATATATATATATATATATATATATATATATATATATATATATATATATATATATATATATTATGTATATATATATTATCTATTATCTGCAAGAATAAATACCACACTTGAGATGTGTTTAATCGCTTATCTTTATTGGATGCGGTGTTCCCATCAACTGAATAAAATTGTCTCCCGGCATGTAGATGGAATAGTTCAAGAAGAACCTAGCAAATCGTTTTGAGTATAAGATTATGATAATGGCTGTAAAGAGGCCAAATTCCTTTATTACTTGGGCCACCTAGGGGGGAAAAAAAGGACGAAGAAAAAATAGTCGGGGAAAATCTCTTACTCTCCGTTTCCCCCACCTCACCACCCTTCCTCTCGCCTTCCTCTCCCTTCCCTTCCTCTCCCTCCATTTACTCTCCCTCCTCTTCTCCCTTTCCGCTCCTCTTTTTCTCTCCTTCCCCCTTCCTCCTTCCCTCTTCCTCCTTCCCTCCCTCTCTTCCAATCCCACCTTCACCCCTCCCACTCCCTCAGATGCTAAAAAAAGAAAAGAAAATAAGAAAATCTGGCAAAATCTCCGCCTTACCCTCCCTTATCCCCTTACCCTTCTCCATGTCCCCCTCCCCAATTCCCCCCTTTCCCTCCCCAGTTCTCCCCCTCTCCCCTTCCCATCTCTCCTCCCTTCCTCCTCCTCCTCCTCCTCCTTCCCTCTCCTCTCCCCTCCCCGTTTCCCCTTCCCCTCTCCCTCCCACACACACACACACACACACACACACACACACACACACACACACACACACACACACACACACACACACACACACACACACACACACACACACACACACACACACACACACACACACACACACACACACACACACACCAACCATCAACCATCAACCGCACGCGAGACCTCCCACGGATACAGAGGCTCTGAGCCTCTTGCAAGCCCGGCCATCATCTCCATACAAGAGGCGCGGTCCTCCGCGGCAGGCAGGACCGGAGTCCCCGAGGCCGTAAAGCGGCTCATAAGACTCGCTCGAACCGCTTTAACGACCTCTCCTTCTGCAGGCATATGCACAACGCCGTCAGGAACCCAATGGCTCGAGGTGATGCTCCGGGAGGAGGAGGAGGAGGAGGAGGAAGAGGAAGAGGAAGAGATGTTGTTGATGGGTCTTCCGAAGAGGGGCTCCGGCCAAACGTCGAGGCGTTAAGATACTTTAGAGTCTTTAAGAATTTGTTGGTGGTGGTGGGGAATGGTGGTGATGGTGCTGGGGGATGTTGGTGGTGGTGATGGCGATGGTGGTGGTGGCGGGGGATGTTGGTGGTGGTGATGTGGTACAAAGTACCAAATGATCTTACGTGTTCATTTGCATCTTTATTTGTTTTACTTGTATATTTATATATTTTTGGCTCCTTTTTGTTTGTTCTTCTTATTTTCTATTCATTAATCTACTTTTCATTTTTTCGTTTGTTTATTGTTTGATTATTTATCTTATATATATATATATATATATATATATATATATATGTATATATATATATATGTATATATATATATATATATATATATATATATATATATATACATACATACATACACACACATATATTTACATATTTACTTACATTAACTTATTTATCTTTATTTTTATTTATTTGTTTATTCATATTGTTTTCTTTCTTTTACAAAAATGCTTAGGGGTTGGCTGAATACATCCGCACGCTCTGCTCTTTACCTTTTAGACTTCCTTGCCATAGACATTCATAGGTACATGCATAATGCATATGTACTTCCATGCATACATGTATGTATATACATACGTATATGGTGGACGTATACATACCGTCTGTGCATATTTACTGCAAACGTACATAGATATGTACGTACTTATATAAGCATATACCTTTATGCATACATACATACATACATACATACATACATGTATAAGCACATATGTGCCTACTTTTATACATACATAAATACATGCATACCTTCATATATGCATGCATATCTGCATACATACGTACACACATGCATACCTACATCCATGCATATATGCAAACATACGTACATACATGCAAGCTTTTATACATGCATACATACATACATGCATACATACATACATACATACATGCAAACATACATAATGCAAACATACATGCATGCGTGCACACATACACACATATATACCTACATACGTAGATATATCCATAGGTATGTACCTGTCTGACAACTGGGGAAAATGAAACAGCAGACTTAGGCCGGCCACACACGTGCAGTTTAAACTGACAGTTACAACTGTTCATTTATAACTGTCAGTTGTAACTGTCAGTTTAAACTGCACGTGTGTGGCCGGCTTTAGAGACTCTTTCAACGTTTCACTTTGGGCGCAAGAAGCGACTTACTCCCCCGTTATGTCCACCGAAGACGAACCCCAGACAAGGTTCAAAACATTGGGAATATACCAAAAATTGCTCCTGAATCTGGTGATTTATTCTCCCCAGGATGGTCTACCACTGTTATCGCATTTGATCATTTGTGGGTTCGAGTCTCGCACTTCTCACCGAATCCCAGCCGTGACTGATGTTACCTGCCCCAACAGTCCTCAGAAGTGTCTGCGGCCGGAGCAGACACATAGCGTCTTCTGGCGTACACTCTTCACGTGTTTATTTTTTTTAAGTTTCTGCTTTGTAAGCGTTTGTTCCATATTTTACTTTGACTTACATTAATGTAACTACAGTATATTTTGTATACGGGTGTATATTTGCATTTGTGTGTGTGTGTGTATGTGTGTGTTTCTGTACGTGTGTGCGTGTGTGTGTTTTAATCAAGTGTACACAAATGTTTCTCCATTTGTTTATCGAATGACACGTACACTGTAACATCAGCTTTTTTGTCGCACATTCCCCCATCTTCCCCATATACATACATCCCCTCAACTTTCTCATATGTACATGCACACGCATTCACACACAATTTCCGTATATAGATATCCACACATCTCCACATCTTCCCCACGTAAACACGTAGACATACACATCCATCCCTGTGCACACAATCACGTACATGGTATCACATTTCCCATTTATACATGCACACACATTCCTACATATACATGTGCACACATTCCACCATTTTTATCATGTACACTGATTCCTGCATCCTCCCCCACGTACACATGTACACATGCACATCGATCCCTGTGCATGCAGCCACGTATATGGTATCACATTTCCATACAGCTTCGATGGAGGCAAATACCAATCAAGAGCGACACAATCACGTCACCCATCTTATGGAACTCTCCCATCGAAGGACAAACACAGTTGGGGGCATGCCCATCCTCTCCGTTGCCCCCCCAAGCACTCCCCATTACCCCCCATATCCCCCTATTATCCCCCATATTCCCCAGTCCCTCCCAGCTGCCCCCAGCCCAGCGCAGACCATCAGAAGTGTATTCAGGAAGTCCCAGATGCCTGACTATCAGAATGGCCCTTTGGTCCAGCGTGGAAGACAGACATGTGTGGGACTTTGCGATATTGCGTCACACACATAAAGGCGGCGACCTGATTCGTGTGTTCCTCGTAAGAGGATTTGGTCCACTTCCGGGTGGAAAGTGTCCTTCAGATGAATGAAATCGCCTGGCAGCAGATTGAGTGAAGGTTAAATTCTTGAAATGCAAATGATGTGGTAATGGGGTGTGTGTTACATTATCTCATAAAGAATATACATATATATATATATATATATATGTATGTATGTATGTATGTATGTATGTGTGTATGTATCAAGGACTAATATTAGTATAGTAGTAGTCCTTGGTATGTATATGTATATATATCTATGAGAAATTTCCCTATTCGCTGCAAGGGACATACCAGTTATTAGTGGGTTCTTACGACCTAGCTGAACTTAGTCTCATCTTTCGTACAAGACCTGTTGGATGTGAGTGGCCTGGCCAGATTTTCATCTCTTAATCGACAAAGACCTTTTTGTTATTAGGATAATTAAGCTTGCCTACCAGAGGCAAGATATCGGCTGACGAAAAGTTGAGGTGAATTGAGGTTGTAATGTTTAATACAAAAATAACATCCTTTGCTTAGGCGAGAAGGGAACAGCACAAGTTTGATACATGGAAAACAGAATTTCAATGATAAGAGCAATATGTTATTGTTATTTGTATTATCTCTGTATATGAGGGAAATGTGGACGTGTTGATCGGATTTGAGATGGCTGTTCAGTAATGTACGCAGAAATTGATGGCGTACATGAGGTTTTGTCTTTTGTTGGATATTCTGTAAAGAGAAATGGTTGGTGAGACTTAATGCGTGTGTGTGTGCGTGTGCGTGTGTGTGTGTGTGTGTGTATGTAATAATAATAATGATAATAATAATAATAATAATAATAATAATAATGATGATGATGATGACGATGGTGATGATGCTGATGATGATGTGTGTGTATGTGCATATGTATGTGCGTGTGTCTGTCTGTATGTATGTATGTATGTATTTATGTAGGCAAGTATGTGTATATGGATGGATGAATGTATATCCACAATGGTTTTAGATTAAAAGGAAACAGATGAGGTATGATGGTTGACTGGCTACCTCTGTTATAAAGGGGAACAAGTCTTTTCGTATATTGATAGAAAGTGAGGAGCCTATGCCAGGAGACGCTGAGTACCTGCGGCCGAAGCCGTCACTTTTGTCTTATTATGCACTTGGACTGGAAATCGGAAGGACGTGCGGGATTCGAACCCACAACTAATCGAACGCGAGACGAGCACACTTCCAGTCTCGCCACCAGCGGACGATGTATGTTGATAAATATGTGTATATATATAATGTTAATCTTTATCTTATCACAGCATACGTGTTAACTAAACGCTTAACTAACGCGTTTATCTGTTGAATCCGAAATAGATTTGGAAAGTGTTGGAGAGAGGGAGCGTCGTCTTGGGAACAGGAGCCAGACTGGCACCAAAGAGCATATCCAGCATTGTCTCCAGGATTTAGTAGAAAGTAAAAATCTTTATATTCTTCCAACTGCGTATGGACTATTCAAGTCCCGCGCGGTGGAAAGAAAATTTGATGTCGATCGTGAAGTAGTTTTTGATCGTGTTTAGGTAGTTTGGGCTCGACAATTACACCCTTGGCATCGACTAATGTCTTTATGTGGGAATTGTATTGTGTTTGGACATCAGGATGTTTGAATATCACTGTCTGAATTTCAGATGGGTTTGTTAGCTTGGCTGTCGCTAGTATTTGGTTGCGTTGCTTGGAGACTGGGAATATGATATGGGAATTTATGTTCTGGTAAATGGAAGGTATACACACGTGGAGGTTTACACACACACACACACACACACACACACACACACACACACACACACACACACACACGCACACATAAGTACGCATACACATATACAAACATCACACGCACAGACACGCATACACACACAAGCATATATGCACGCATGCACAAGAGCGCACACAAGGCATAAACACACATACTCAAGCACAAACACGCACACTCGAACAAAAGTAAGCAAACACAAGCACAAACACACACAGACACATGCACGCACACACACACACACACACACACACACACACACACACACACACACACACACACACACACACACACACACACACACATTCTGTATCATAGCATCCCAGGACCTCGTGCATGTATTTTCCTATATTTGCCATATAATTTCTTGTTTATATTTTGTAAATCAATATAATCTGAATAATATACTTTTAACCAAGGGTTCACATGCTCATTTGTTAATTAATCTTAGGAAATAAGCATTTAATCCCACAAACACTCAAACGGCATGGGTATGGGTATATATGTAAATATACACACACATTATATAGATATATATATATATATATATATATATATATGCACATATATATATATATACATATATATATATACATATATATATATATATATATATATATATATATATAATATATATATATATATATACACATGAAATATTTCTTTTTCAATGGATATCGTTCACTTCTCGACGTCAGCGACGGGAAACTGAAAAAACGTATGAATTAGTACGCTCATGTGTCACGATAAGTTTATAGAGTCCTCCTCGAGGGATGATATCTAGAAAATGTGAGTTCTAAGCGATACTTTTTGGGGAAAAAAAGGTGTGTGTATACAGGGTTTCTCAAAAGTCTGTCGTTGGTTGTTGTTATTAAAATTCTAATAACGCATGTTTGGCTTAGCCTATACGACTGTTGACATTCATATATCGAACAAGTGTTTTCTATGCACAGGGTGTCTCAGAAGTAGGTACTCACCGGCAAAAATTTGGGTATCATTATTACTATATGAAACTCATATGTCTTGTGAATATGAGGGAGAGTTCTATTCGATTTTTTTTTTTTTTTTTTTTTTTTTTTTTTTTTATTTTTTTTTTTTTTTTAGTTTAGTTTTGATCCTTTCTTGGTTCTGAAACAAAAAAAGAAAAGAAAATGTAGGTTCAGACTCTTTGGATCACCCTGTACATGTATATATCATACGTATGCATACATATCTTTGTCGTCCAGCCACCCTCTAGGTATGAAACGCTACTATAGGAGTAATGGACTTGACATGAGAAGGAAATGTGTTCTTGAAATATTATCTACGTTTTTTCTTTTAAAGATATTACGAGAAATGTGTCACCCCTAAGGTGAGTGGTTGTAAGGTATCTGGAAAAGATATACTATACTTTGTACCTGATCAATCTCTTGTGAGCGAAATGCTTTACCAAGAGACTTTGTTCCCTGGCTCGCTGGTCGCCAGTTGCCTCTCGCATTTCATATTATTTATGTACAGCGTATGTTCAATATGTGTGTGTGTGCGTGTGCGTGTGATTCGCCATATTATTTGGATAACGCGTTGGACTCGTGATCGACAGTTATTTCCCTCCCGGAAAAGAGCTCAGAGCTCGTATATAACCGATCTGCAGGTAATGCTGTGACCTTACACACACACACACACACACACACACACACACACACACACACACACACACACACACACACACACACACACACACACACACACATACACACACACACACATACACACACACACACACACACACAAACTCCTCGCCCACGAGAGTTGGAGTAACGACTCACAACGCAGCGATACTGAAATTATTTCACCCATGGGCGGGATTCGAACCCGGACCGCTGTGACAGCAGTTGCGATCGCTACCACTGCGCCATCAAGCCGTGTATATATATATATGTGTGTGTGTGTGTGTGTGTGTGTGTGTGTGTGTGTGTGTGTGTGCCTTTTTGTGTGTGTGTGTGTGTGTGTCTGTGTGTGCGTGTATGTTTGTGTGTGTTTGTGTGTGTGTGTGTGTATGCCTGTGTGTGTGTGTGTGTGTGTGTGTGTGTGTGTGTGTGTGTCTGTGTGTGCGTGTATGTTTGTGTGTGTGTGTGTGTGTGTGTGTGTGTGTGTGTGATTACCTTGTATATCGGATGACAGCTGTGCTCATAGGATCCCTTTTATGCGTTCACAGTGGTAATAACTAGCCTTAAATTGTCCCATACTATTTGACTTCCCTATATGTGTGTTTATGTGTGTATATATGTGTGTTTACCTACTTGTATTTCTCTGATTATGGTATACAAGAAATGAACAACGCTCGTGAAGCCTCGACCCTTACTCTCCCATTATGATTATCATACATATTTTGTGTGTGCGTATGTGTATGCGCGCGCGCGTAGGAGTGTGCGTGTATATGTATATCTATGTTCATTTTGTGTTGCTATGGGCATACATGTGAAATTCTACTAATTTGCTTTTCCAAAGCATCGTTAATTTGCAAAACAATTCACGTGGGCGATAGTGCGCGCGACAGTGTGTGTGTGTGTGTGTGTGTGTGTGTGTGTGTGTGTGTGTGTGTGTGTGTGTGTGTGCGCGCGTATGTGTGTACTTGTGTGTTTTGGCGTACTGTAATATTGTTACCCATTTACGCATCCCTGGACGTAATTACGGAAAGTAATTACATCATTCTGATTATTTGGTTAATGTAACGAATAGACTTACCAATTTATTCGGCTGGTTCAGCATTTCGTTGTGTAGTTAGACTGCATCGATGTTTTGATTTCAATCGAGACTGAAACTTATGGAGACAAGTAACAAGCGAAATGTTGTACCAATAAAGGCTCTGTCCTTATGTTTCATGTTTTCATGAAATACATTGGTTTTTAAGTCCAAAATAACAGTGATTATTGTTTATTAAGTTTCAGATAATACATGTTTGGTCGTACTTCACACGGATGACATGTTGTGTATATTAACACGTAACACGTGAGGAAATAAAAGATTAAAAAAAAAAAAAAAATCACCGATATTGGAAAATTACAGACTAACCTATCTGGCAACACTAGTGAAGATGATCTCCATGTTAAAATGAACTGACGGGGATAAGGTGAAGGTGTGGGTTCAGCACCTTTCAGTGCTGCTCCTTATGAAGTTCTCACTATATCAGATTTGTGTGTGGGGGGGAGGACGGTGTTAGTGACACCCCTACGGATCACATGTAACTTTTTTGGTACTCTTTAAGAAAATTTCCCTTAACACCTCTGA
>NC_134777.1:104407311-104409811 GCF_046742065.1 Oratosquilla oratoria | reverse complement strand
AATAAAAATTAAAATAAAAAAATAAATTCATTGGTATAGTTGAATAACAAAAAAACAGGTAAATAGTAAATGATAATAAATTGACATATAACTAATAATAAATGAAAATCAGACAGACAAATTATAACAAAACAAAAACAAATAATATAACATAAATTATAATAATTACAGCATCTTACTTAGGTATTTATCTAAATGATTCTTAAAGCTTCGAACTGAACTACATTGCACTACCTGTGCAGGAAGTTTATTCCATTCATTAACTACACGGTTGGCAAAGTTGTTTCTACCTACTTCCAAATTGAATCTATTTCCGGACAGTTTGAGACCATTGTTTCTTGTCTGATTCTCATTCAATGTGAAAATTTTGTCACTTTTGATGTTGTCAATTCCCTTTAAAATCTTAAAGACCTGTATCAAGTCACCTCTGAGTCTACGTGTTTTTAGGGAAAAACAGATTCATGTGCTTAAGTCGATTTTCGTATGATTTATTTTTGATATTTGGAATCAGTTTTGTGGCTCGCCGTTGTACCTTTTCCAGTCTGTCAATGTCTTTAATGAGATTCGGTGACCATACGGAAACAGCATATTCCAAATGTGGACGAACTAACGATTTATATAGCTTGTTAATGAGTGATGGACTTTTGAAATCAAAAGATCGCGCAATCAAATCCCAGAATCTTATTTGCTTTCTCAGAGGCTGAAATACACTGCTTGGATGATTTGAGGTCGTTACTGATAATTACGCCGAGATCTTTTTCACTATCCACTTTTGTTAACGAATTTCCAAATAACTTGTAATCGTACTTACTGTTATTTTTACCTATGTGCATTACCTTGCATTTACTTGTGTTAAATTGCATTAGCCACTTTTCAGACCATTGCTGTAATTTATCTAAATCTTCTTGAATATCTAATTGGTTTTGAGTGATCATTTGCCCACTCCGCACAGTTTTGTATCATCAGCAAATTTGGAAACAGTAGATTTTAGTCCATTGTCTATATCATTTATATATACTATGAATAGAAGTGGCCCCAAGAACGGAACCCTGAGGAACTCCACTTGCAACATTTTTCCATCCAGAAGTTTTTTCCATTTAAAACAACTCTCTGTTTTCGACCTTTCAACCAATTACTAGTCCAACCTAATAGGCTACCACTTATTCCATGCAAAGCTAATTTAGTAAGTAGTCTTTCGTGTGGGACGGTATCCAAAAGCTTTTGCAAAGTCCTAGATATATTAAATCTATATTGTTTCTTTTGTCATAATTCGAGATAACTGTGTTGTAGAATTCGAGTAAGTTTAGTCACGCAAGAACGTTTCCGTCTGAAACCATGCTGGCTATCATTTATCAAACGGTTACTTTCTAAATGATATTCGATATCATCTCTGATGATAGTTTCCATTATTTTTTCCTACGATCGAAGTCAAACTTATAGGCCTATAGTTATTTGGTTTCTTTTTGTCACCTTTTTTGAATATGGGAGTAACGTTAGCTAGCTTCCATTCTCTTGGGACATCTCCGGATATGATGGATTTCTTGAAAATAATTTCTAATGGAACAACAATCTCATTTTTCATTTCCTTTAAGATTCTTGGATGCCAACCGTCAGGCCCTGGTGTTTTGTTAACTTTGAGTTTGTCTATACACCTTTTAATTTTTTTATTTTGTTATATTTACCGTAGTGAGTAAGTTTACCCCAGACTTTTCACAGGTTTCAGTTTGGAAAAAATTCACTTTGAGGTGTTTCGTTTACGAATACCGAGCTAAAATAATTGTTTAAGAGATTACACATTCCTTCATTTGAATATTCAAGTTGACCGTCAGCAGATAATTGTTACCTATTAATCATATTTGTTGGAAAAAGATGGAAAGACTATGGGAAATGGTATTTGATTCCATATAATTGTATAGATAACTAAATATTGTTGTTATGGAGGGTACAAATGCCTTCAGTGTTTCTGATACATGTTGGGTTGATTTAGTATTCTGTTATCAATAACCAGCGTTTCTTTCCATGTGAACACTATCTCACGTAAGTCAAAGAGATTGTTAAGAATAAATTTGATAAGGATAGAAGCATAACGGAGGGAGAATATTTAAAAATAATAATAATTCTCTTATGTATGGAGATTATTTTCCAGTTATAATAATACGCGACGCTGGTCCATAGGGGCATTTGCTAAATTCATGGAAATGCTAACTGCATAGAACTAATGTTCTCAGTGCACTATAGATGCTAGTTGATACGATATTGTATCCAAGGATCGGAGCGTTGGTTGTTGTTTACAATATGATACTATAGACCGTGGGTCCCAAAGTCGCCTAAATCTTTGATACCAATTTTTTTCCCGTGCCAACGCAGTAAAATAGTACAGACTTCTTTTTCTTCTTCATATTCTTCTTCTTCTTCTTATTGTTATTAATTATTATCATTATCATTATTAGTTATTATTATCATAATTATTATTATTATTATTATTATTATTATTTTTATT
>NC_134777.1:104397311-104402311 GCF_046742065.1 Oratosquilla oratoria | reverse complement strand
ACACACACACACACACACACACACACACACACACACACACACACACTCACACACACACATTTGGAACAATGGGACTCTGTACCCAAATCGCTCGTTTACCCAATGATGTCCAAATATCTCCTTTCTAGTATTTGTTTAACATTCAAACCCTCCTACCTGACCCATCAATCTTTCTTCAGCTTATGAATACCATATCCCATGTACAGTATACACATGATCGATGAAGAATGTCTTGCGTCATGAACTACCACATTTAGGATCCGCGAACGTTGCCTGTCTTTGGTTAACACAAGGCTATGAGCCTAAAGTAATTCTTGATAAGAATTTCGTGTTATCTATGAAGATAGAAGCGTTGGTGAAGTGTCGGGAAAACAATATGCATAGCTCTCTGTCTCCCTCAAGGACTAAGAAAATGGAGAATCACACATAACGTAGACTTGATAAATAAACAATTAATTAGAAATAGATTAAGATGATAAATTAATGAAAATAGAATGTAAACAAAAATAAATTAATAGATAGATTTAGAAATTATATGTAAATAGGAATAGATAAATAAATCAAAACAAATCAGTAAAAGTAATGCAAATAGAAATATAGAAATCACCGCAATTTGAGCTTTATATAAGAATAAAATAAATGAATGAAAATTAAGTAGACAAAAATAGAATAATAGATTTAGAAATTATATGTAAATAGAAATAGATAAATAAATCAAAACAAATCAATAAAAGTAATGCAAATAGAAATATAGAAATCACCGTAATTTGAGCTTTATATAAGAATAAAATAAATGAATGAAAATAAATTAAGTAGACAAAAATAAAATAATAGATTTAGAAATTACATGTAAATAGAAATAGACAAATCAAAACAAATCAGTAAAAGTAATGCAAATAAAAATATAGAAATCACCGCAATTTGAGCTTTATATAAGAATAGAATAAAACTCACGACATTCGTAGAGACCTGGAGCTAACTCTCTCCCTTGTCACAGCATCCCAGGGTGCGCCTCTGGGAGCAAGTGTTTCCTCATTACTGTCCCCACTGGGCAAGTAGAATATCATTCTGTTTTATCATCATTTCGTCTTCCGAACAAGTCCTGTGCTGATGTCTGGTGCGAAATGATATATGACGAAGCCAAAGGAATAATAATGAATTAATGATGATGATAATTATAATAATCATAATTATAATAACCATAATATTGATGCTAATATTGGTGATAATGATGGTAATAAAGATAACAATATCATTGATGATAGCAGCAGCAGCAGCAGCAGCAGCACTACTACTAATAAATTAATAATAGTAATAATGATGATAATAATGATAATGATGATAATAATGATAAGAAGAATGATTCGAAAAGAAGTCGTGAATTAATGCAGTGTGTATTTGAAAAAATATGCCAATATATATCCAAATACCAAAAGACCTCTTCCCCCCTTATAAGGGGGGGGGGTAGCCAGCCAAGTCACACAGCCTTCCTACTCTCATCCGCCACCCAGCTGTTTCCCTTGTATATGTTACAGTAAGAACACGTACCTAGGGATTACGCGTAATCCCTGAATGATTATTCAGTGAATACGCGTAATCCCCGTTTCACTAACCTAACCTAACCTAGGTTAGGTTAAGTTCGGTTAGGTTAGGTTAGGTTAGGTTAGGTTAGGTTAGTGAAACGGGGATTACGCGTATTCACTGAATAAACATTCAGGGATTACGCGTAATCCCTAGGTACGTGTTCTTACTGTAACATATATATCTAAGCATGTATGCTATATAGTATCAGTTCATTATATACACTTGCACTACAAAATTTCATACTTCGACAACCGATAGAAAATATGGTACCGACTCTGGCGGGGTAGAGATAGAGAGAGAATAAAGAAAATGGATTGATGGCAGGGAAGAAGATATAGGAGGAGGAGGAGGAGGAGGAGAGCGAGGAGGCAAAGAACTCGTTACGCTTCCATTCAAATCCATTCAGGCAGTCCGGAGGACGGTGCTCAGAAGGCTTGCATAGGTCAAGGAAGAGTCTAAGGAGGAGGAGGAGGCGGAGGAGGAGGGGGTGAAGTTAGTAGGGGGAAGGAGATGAAGGAGCAAGGGGGGAGGAGGTAATAGAGCAGGGAGTGGAGTAGGGGTGGAGAAGGAGGTGGAGCAGGGAGTGAGAGGTGGAAGGAGAGGAAAGGTGGTGGAATGGGATGGAGGAGGTAGGTTGAGAAGTTTAGGGGGAGGAGGTGGAAGAGGAGGAGGGGAGGAAGAGAGTGACAAGAGGGAAGAAATTAAGGAGTAGGGTGACCAGGGGAAAAAGAAAGGTTTAGTTGTTGGAGAAGAAGAGGAGGAGGAGGAAGAAGAGGAGGAGGATCAGTAGGAGGAATATGAACAATAGTAGTAGGAGGAGGATGGAGAAGAGGAAAGGGGACAGGGAGAAGAGAAGAAGGAGGAGGAGGAGGAGGATCAAGAGAAGGAAGATGAACAGAAGGAGAAAAGAAGGAGGAGGAGGGAGAAGAGGAAGGGAAGGAGGAGGGAGAAGAAGAAGAGGAGGGAGAAAAGAAGGAGTAGAAGGAGGAGGAGGAGGGAGAAGAGGAAGGGGAGGAGGAGGGAGAAGAAGAAGAGGAGGAGGGAGAAAAGGAGTAGGAGGAGGGAGAAAAGGAAGAGGAGGAGGAGGGACAAGAAGAAGAGGAGGAGGGAGAGAAGAAGGAGTAGGAGGAGCAGGAGGAGGGAGAAGAGGTAGGGGAGGAGGAGGGAGAAGAAGAAGAGGAGGAGGGAGAGAAGAAGGAGTAGGAGGAGGAGGAGGGAGAAGAGGAAGGGGAGGAGGAGGGAGAAGAAGAAGAGGAGGAGGGAGAAAAGAAGGAGGAGGAGGAGGAGGAGGAAGATGAAGATGGAGTAGGGCGATGAGCTTCTGTCCCTGGGGAGTACGGCATCGAAGAGGTGGAGTCTTCGAGGTGGTAAAGGAGAGACTTAAGGAGTGATTGGAGTTTGAAATATCTCCCATTCTTCTTTGAGAGGAAAATAGTCTCCAATAATAAAAGAACGCTATGTAGCTCTGGTCCGTATGGGTGTCCCTAAGATCGTCATAATATAAAATCCTTGATGCTCATGCAGTTGATACCCTGTACTAGAATGTTAGAAATTATGAGAAAGAAGGATGAGAAGAGGAAGAGAAGGAAGATGAAGAGGGAAAAGAGGAAGAGAAAGAATGGAAGAAGAGGAAAAGGAGAGGAAAGATTGTTAGGTAGGAGAAGAGTAGAGAGAGAGAGGAATAGGAGGAGGAGGAGGAAGAGGAAGAGGAAGAAAAGGAAGACAGAATCAAGGAAGAGAACGTGAGAAGCTGTTAGAGAGGCCTATGTTCTGCAGTGGACTCGAAAAGGCTGATTTGTTGATTGATGCGCGCGCACACACGCACACACACACACACACACACACACACACACACACACACACACACACACACACACACATACTACGACTCGTGGCGCAGTGGTAGAGTTCTCAACTACTACCACGGTGGTCTGGGTTCGAATCCTGCCCAGGGCTGAAATAATTTCAGTATCGCTGCACTGAGGGTCGATACTCCAACTCTCATGGGTGGAGAGTTGGGGGAGGGTGCGTGTAATGTCACAGCATTATCCATAGATCGGTCATATGAGCTCTGAGCTCTCTTCCTGGAGGGAAATAGCTGTCGATCACGAGTCCGACGCGTGATCCAAGACCATGATGAACCACACACACGCACGCACACACACACACACACACACACACACACACACACACACACACACACACACTCACACACTCACACATACACATACACACACACAGGCCTTTGTAGGCGTATACGTTAATATTAACTTTGTTTTTTTGCTCTATATTAACAATGATAAACATGAATTATTTCCCATGTTCAAAGTTTGGTTAATACTTATTGATTTACCTCTTTATTTATTTATTTATTTGTTATTTTAATTATTTGTGTTTTTTATTTAAAGTCTGTACACGTGGTCAAGTATATTTTATTTAATTCAATAATAACTTATTGTGTATATATTGTATTTACAAGATTTTTACAACTTGCATCGAATGAACAAGTGTCATGATATTTTTGTTTATATTTTTTGCTATGTCTCGTGGAAATATATGTATTGTTTTGTCAATTTTATTTCCGCAGAAGAGAAGTGGAGTTGAAAAATTATTAGAAACTTGTTGATGTATTAGTCTTTTGTGATGTGCGTCCTGATGTGTTAGTTTTGTTGATGCATTTGACGGTGCTCGGAAGGTTTTGAAATAATTAATCCGCGTGGAATGGGGTCGCTTGCAAGACTGTTGACATCGCAAACTTCTTCCAAGATTCTAAGAAGGTCAGAAGGAGGAGGAAGAAGAAGAAGAAGAAGAAGAAGAAGAAGAAGAAGAAGAAGAAGAAGAAGAAGAAGAAGAAGAAGAAGAAGAAGAAGAAGAGGAAGAAAAAGAAGGGAAAGACGTAATGAAAAAGATGGAAAGTTGGAGGAAGAGGAGGAAAAAGAGGAGGGTTAAGGAAGAGGAGAAAAGAGAGGAGGGTTAAGGAAGAGGAGGAAGAATAGGAGGGTCAAGAAGAGGAAGAAGAGGTAAAGGAAGAAGAGGAGGAGGAAGAGGAGGATGAAGAAGAAGAGAGTCAAGTAGATGGAGGAGGATGAAGACATAATGGACGAGTAAGAGGAGGAGGAAGAGGAAGACGTGATGAAGAGGATAGGAAGTGGGAAGAAGAAGAGGTTAAAAGAAGAGGAGGAATAGAAGGAAAGGGAAGAAGAGGAAGAGGGTGAGGAAGACGGAGAAGGAGAATAAGAGGGTCAAAGAGGAGGAGAAGTAGGATAAAGAGAATGAGGAAGAGGATGAGAGGAGGAAGACGTATACGTGACCGTGGAGGAAGAGGATGGGGAGGGGGGAGGAGGAGGAGGAGAAGGAAGACGTGATCTTCAAGGAAGATGAAGGAGAGGGTTCAAGGAAGAGAAGGAAGAGGACCA
>NC_134777.1:104379811-104394811 GCF_046742065.1 Oratosquilla oratoria | reverse complement strand
ATATTAAAAAAAAATTAGTTTTGCATAGTGTATTTAGAAAAGGTAAGTTACGTTTAATTTATTATAGCATTAAAATGACAAAATTTTGAGGTTTTAAGATTTGTATTATATGGGTATTGTACGAATGATGGAAGAACCTATATGTTTCTGTATGTGTGTATGTGTATGATAATATTGATAACTGGGGTGCAAGGGGTGTTTCGTATGGTAAGGGTTAGACAGAAGGTCCTGCACTGGAAACCCACAGCCCCACAGTCGGCAACAATTCTTAGTCTTTCACATAGATCCCTCTGGGAAGAATTGTTGGATTTTTTGTCTATTTTATATTGATAGAACAAAGGTTCTCAACATTGGCGGAGTGCGAGTGAGATTGAAAAAATATCTTCTCTCTCTGACATCATTAAGTCATAGTTAGTTCAATTTGAAAGACAAAAGAAATACGATCTTTGTACTCAGTGACCACTCAAGCTCATTCCACGAAATGTGCTCTCTCGCCTTACAGTGTTGTCAAGACAAACAAGAATACGTAACTTTGGGACAGTCCTCTGGCCGTTTCCGGTTACTTGGGGGCCGTGGGTCTACTGCAAAGCCTATCTTTCTTATTTCCCATCTGTGCGCTATTTTTTTCTTTTTTTTTTGTAAAATTTTGTGTATAGTACAAATATTATGTATATATACAGTATATATAGATTTTTTTTTGGGGGGATCATAACAATGATTTGAATAAAGACAGACGTGGCAACAGCGCTTTCTCCCCTTGTTGACACACCGAGGTGTTACAGGTGAGGCAAATGAGATGGGGTATAGGTAATCGTTGCTTTAATCCTAAAGAACTATACTTATTGTACTATACAGTATACAGTAGCATCCTTTGCTATTCACAGAATATAAAGAAAAATGTTCCAAATAGCACATAGATGGGAAATAAGAGAGAGAGGGGACACTATATGTTGATGTGGTAGAATGGACTACTTAGAGTGCACTGAATAAAGATTAAGTTGGTAGGGATCTTTGGATCAGTCCGGAGACAGAAAGCCAGCCCACCAGGGCTGCACTCCCTATGGTGGTGAAGTTGACGAAGGTAGGACATTCTCATCGACATCAATGAAATAAGACACGATTATTCCGTAGACTTTGTATGTATGATTCTGTGTTTCCTCCCCCCCTTCATCCAAGTTTATAGGGTGTAACTTATCAATTGAATTTTCTTCTCTTATTAATTATTCTCTTCCCTTTAATGTTAAGGTTTCTTTATGACTGTTTTAATTCTATTTATCTATTCGTTTATTTGTTTATTGATCTCTAGAAATTTGTTTTTATTGATTCACAGGCAATGACTGGGACGGCTTCTGCGTTGTGTCTACTTTTCTTTCAAACCAGTCTTCCTCCTTTATTCCCTCACTTATTTTTCTATTCATTTATTTATTTATCTGTTTATTTACTTGTTTCTTTATTGACAAGTATTTATTTGTTTATTTTCAATCTGTTCGCTCGTGACATCTCAGTCTTCTCTTCTCTCTTCTCTCTTCTCTCTTCTCTCTTCTTTCTTCTCTTCTCTTCTCTTCATTCTCACTCTTCTCTCTTCACGTTAACAATCACTCTCTTTTCCCCTTCTCATCCTGTCCCTATTTTCCCCTTTCCCCTCCTCCCCTTTCCCCTTCTTTTCCTCTTTTACTCCCCTCTCTCCTTCCCTTCCCACAGTATCCATGGTCTTGGATCACGTGTTGGACTCGTGATCGACAGCTATTTCCCTTCCGGAAGAGAGCTCAGAGCTCATATATGACCGATCTATGGATAATGCTGTGACCTTAAATGCACACACACACCCAACTCCCCGCCCACGAGAGTTGGAGTAACAACCCGCAGTGCAGCGATACTAAAATTATTTCAGCCCGAGGCGAGATTCGAACCCGGACCACCGTAGTGGCAGCCGGGAACTCTACCAACTGCGTCACGAGTTATGTGTGTGTGTGTTTGCGTGTGTGTGTGTGTGTGTGTGTGTGTGTGTGTGTGTGTGTGTATGTGTTTACCTAATTATATGTTCCTAATTCTAGTACATAGGAAAGGAACAACGTTTGTTAAATCCCATTTCTTACTCTATAATTGATCAAACTTAGAATATATATATATATATATATATATATATATATATATATATATATATATATATATATATGTGTGTGTGTGTGTGTGTGTGTGTGTGTGTGTGTGTGTGTGTGTGTGTACATATATATATATGTATATATATATACATACATACATACATTGTGTATGTGTATTTAACATTCGGTCTAGCAAAATGTGTAGATATGTTTTTCTCCAGGAAGAAAGAACCGAAAACATCTCCATTAGTTTCTCCTACTTGTCCTTCAGCCTCTCAAGAAGCCACAATACAATTTTGTTTGCGCAGACCTTTCTATATCTTCTTGTCTTTCTTCAGTGAAGTTTTATCATTTCCTCGTTGTACCACTGCATCTTATAGACATGGATGTCTTTCAGGGAAAGATTTTTTTTTTTTTTTTTTACTCGTTTTTCATAATTTTTGTACCTCTGTTGGCGGTGATCTATATTTCGTCTCTCTCTCTCTCTCTCTCTCTCTCTCTCTCTCTCTCTCTATCTATCTATCTATCTATCTCTTTCTATCTATCTATCTATCTTATGTCTCTTTTTCTTTCAACTGTCTCTCGGCTTGTCTTCGTTATTGTCCTCTCTTTTTTTCTATAATCTGTTCCATCTCTCTCTCTCTATCTATCTATCTATCTATCTATCTATCAATCTAACTATCTCTTTCAACCGTCTTTCGTATTGTCTTCGTTATCGTCCTTTTTTTTCTATAATCTGTTCCATCTCTCTCTCTCTCTCTCCTCTCTCTCTCTCCTCTCTCTCTCTCTCTCTCTCTCTCTCTCTCTCTCTCTCTCTCTCTCTCTCTCTCTCTCTCTCTCTCTCTCCTCTCTCTTCCTCTTATTTAACGCCTTATCTCCGCAAAAGTTTTCTCTCACATCCTTTCTCCTCCTATCTACTCCTCTCTCATTCTCTTTTCTCCTCTCTCCTCTCTATTCCTCTCTCTTCCTTTTTCCTCATCTCTCCTCCTCTCTCCTCCTCTCTCTTCCTCTCTCTTCTTCTCTCTTCTCTCCTTCTTCAGCCCTCCGCATCATCTTAAAACTCCAATCAAAGCGGAGCGAAGAAGTCAACATAATTAATTGGGACATTACAGCAGTTTTGCTCTCCTTGGCCAGCTCATTTAGAAAAACAAATATCAAATTTTCTGTGGGAGGATGAAGTGTGTGGGAGTTTTATTTCGGGTTAGGGGGAGTTGGGGGAGCAGGTGGGAGAGAGGGACGAGGGGAAATGGGAAAAGTTGAGTTTGATGGAGCTGTTGATGGTTGGTGGGTGATATGGTTGATACTGAGAAAGAATTGGTGGTAGGAACGTTGATAAGAAGTGAAGAAGCGTCGATGGTGGTCGTGGTGGCAGCGACTCGAGACTACGACCTCTGGTGTCATTATTACGACCGTTATCGCCACGACGGCCACGACTACGACTGTGATTAAGACATTGACGAAAATGAACGACCACGATTTCGTTGACGAGTTCGACGAAGACGGCTTCGAAGAAGATGAATGTGACGAAGATATCTCCTACGAAGACTTCTTCAGTGACGAAAATGAACGACCACGATTTCGTTGACGAGTTCGACGAAGACGACTTCGAAGAACATGAATATGACGAAGATGTCTCCTACGAAGACTTCTTCAATGAAGACGCCTTCGTCGAAGACAATTTCAAGGAAGACAACTCAGACGAAGGCAACAGTCGATAACAATATGACGTTAGACAACGACGACAGTCAAAAAGAAAAGAAAAAGAACGACATCTTCGAAGACAACAACGGAACCTTGAAGAGCCAAGACAGCTTCAAGCAAATGATTCAGGGGAACCAATTTTTTTTTTTTTTTTTTTTTTCTTTTTTTAGGAACCTGAAGAAGAAGAAGAAGAAGTACATTGATAATGATGCGGTAGCCGATGTATTGCAGAGCGAATAAAAGATGGAATCCTTCCTGCCTCAGTTGAATCAAATTGTTCTTCGTCAAACAGGACAAACTAATTAAATTGCGCCCTCCCTCTTAACCCCCTTTCGTACAGGGTGCCCCTTTTCCTTCTGACCCAGGTGTCGCCAGGTGATTTTATTCATCTCCGTGGTTAGTCCACTCTGTAGAGAAGGGGTAGGGACGCTCATGTGAATCTCAATAAAATCGTCCGACGGCAGTAAAAGTACCAACTGGTATGCAAAGGGAGTAAGGTTATATCCCGTGGGGATTTGAGATGGTTTCAAGAGGAGGAGGAGGAGCAGGAGGAGGAGGAGGAGCAGGAGGAGGAGGAGAACGAGGAAGCACGTAGTAGGAGGAGAACGAGGAGAAAATTTGTTGTAGAAGGAACCTCGTTGGAAGAAGAGGAGGAGGAGGAGGAGGAGGAGAAGCTCGTAGGAGGAAGAGTAGGAGGAGGAGGAGGGGGCGGCTCGTAGTGAGAGTAGGAGAGCTTGTAGTAGCAGGAGGCTTGTAGAAAGAGGAAGAGCAGGAGGAGGAGAAGCTCATAGAAGGAGGAGGAGGAAGAGCAGGAGGAGGAGAAGCTCGTAGTGAGAGTAGGAGAGCTTGTAGTAGGGGGAGGCTTGTAGAAAGAGGAGGAGCAGGAGAAGGGGGAGGAAGCTCGTAGGAAAAGGAAGATTACCAGGAGGAGGAGCAGTAGCAGGAGGAGGAAGAGGAAGAGTAATTTCGTAGGAGGAGGAGGAGGAGCAGGAGGAGACTGAAGTTTCTCGTCGGAGGTAAAAGTAATGGGCAGTAAGAGGCACCATATCCTTCTGCAATTACTCCCATCCACACTCCCTCGTAAGCCATAACCTTCCTCCATACGATCAGATCCACCGCCAACTCCACCGCCAATTCCACCACCACCACCTCCACCACCACCACCTCCACCAATTGCACCAGCTCCCACCAATTGTATCACCAACTCCACCACAACTTAGTTCGACCACCACTATCACCACCACTGTCACCACAAATTCCACCACGAAATATACCACCAACTTCACTATCACCAACTCCACCACCACCAACTCCACCACCAACTCCACCACCACCAACTCCAGCACAACCAACAACTCCACCACCATCAACAACTCCACCAACATTAACTCCGCCACCAACAACTCCACCAACACCAATTCACCACCACCAACAGCTCCACCATCACCAACTCCACTACCACCAACAGCTCCACCATCACCAACTCCACCACCACCAACAACTCCACCACCACCACTAACTCCACCACCAACAACAACTCCACCATCACCAACTCCACCACCACCAACTCCACCACCACCAACTCCACCACCACCAACAACTCCACCAACATTAACTCCGCCACCACCAACTCCACCAACACCAATTCACCACCACCAACAGCTCCACCATCACCAACTCCACTACCACCAACAGCTCCACCATCACCAACTCCACCACCACCAACAACTCCACCACCACCACTAACTCCACCACCAACAACAACTCCACCATCACCAACTCCACCACCACCAACTCCACCACCACCAACTCCACCACCACCACCAACTCCACCACCAGCACCAACTCCAATTCCAACAAAGCGAGATATATGTTTCTACCCAGATCAACGGATCTTGAGTGTCTATTGCCAAGTCTCTTGCCCTCCTTATCTTGTCGATATTTGCCCCCTACCTCCTCCCCTCCTCCCTCCTCCCTCCTCCTTCCTGCCTCCTTCCTTCCTCCTCCCTTCTCTCGCCTCCATCCCCTCCTCTCCGTTCATCTCCCTTCCTTCCTCCCTCCTCCCTCCTTCCTCTTCCTTCTCTCTCCTCCCTCGTTTCCTCTCATCTCCCCTCCTCTCCCTCCCTTCCTCCCTACTCCTCTCTTCCCTCTTCCCTCGTCTCCTCTCCTCTACCCTCCCTTCCCCTCTACTCCCTCCTCCCTATTCCCTCCTCCTTTCTCTCTCCTCCCTCCTCTCCTTTCTCCTCTTCTCCCTTCCCTTCCTCCCTACTCCCCTCCTCTCTGCCCTTCCCTCCTGTCTCCTCCTCCCTCCTATCACCTCCTCTCCCCTATTCCATCCTCCCTCCTATCCCATCCTCCCTCCTATCCCCTCTCCCTCCTATCACCTTCCTACTATCCCCTCCTACTTCTTATCCCCTCTTCCCTCCCTCTCTCTCTCTCCTCTTTCCCCATCTTCCTCCCCTCCATTCCCCCCTCGTTCATCCCAATTTCAGGAGACTGTCAAAATATTCCTCCTCCTCCTCCTCCTCCTCCTCCTCCTCCTCCTCCTCCTCCTCCTCCTCCTCCCCTTCCTTCTCCTTCTCCTCCACTTTGGCTTCCACTCCACTCCCTCTTCATCCCTTCATGACCTTGTCTCTCCCATTCAGTGTTTGTTTGGGTCAGTCTCCCCTTTCCCCTTTCCCCTTTCCCCTTTCCCCCTTCTCCCTTCCCGTTCCCCTTCCACCTCCCTCTCACGTCCCCCTCTCCTTTCCCTTTCCTTTCCTTTCCTTCCCCCTTCCCCTCTTTTTTCTCCTTCCCCCTTTCCTTCCCCCCTCCTCTTCCTCTCTCCATCCCTCATCCCCTCTCCTTTCCCCTTCCTCTTCCTCTCTCCTTTCCTCACCCCCTCTCCTTTCCCCTTCTCTCATTCCACCTTTCCCTCCTCCTTTCCCGTCCCCTATCTTTATAGTTTCTTCTTTTCCCTCCTTCTACCCTTTCCTTCCCCTTTCCCCTCTTCTTCTCCATTCCCCTCCCTTTGTCCCTATTCCTCTCTTTGCCCCTTTCTCTCGTCCCTTTCCTCCTCTCTATTTTACTCTTCCCTCCCTTTCACCACGTACTCCATCCAATATTTTTTTCTTTTTCTTTTTCTTTTCTTATTATATTTTTTCTTTTCTCTTTTATAGTGAAATATTTCATTCTTTTTGTGAAATATTGGTTATATTAAATATCATTCTTCCAATGCTTTCCACTGTAGGTCCCTTTCAGAAACCATCGCTTCTATCCTTTCGGACGATGTAGCACCTAAAAGGTGGCAGATATTTAGTGTGTTTTGCTTGTCATTATTATTATTTTTTTTTTTTTGTAATTTATTTTACTTTGTAATGTTTTATTTAATTCTATTCTATTTTTCCTATTTTATTTCATTTTATTCCATTTGATTTTTATTCGTTTATCGCAACAAAGTTATGGCGTACCACATTGGTAAAATGATACAAATGACCCACTTTCGGAGAAGAATAGGCGAAAGTAAAGAGATCCGTCAATTTCGATCACTAACTGTGATCCTCTTCATCTGCTGAAGAGGATCACAGATAGTGATCGAAATTTACGGATCTCTTTATTTCGCCTATTCTTCTCCGAAAGTGGGTCATTTGTATAATTATTCGCTTATGTTTTCTGATGTCTTGGTTTTGATTCTCTCTTTTTGTGCCCCAGGATCTTCCATCCTATTTTATGTCTCTTTCCTATCTTTCTCCCTCTCCCTCCCCCCTCTCTCTCTCTCTCTCTCTCTCTCTCTCTCTCTCTCTCTCTCTCTCTCTCTCTCTCTCTCTCTCTCTCTCTCTCTCCTTCTCTCCCCCCTCTCTCTCTCTATCTCTCTCTCTCTTCCCCCCTCTCTCTCTTTCTATCTCCCCTCCTCTCTCTTTCTCTCTAACTGAAACGAAATAGAAGTCATCTTATGGTTGGATATATATTAGATCACAGTTTATTATATTTAATCCCTCTAAGTCTAATACAAGCATATTTCAACATATACAATAATACGCAAGACTTATCAGGACTTATATTTGTCTAAAGTGAAAGTCAGGTCAGATGAAAGTTGACCTTTGACCTTTTCTTAATCCTTTTTGATTAACTTTAACCGCCGTGTTACGATTCACAGCCAGTTATCCCCCACAGTGTGCTCCCCCCCCCACCATGCACTCGTTGCCAAATGTCGCCAAAGTCTATTTATTTTAACTTGGCGGGAATGTATCATCAGGAAAGGAAGACAACATCGGCCATTGGATCTGCAGTTTAGAAAATATATAGAAAAAATATATAGAATTGCATAAAAAAAATATCAATTAGATCTTCTAGCGATAGTTAGACCCATCCTTGACTATGCGGTACAGTTTTAGTCTCGAAGAATGACCAAAATGATACATGGACTCGGAAATTTGCCTTACGAAGAGAGGCTTAGGCACTAAACTTACACTCTCTGGGAAGACGCAGAGTGCGGGGTGATCTAATAGAAGTGTTCAAGTGGATCAAAGGCTATAACAAGGGTGAAGCAAACTAGGTCATCATAAAAAAACAACAGAGCAGGACTCGCAGTAATGGGTATAAACTGGACAAATTTAGATTTAAGAAGGAAATAGGCAAGAATTGGTTTACTAATAGGGTGGTCGATGAATGGAATAAACTTAGTAACCATGTAGTAAGCGCTGAAACTATCAGTTGTTTTAAAAAACGATTAGACAACTTTATGGATGGGGATGACAGGTGGTGATGGATACGGAGCTGCCTAGTGTAGGCCTTATGGTCTCTTGCAGTCTCCTTTATTCTTATGATCTTATGTTCTGGCACTAAATAGAATAGCGTATATGAAGTACATCATCATAGCCAATCAAATAAAGATTGTAAATTACTTAAGCGTTAAAGTTCACACAAGACCAAGAAAAAATAATTAAGTCTTTGATTGATTGAGATCTGAGAATTGGAAGCTAACCTATATGGCAATTCTTGTGTAGATAATCTCTTTCTGAAGAAATGAAGGGTTCTTTGTTTAATTGATTAGTCTTATGATGTCACTCCAACCTTTTCATTGGATGAGATTGCTGTGACGTCATCAGTCGTAATATATCATCATGTGGGAGTGTCGTCGCCTCCCCATTCTCATCATCGTCATCGTCGTCATGATAATCATCATCGTCGTCATCATCATCATCATCATCATCATCATCATTATCATCATCATCATCACTACTGTCATTACATTATTACTGTCGTCACCAGTATCACCATCATCACTATCACTACCATTATCACCACCACCATCGCTATCATTGCCATCATCACCATCATCATCATCATCATCATCATCATCATCATCATCATCATCCATCACTATCATCACCGCCACCACCATCAGCAACACCGCCACTACCACCACCAGAATCATCACCACAGATAATATATAATCAAATGGAGTATATAAAAGTATATTGTAGTATATTACAATACAGGATATATATCATATATATATATATATATATATATACATATATATATATATATATACATATATAAAATATGAATGGACACACACACACACACACACACACACACACACACACACACACACATTCGGTGGCGCGGTTGGTAGAATCCCCGACTGTAACTACGGTGGTCCGGGTTCGAATCCTGCCCAGGGCTGAAATAATTTCAGTATCACTGCGCTTCGAGTCGTTACTCCAACTCTCGTGGGCAGGGAGTTGGGTGTGTGTGTGTGCGTGTAAGGTCACAGCATTACCCATAGATCGGTCATACGAGCTCTGAGCTCTCCTCCGAGAGGGAAACAGCTGTCGATCACGAGTCCATAACGTGATCCAAAAGACCAAAGTGAAACACACACACACACACACACACACACACACACACACACACACACACACACACACACATACACACACACACACACACACACATACACACACGCACACACTTTCACATGCATGCATATTCTCTATTAATTAATTTCAGTGTTAACCATGCATGCATGCATGTATACAGGCGCATCATATTTCTCATTAGATTCATTTCATATTCATGCATGGATGCGCATGTTTATTACTTTTGTATCTATATCTTTTATATCTGTCCATTGCTACAATTTATTTTATTTTATTTATGTATTTTTGTCTAATTGTTCCTATTTTCTTTTGCCCTTTGTTGTTCATTTTAATTTATCTATCATTTATTAATTTATTTAATTTTTTATCATTTATTTATTTGTCGTCTATATGTCTTGTATGTGTTGGTTTCTTTTTATTTTAATTTTTATCTACTTATCTATTTGTTTTTTTTATTATTATTGTCATTATTATTATCATTGTTGTCGTTGTTTTTGTTGTTGTCGTCGTCGTTGTCATTATCATCACTGTTGTATTTTATTTTATTTTATGTAGCTATATATCTTGTTATTGTTTTTATTTATTTATTTATTTATTTATTTGTTTATCTAGCCAAAGGAAACTTCCCAATATGTTGAGGTGATTTATTTGTCTTTTTCCTGTTTTTCATTTTGTTCGTGTATTGTGGTCTCGCGAGGAAACATTTTATGTAGAAGTTACCCACACTCCCTTGCATTGACGAGGAGGTCTTGGGCGCCACGGAAATGAATAAAATCGCCTGTCGGTAGTCAGAGGAGGAAAGGGAGAGTACCGTCCGATACGGAAGGGGATCATCGAGAGAGGCTATACCCTCTTTCCCTAAGTCGTTTAAGAAAACTGGTTTAAGTTAATATCAATATCATTACGTACACACACACACACACATACACGGCTCGGTGGCGGATTGGTAAAGGATTGGTAAAGCACTGGCCTCACAAGCCAGAGAACCGGGGTTCGATTCCCCGGCCGGGCGGAGATAAGTTGGGTTTGTCTCCTTTCACGTGTAACCCCTGTTCACCTAGCAGTGAGTAGGTACGGGACGTTAGTCAAGGAGTTGTGACCTTGCTGTCCCGGTGTGTGGTGTGTGAGTGGTCTCAGACCTACCCAGAGATCGGCAAATAATGAGCTCTGAGCTCACTGCCGTAGGGTGGTGTCTGGCTGTCTCGACAGAGACTGCAGCAGATCCGAGGTGGTGAATACACACACCACATATACACACATATATACATACACATATACACACACATACATACAAACATACATGCACGTGCATGAAAACATATATGCACACACACATACACCCACACACACACGCACACACACACACACACACACACACACACACACACACACACACACACACACATACACACACACACACACACATATCATATACACATACACACGTTCAGAAACCTAGACATTCATTTCTATTAATTAATGAGTCCTGAGGGACGTATTCGTTCCTAAATTCAGTGATGATAATTCTAGATTCATGCCCCCCCATCCCTCCTCTCTTCGTCTCCCTCCCACCTTTCCCCCCCCCTTTCAAAATGTAGGTCAGGATGTCTGTTTTTTCAGTTATGGCTTTTCACGGGTAAAATCAATATCTCTCTCTCTCTCTCTCTCTCTCTCTCTCTCTCTCTCTCTCTCTCTCTCTCTCTCTCTCTCTCTCTCTCTCTCTCTCCTGTTTCTCTGAACATTAGAACATAAGAATGAAGGAGACTGCAATAGACCATATAACCTACACTAGGCAGTTCCTTGCCCATTACCATTTATCATCCCCATCCTTAAAGTTGCTTAACCTTTTATCAAAACAACAGATAGTTTCAACGCTCACTACATAGTTACTAAGTATATTCCATTCGTTGACCGCTCTATTGGTAAATTATTTCTTGCCTATATCCTTCTTAAATTTAAATTTGTTTAGTTTAATTCCATTACTGTGAGTCCTGCCCTGCTGTCTTAATGTGATGACCTTGTTTGCATCCCCTTGATCTACGTGAACACCTCTATTAGATCCAGAGAGTGTAAATTAAGTTGGCTAATTCTGTCCTCGTAAGGTAAATTTCTGATCCCATATATCATTTTGGTCCTCTTCTGTACTGATTCTAGGGAATTGATTTCCATTCTATAGGACGGAGACCAAAACTGTACCGCATAGTCAAGGATGGGCATAACTAACGCCAGATAGAGTTTGATAACAACCTCTACACTTTTATTTATAACCGTTGTATTAATGAAACCTAATGCTCCGTTAACTCCATTCCTGGCACTAATGCACTGTTTCCTAGATTTAAGGTCAGGAGTCGCTAGAACTCCCAAGTCACTCTCGAACTCAGTTTTCTCTAAAATTGGGCTATCTAAGATACACCTGCTTTTTAGCTTGTGTACACCTACGTTTAACACGCTGCACTTTGAAATATTGAAGTCCATTTGCCATTTCACCGACCATGTGAACAAATTGTTAAAAATCTTCCCACAGAATCTCGGCGTCTTTTCCTGACTTAATTGAGCTTCTTATTTTAGCGTCGTCCGTATACTTACTAACATCACTATTAATCCCATTGTCCAAGTCGTTTAGATACATAATAAACGATAAGGGACCCAAAACCGAGTCCTGGGGTACTCCACTAGAAACACTCCCCCATTTAGATTTTACACCGTTTATGGTGACACACTGTTTTCTGTCACTGATCCAAGATCTAATCCATTCAAACACTTTTCCTTATATGCCATGGGTTTTGACTTTATTTAGTAGTCTCTGGTGGGACACCTTGTCGAACGCTTTGCTAAAGTCAAAGTAAATAAGATCGTAACTATCATTGTTGTCTGACGCTTTGAAGACATTAGTGTGAAACGATAGAAGATTAGTTACACATGGCTTACCTTTGGTGAACCTATGCTGTGAGTCACGAATCAAATTATGTCCCTCGATGTGATCTCTGATTCAGTTAGCTATTTTTTATTCAAGCATTTTACCTAGAACTGATGTCAAACTGATTGGCCTGTAGTTGTACATAGACGATTTATCTCCCATTTTGAAAATAGGAACAATATTTGCCTGCCCCTAAGTAATAGGCACAAAACCAGTGTTTACCGACTTACTAGATATTTTTGTTAACTGGTAGCAGATCTCAAATTTGCACTCTTTAAGTACTCCCATAAATTTTTCGTCTGGACCCGAGTATTTTGTAGTTTTAAGTCTATCAATCTGTCTACTACTGAACTAATGCTGATGTTAGTTTACTTCCCTCACCAAATTGAAAATCGGGTTGCTGTCAGGTACTATATCTAACTTCCCCTTTGTAAATACCACGAGAAAATATTTGTTAAACGCCTCGTTTATATTTCCCCCGAATCTATCATGATATAGTCGTTTTTAATTGGGCCTATCCTTTCCTTAGTTTTTGTTCTGTAGAGATTAAAGAAGCCCTTTGGGTTGGATCTCGCTTGTATGGCAACCATAATTTCGCAGTTACGTTTCGGTGTGCGCGTGTTCTTGTTAACCAGTCTAGCCATATCGTTGTATTGAGATCTATGGTATGTTTCCCTGTTTTTGATCCTGGCATAATGCCCTCTTCTTCTGGGCTGACCGTGGATCCTACCGTGTCATAGTCCTCAGCGTTGGTCTCGTATGTGATCAATTGTCCTAAATATTTTCTCAGATTATCAAAATTGGCTCTCCTGAAGTCAGGTACTAGATCGTTATTCGTACTATTCATATCTTATTTCTTGATCGCTTGAAACTAGATTATCTCCCACTTTTACGTTTCTCATTAGATCCTCATTGTTAGTTAATAATAACTCCTGAGTATTCTCTCCCCTCATAGGATTGGTAATCATTTGTTTTAGGAAATTATCTTGTACCATATCTAGAAAATTTTGCGCTCCCTGATCTTAATTCTCCCAGTGAATGTTTCTATAGTTGAAATCCCCCACAATCACATATATTTAGTACCGGGACTCCCTGCGAATGTCTTAAAAAGGGGTTTAGTCTGCTCAGTGCTATGGTTGCGACCAAAGGTTATTGTGTATTTGTGTCTACCTGTGTTTTTGTCCGTATGTCTGCCTACCCGTCTGTGGTGTATAAGTCCTGAAGACCAAGTCCCGGACTGGTCGGTCCTTCTCTCTTTCCCAACATTCTGGTTTCGGGAAGAGCAGGAGGGTGTGACTCCTCTCTCTCTCTCTCTCTCTCTCTCTCTCTCTCTCTCTCTCTCTCTCTCTCTCTCTCTCTCTCTCTCTCTCTCTCTCTCTCTCTCTCTCTCTCTCTCTCTCTCTCTCTCTCTCTCTCTCTCTCTCTCTCTCTCTCTCTCTCTCTCTCTCTCTCTCTCTCTCTCTCTCTCTCTCTCTCTCTCTCTCTCTCTCTCTCTTTCTATGTAGCTATCAGTACTGAAATTAATTGACACCCAGACTGAAGAGATATACTGTTAATAAAATAATCTTTAGTTTTATATCTTTTGCATTATATTAGTTTTTCTGTAACCTAAATCTAAAATTTTCTTTCATTCCCTTGTCGTAACATTGTCAAAGATTTTTGCCATAAATCCGCAACAAAGAAAAGGTGAGCCTTAAAAAAAAAATCTTATTCCCTGAACAACAAACGGGGGAAAGGTCATGTCAGGTGATCCCTTGAGACAAGGGTCCCAGCACTGAGTGCCGCTTGCAGGTCAGTGCCACAGGTCAAGCGTGCCACGCACAGGTCAGAGGCTGATTTAATACCGTGAGGTCACCGGTACACTTACCTCCTCCTTAAATATATGTATATATGTATATATATATATATATATATATATATATATATATATATATATATATATATATATATATATACACGTGTGTGTGTGTGTGTATATATTTATAATAACTAAAGCACTATACCTTGCTTTTTCAGTAGGTTCTCATATTAAAGTACTTTTATTGAGATTAATGAGCGAATTTGAAAAATAGTGCTCCTTCAAAATATACTATATATATATATATATATATATATGTATATATATATATGTCTGTATGTATGTATGTATGTATATAATTATCAATGAGACATGGTTTAGGAATCTAAAAACGTAAATGGCTAAGAGCTGTTGACCCTGTTTTTGCTGGTGGAGCATCGCTCTTGAAGACCATGACAAGTGTTCTCTTGTGTCTTGGGGATTTGACATTTCATGGTTTTTATTTGAAAATGTGAATGTTGTCCATTTTTATTCGTCGAACTCTTTCATTCGCTTTATACAGTCAAGATTTTTTTTTTTTTTTTTTTTTTTTTTTTTTAAACCATGGTGACTGTT
>NC_134777.1:104364811-104372311 GCF_046742065.1 Oratosquilla oratoria | reverse complement strand
CTCCTTCCCTCCCCCTTCCACCCTCCTTCCCTTTCCCTCCCACCCTTCCCCCTTCCCTTTCCCTCCCATCCTTCCCCCTTCCCTTTCCCTCCCTCCCTCCCTCCCCTCCCCTTACCCTCCTCCCTCCCTCCTTCCCTCCCCCTTCCATCCACCTTCCATTTCCCTTTCCTCCCCATTCCCTTTCCCTCCCTCCCCTCCCCCTTACACCTCCTTTCACCCAAAAGGATCTCACAGTACATTGCGTTCGTGCGCGCGCGTGTGCGTGCGTGCGTGCGTGCTTGCGTGAGTGCGTGCGTGTGCGCGTTTTACTAGCACATTCCAAGCTTTACGCTAAGCGCTCTGGTCGCGTCCACATGTGAGCGGGAATTCCGCGCGTGCATTGCATCCACGGATCCTCCCTCCCTTGCTCGTTCTCCGGGCAAAGGGTTTGATTAATATAATAATGGTCTTCATACAGAACTACAGTAGTATTCTCTGTATGTTATGTATATGTGTATGCAAGTGTATGTGTAGATACGTGTTTTTGTGTATGTATACATATATGTGTATGTACGTATACATGTGTGTGTGCATATGTGTGCATATGTGTGTGTATGTATACATGTGTGTGCTTGTGTATGCATGTATGTATTTACCTAGTTGTATTTATCTAGTTGTATTATACGGGAAGGGAGCTATGCTCGTGGTGACCCGTCTTTATATCTTTCAACATCGTTTGTTCTTAAATTCTTGATTGTGTGTGTGTGTGTGTGTGTGTGTGTGTGTGTGTGTGTGTGTGTGTGTGTACGTACGTATACGTGCGTATGTATATATACATTCTACGATATGAACCCGGGTTTGGTTCCCAACAGTCACTTGTGACTGCCATTTTCCCATGCACAAGAACACGGGACAAAGTCACGTCTATACCGGCCGCTAATCGCCTCCTGGTGTGACCCTCTCTCCTCTTCTTCCACGTTCACCTGAGCGGGCGTGGGAGGGGGAGGGGGATGGGGGGGCTTCACAGGCTCTTGTAACAATGCATCCTTTCTCAACTCGCCTTTCATTGTATCTGTTGTATTCTACAACTACATTCCCACCCTGGCAGACCCACAGCTCGTCCCTACATTCCACAGTCTTTGTATAGACTGCTATTGGATTCCCTCCCTTCACCACCTACTCCCTTTCTACTCCCTTCCCCACTCTCCCTCCCTCCCTCTCTCCCTCTCTCCCTACATAGGACCTAGTACGCTCCTCGACAGTCGTGCATTCCATACCAGAGCTTCAAGCATGGAACTCGCTTACAACCTATGTGTACATGTGTATGTGCGTGTGTGTGTGTATGTGTGTGTGCGTGTGCGTGTGTGTGTGTGTGTGTGTGTGTGTGTGTACGTGCATTCCATACCAGAGCTTCAAGCATGGAACTCGCTTACAACCTATGTGTACATGTGTATGTGCGTGTGTGTCTGTATGTGTGTGTGCGCGCGCGCGCGCGCGTGTGTGTGTGTGTGTGTGTGTACGTGCCTCTGCATGCATGTGTATAGTATTTTTTATTGTATGTTTCAGTGTGTACAAAGAAATTTATGCTGCCAATGCTTTGCCTTTGATCTTAGTCACTCACGCATATGTCCACACTGTGTCCAGTCTCGTTCGCTCACTGCAGAGCCGTCGCTCTATCCGTGTCCTCGTGTATACATTACTGAAGTATAACATATAAGCATATGCTTCAACTTTCGTGTTCTTTGCTACGGTAATATATTGACTTTATTCAGGTTACCGTCAGACCATTACCTCAGTTGAGGGGACTGATTGAAACCCAATGTTTAAGAGAACTTTCTCATTCCATTCAGTTGAAATAATTCGTCTGCCGACAGTCAGAATAGAGTCTGTAGTTGGTGGCACCGAATTGGAAGAACAAGAGTCATGGCGTCATCATCTCGTGAGCATTTCTGTTCAGTTGGTAGCACTGGCTTCTGTTTTGGTTCTGTTGGTATTCCTGGCAACTCTGCTCAGGGTTTTAGTGCTTAATAAATATAATAGCCAATTTATTGTGCAATGTTGCGTATGACTTTGTACATGCGCGCGCTCCTACATACACACGCGAGAGGGAGAGAGAGAGAGAGAGGGAGAGGGAGAGAGAGAGAGAGAGAGAGAGAGAGAGGGAGGGAGAGGGAGAGGTAGAGCGAGAGGGAGGGAGGGAGAGAGAAGGGGGCGGAGAGAGAGAGAGAGAGAGAGACAGGGAGAGATAGAGAGACAGGGAGAAAGAGAGAGAAAAAGAGAGAGAAAGAGACAGAAAGAGAGAGAGTGTTACAGAAAGAGATTTATTTTAAACATGAAAGACATCCCACAACATATAACCTCCTCTATTACTCTGTATATACTTTGTGTTAACGAAATCCAATTTATACGAAATAAGTATGGAAACGCAGAAAAGGATGAAAGTGTACAAAGAACAGAAATTCGGGAGAAAGGAAGGAAGACGAAAAGAAGAAACGATTCTTTGGACGAATAAAGATGAGAGAGAGAGACGTAGCTGGGACAGGGCTACGAATAAAAATGGAAACGACCCGAAAAGGAAAAAAAAAAGAGAAAAAAAAAGAGGACGCAAAGAAAGGAGAGAAGGAATTGATCGACAAGAGAAAAAACAGTTGGAACAAAGAGAAAACGGAGAAGAATTGGAGCTCAAGTTAAAGAAATTAGAAGGAAGTAGAAAATAAGATTGGAATGATCTTGCACGTGGATATAGATAGAATGTTAAAGTGGAAACGTATTGAGGACGAAAATGTGCTACGCAGGAGGAGGAGGAGGAGGAGGAGGAGTAGAAGCAGGAAGAGGGAGAGGAGTTGGAACGGGAGGAGGAGGAAGAAGAGGAATTGACGGAGGAGGAAGAGGAGAAGGAAGAGGAGGAGGAGGAGCAGAAGTAGCAGGAAGAGGAGGAGGAGGAGTTGGAACGGGAGGAGGAGGAAGAATAGGAATTGACGGAGGAGGAAGAGGAGAAGGAAGAGGAGGAGTTGGAGCACCAGCAGGAGGAGGAAGAGGTAGAGGAGAAGGAGCAGAAGCAACAGGAAGAGGAACAGGGGTTGGAACAGGAGGAGGAAGAAGAAAAGGAGTTGACGAAGGAGGAAAAGGAGGAATTGGAACACCAGTAGGAGGAGAAAGAGTTAGAGGAGGAGTTGACGCAGAAGGAAGAGAAAGATGAGTTGGAACAGGAGGAGGAGGAAGAGGAGGAGGAGGAAGAGGAAAAGGAAAAGGAGGAGTTGGAGCACTAGCAGGGGGAGGAAGAGGTAGAGGAAGAGGAGGAGGAGTTGACGAAGAGGAAGAGATGAGTTGTGAGAGAAAGAGGAAGGGGATGGGGAAGAGAGAAGAGAGAAGAGAAGACAGGAAGAAGAGAAAGAGAGAAGAGGAGAGAAAGACAGGTGAAACACAAGAGATATAGAGATAGGGTAGAGAGGTCAGAGAGAAAAGGAGAGAAAGAGAGAAGTAAAAGGAAGATGAGATAGACATAGGAAGATGCAGAGGACGAAAAGAAGAGAGAGAGGAAAAGAATGAGAGTGGAGAAAAGAAGAGGAAAAAGAGAAGACACAGGAAAGAGAGCAATAGGAAGATAGAGAGGAAAGAGATAGAGGATAGAGCATAGAGAGGATAGATGAGGAAGTGAAAGTAGAGAGAATAAAGAAAAAAGAAGAAGGGAAGAGAAAAAACACAACAGCATCAGCATTTGTAGTACCAGTGATAATGGGAATATCACAAAATCATTTTGTAATAAAATTTTGTTAACATACAAAATGTTGTTTCATGAATTTTCTGTACATATATGCACACACACACACACACACACACACACACACACACACACACACACACACACACACACACACACACACACACACACACACACACTGCAATATATGTATATATATATTATATGAATGTATACATATATATATATAATATATATATATACATATATATGTATATATATATATATATGTATATATATATGTATATATATATATATATATATATATATATATATATATATATATGTATTACATGCTTGACTTTGTTCTCGTTATGGATATAATTTTCCCCGTGCTTTTTCACGCGTAATTCATTACAGCTCATGTGTGGAGGCCAGGGGTGGGGGTGGGGGGTGGGGGGTTGTAGGGAGAGAGTGGGGGGAGGGGCTAGGGAGAGAACGGGGGAGGGGCTAGGGAGGGGGCGGGGGAGAGGGGGGCACTACAGGAAGCCTAAGGGGTATTATTGTAATCAAACGCACAAGACTCGTGGGGCGAACGGTCGAAAGCCCGAATTAATTGGGGAAACTAATATGCACTCGATGGATGATAAATGATTTTTCTCCTAATTTGTGTATTTGTTTTTGTTCTCTTTTTTTGTAGTCTTGTTTGATTTTTGCATTTATGTATTTTTCATTAGCTTATTTGTTTCTTTTTTGTCCTAATTCTTTTTATCTTATATCTATTCATATTTGTCTGTGTGTGTGTATATATATATATATATATATATATATATATATATATATATATATATATAAGTATATATATATATATATATATATATATATGTATGTATATATCATATATATATAATATATATATTATAAGTATATATATATATGTATATATATATATATATATATATATATATATATATATATATATGTACTTATATATTTACCAAAAATCCCAACGATGGAAGGCTACCGGCTCTTGTATAGGGAAACCCTTTTATTTCTGTGGAACCCACTATTTATGTGTAGCTGTTCAGAGCCATGTCCGCCCGCCCCACCCTCCTGTGAATAAAGTCTGAGGTCTCTATAAAAAAACAAAAAAAAACATGAAATGTTCGACTGTGTTGAGGAAATCGGAAAAAGAAAACACAGCCTTTGCACTTGGGACTATGTACAATTAAGTAACAGGGAGAACAGAGCGTACACACACATGCAGTACATGCGCACATACTTGTATACGTACATACATTCATACATACATACATGCATGCATACCTACCCACATACATGCATACATACATACATACATACGTACATACATACGTACATACATTCAATCATACATACATACATACATACATTCAAGCACACATACATTCAAACATACATCAAACATACATACACATCATACATAAATAAATCCCTGGCCCTGCCCCACAGTTCGGGTCAGGAGCAATGCAGCAAGGCACAGTAGAACATGCCTTAAAAACATAAAAAATCTAGCAAAGTATTTTTTTAGCGTACCTAATATACTATTATTATTATTATTATTATTATTATTATTATTATTATTATTATTATTTTAGAGAGAGAGAGAGAGCGAGAAAAGGGGCACGAAGTAAGACTTTCTCCTGCTAACCCCCCCCCCAAAAAAAAAAACCACGCACGTACGCAAAAAAAAAAAAAAAAAAAAATATCCAAGACTCTCAGGCGTAATTAGTCTGTGAGTGGATGCATAACTTGGTGTAATCTCGAAGGTAACTTGGGACAAATTAGCAACAAGTTATAAACTAAGATTTATTATGCAAAGAATACACTGACTACGGGTTTGTTTAATGCAGTTCATTATGCTGTTTGCATTGAATAGTGGTTTTATGGTGAAACAAGGAAAGGTGGGAATTGTGGTGGTGGTGGTGGATGTAAAGGTAATTGTGGTGGTAGTAATAGATGTGGATGTGGTGGTGGATCTATAAGTAATTGTGGTGGTGGATGTAGAGATAATTGTAGTGGTGGTGGACGTAGAAGTAAATGTAGTGGTGGTGGATGTAGAGGTAATTGTAGCAGTGGTGGATGTAGAGGTAATTGTAGTGGTGGTAGTAATAGATGTGGATGTGGTGGTGGAGGATGTGGATGTATCGGTAATTGTGGTGGTGGATGTAGAGTTAATTGTAGTGGTGGTGGATGTAGAAGTAATTGTAGTGGTGGTGGATGTAGAGGTAATTGTAGTGGTGGTGGATGTAGAGGTAATTGTAGTGGTGGTGGATGTAGAAGTAAATGTAGTAGTGGTGGATGTAGAGGTAATTGTAGCGGTGGTGGATGTAGAGGTAATTGTAGTGGTGGTGGATTTAGAAGTAGTGGTGTTAGTAATAGATGTGGATGTGGTGGTGGAGGATGTGGATGTATCGGTAATTGTGGTGGTGGATGTAGAAGTAATTGTAGTGGTGGTGGATGTAGAGGTAATTGTAGCGGTGGTGGATGTAGAGGTAATTGTAGTGGTGGTGGATGTAGAGGTAATTATAGTGGTGGTGGATGTAGAGGTAGTGGTGGTAGTAATAGATGTGGATGTGGTGGTGGAGGATGTGGATGTATCGGTAATTGTGGTGGTGGATGTAGAGGTAATTGTAGTGGTGGTGGATGTAGAAGTAATTGTAGTGGTGGTGGATGTAGAAGTAATTGTAGTGGTGGTGGATGTAGGGATAATTGTAGCAGTGGTGGATGTAGAGGTAATTGTAGTGGTTGTGGATGTAGAGATAGTGGTGGTAGTAATAGATGTGGATATATCGGTAATTGTGGTGGTAGATGTAGAAGTAATTGTAGTGGTGGTGGATGTAGAAGTAATTGTAGTGGTGGTAGATGTAGAGGTAATTGTAGTGATGGTGAATGTAGAAGTAATTGTAGTAGTGGTGGATGTACAGGTAATTATAGCGGTGGTAGATGTAGAGGTAATTGTAGTGATAGTGAATGTAGAGGTAATTATAGTGGTGGTGGATGTAGAGGTAGTGTTAGTAGTAATAGATGTGGATGTGGTGGTGGTGGTGGTGGATATATCGGTAATTCTGGTGGTGGATGTAGAGGTAATTGTAGTAGTGGTGGATGTAGAAGTAATTGTAGTGGTGGTGGATGCAGAGGTAATTCTAGCGGTGGTGGATGTAGAGGTAATTTTAGTGGTGGTAGATGTAGAAGTAAATGTAGTGGTGGTGGATGAAGTAAATGTAGCGGTGGTGGATGTAGAGGTAATTGTAGTGGTGGTGGATTTAGAGATAGTGGTGGTAGTAATAGATGTGGAAGTGGTGGTGGAGGATGTGGATGTATCGGTATTTGTGGTGGTGGATGTAGAGATAATTGTAGTGGTGTTGGGTGTAGAAGTAATTGTAGTGGTGGTGGATGTAGAGGTCATATTAGCGGTGGTGGATGTAGAGGGTAATTGTAGTGGTGGTGGATATAGAGGTAGTGTTGGTAGTAATAGATGTGGATGTGGTGGTGGTGGTGGATGTATAGGTAATTGTGGTGGTGGATGTAGAGATAATTGTAGTGGTGATGGGTATAAGGGTAATTGTAGTGGTAGTGGATGTAGAGGTAATTGTAGTGGTGGTGGATGTAAAGGTAATTGTAGAGGTGGTGGATGTAGAGGTAATTTTTAGTGGTGGTGGATGTAAAGGTGATGGTGGAGCATGTGGAGGTGATTGTGGTGGTGGGGGATGTGGGGGTGGTGTAGAAATGTTTATGTGAATGTTTGTGGAGCGTTGCCAACTACTGTGGGGCTGCGGGTT
>NC_134777.1:104359811-104362311 GCF_046742065.1 Oratosquilla oratoria | reverse complement strand
AAGAGGAAGAGGAAAAAGAGAAGGAAAGGAAAAGAGGGGTGAATAAGAGAGGAGGGTGAGAGGAAGGAAGATTAAATGTGGTTCTAGTGGTGGAAGTAGTAGTGGTGGTAGTGGTGATAGAATGGTATGTGGAGCAGTTACGTTGGTAAGGGAATGGAGGTGGTATGTAGTAGTGGTGGTGGTGGTGATAGTACTGGTGATATAGCTGGTGGTGGTGGTAGTGGTGGTGGAAGTAAATGTGAAGATGGTGATGGTAGTGATGGTAGATTGTGGTGGTGGTAATACTGGTGGCATTGGTGGTGGTCATAGTGGTAGAATCAAAGGTAAGGGTAGAGGTGGTAGATTTGGTGGTAGTGGTGGCTGTGGTGGTGGTAGTTATGGTGATAGTGGTGATAGTGGTAATCTTGATAAGGGCTATCTGTATGCTGCTGAAGAAAGTCTTGAGGTTTGAGAATCCTCTGAGTCTTCAAAGAAGAAGACTGAGCCAGGTCTCAGGGAATATGACAGATAAGAGAAGATGGAGGAGATGGAGACGAGATAGAGAATGGAGTTAAATAAAAAAAATATATATTTTCCCAAAAAAGCGTTAACTCAAGGATGATTTGATACAGGTCTTTAACATTCGAAAGGGAATTGACAACATCAAAAGTGGTGATATTTTCACATTGAATGCAAATCAGACAAGAAATAATTATAGTCTCAAACTGTCAGGAAGTAGATTTAATTTGGAAATGGGTAGAAACAACTTCGCCAACCGTGTAGTAAATCATTATCATTATCTGTTTATTTTTCTATCATTTATTTATTAAATATTATGTTTTATCTGTTTATTATTGTTCATTATTCATCTGTTTGTTTATTGTTTATCATTATCTATTTATTTTATTTATCTTTTTCGCAAAGTAATGTAGTTATGGACCAAATGGTCTCCTGTCGTCAAGCTCTTTCTTTGTAATCCTTTGTAAAAGATGATGATAACTATATAAAAAAAATAGATTTAAAAGACTGGATAGGAATGAATTTGTATTTTATTTTTTGTACGTTTATATATCTAATTCTAATTTATGTTTGATTCATTTAATTATCATTATCATTGTTTATTCGTTTAATTTCTATCATTATCATTTTATTTGATCTATTTGTTTATGTAATTATTTATTGTATTTTTAGAATCAGTATTTTGTTAGTCATAGAGCTGTAAACGAGGATAGCAGAAAGGAGGAATAATAGATATTAAAAATGATCAGCATTTGTTTTACTGTACAAGATTTTCTCTCATCATAAAGAATCCTGCGTGGTTCTAGTCCTTAGGGATGTCACTAAAATCCCTAAAATACTAAAGCCATAAGTCTTGTCACCCACTTGGAGGAAGTAGAAGAAAATGGTGGAGCGAATAAATGTCAATATGAGACAGATAAAAAGGGGGAGGAGATGGGTAATTACCCCAGATGCTTTTCTGTCCTCCATTGGGGAATTCCTGGGGAACTCCTAGGGAACTCCTAGGGAATTCCTGGGGAACTCTTAGGGAATTCCTGGGGAACTCCTAGGGAATTCCTGGGGAACTCCTAGGGAATTCCTGGGGAACTCCTAGGGAATTCCTGGGGAACTCTTAGGGAATTCCTGGGGAACTCGTAGGGAATTCCTGGGGAACTCCTAGGGAATTCCTGGGGAAATCTTAGTGAATTCCTGGGGATCTCCTTCGAAGGCGAGGTCTTCACCTACCTCTGCCACTCCCCTCCAGAAGAACGTTGGAGGGAGGGAGGGGGAGAGGCAGTTCTTCGTTGCTTCACTTAGGATAAATCAATCTTGTTCGCCAAAAGAACGTAGGGAAGAGGGAGGTAAGGGGAGGGCGCTGGGAGGTGGGGAAAGAGAGGGGAAAAGGTAAAAGGAAAGAAGAGGGAGAAAGTGGAAAGGGAAAAAGGTTGAGGGAGAGGGGAAATAAGGGGAAAGTGTAGCTAGTCCAGTGACAACATGGAATGGGGAAAATGTAGAGGGAAAGAAGGAGAGGGGAAATGGTGTTTGAGTGAGAACTTTAAGGGGAAAAGCTGAGGAGAGAAAAGAGGCATAACATGATCAAGGGGAAATCTGAATGAAAAAGAGGGGAAAATAGAGGGGAAGAAGGTTTAGAGCGAGAACATGGAGAGTGAAAAAGGTGGAATAGGAGGAAAAATAGGAATAGGGAAAGGAGGTAGAGGAGGAGGAAGAGGAGGAGGGACAGGAGGAAAAGGATGACGAAAGGAGCAAGATGAAGAAAAGGACGTAGAGGAGGAAGAGATGTACGTGGAGGAGGAGGCGGAGAAGGACTAGGAAGAGGAAGAGGAGGAAAAAGAAGGACAGGAGGAGGAGAAGGATGAAGACAAAGAAGAGGAAGAGGAGGAGGAAGAGGAGTAGGAATGGGAAGAGGACGAAGAAGAGGAAGAAGAGGGGAGGAGGATGAGGAGAAAGTGGAGGAGGAAGGGGAAGAGGAAGAGAAAGGGGAAGTGGAGTAGGAAGAGGAAGA
>NC_134777.1:104349811-104357311 GCF_046742065.1 Oratosquilla oratoria | reverse complement strand
CTCCCCTCTCCCCCTCCCCTCTCCCCCTCCCTTCCCCTCTCCCCCTCCCCTTTCCCCCTCCCCCTCCCATCCGTTCCTACTCCCCTCTCTCCTCCCTTCTCCCCTCCCTCTCCTCCTCCCCCTCCCATCTACCCCTCCTTTCTCCCTCACCCCTCTTCTCCCCTCTCCACCTCCCCTCTCCTCCTCTCCTTCCCTCTCCCCCTTCCCTCTCCCTTCCCCTCTCCCCCTCCTCCGTCTCATCCCCTCCCACCCCCCTCTCACCCTCCTACTCTCCCTCCCCTCCCACTTTCCTCCCCCTCCCACTCCCCCTCCCGTCCATCTCCCCTTCCCCACTTTCCTTCCATTTCCCCTTTTCCCTACCCCAACCCACAACCTCCCCTCAATCCTCCCCTCCATATTCCCCTCCATCCTCCCTTCCATCTTCTCCATCCTTCCCTCCTCCTACCTCTCCTTCTCCTCTCCCCCTTCCTCCCTCTATCTCTCTCCTCACCCCGTCCCCAATCTTCTTCTCCCGATTCCCTCTCCCCAGCCACTTCCCCTATCCTCTTTCCCATTCCCCTCTTCCCCTCTTCCCCTTCCCCTCTTCCATTTCCCTTCATTCCCTCCATTCTCTTCCCTCCCTCATCCTCCCTCCTTCATTCCCCCTCTCCCCCAATCCTCCCTGAATCCTCCCTCATTCTCACTTCCAACGCCAACGCCAATCAGTACCATATCTTCTCCAACGCTAACCTCCCCCCCCCCAAACTCCCCCACTCCCCTAGTTGTACTCCCGGTAACTCTCGATATTATCTGCAGTGGAGGGACTCCCTCTCCCCCCCCTCTCTCTCTCTCTCTCTCTCTCTCTCTCTCTCTCTCTCTCTCTCTCTCTCTCTCTCTCTCTCTCTCTCTCTCTCCCTCTCTCTCTCTCTTACAATGGTGGTGCACTCTGAATAATTAATTCTGGTTAAGGTCAGCTTACTTTTTAATTCTTATTCAGTAATTAGTTTATCTCATTACCTACAACACACGTATGTTATTAATTTATCTACATATATTTATTTATTTATCTATTTAATTATTCATTTATTTTGGGGGCGGAGGAATAGGGTCACGACCTTAGAAAGCCCTTGCAGCCAGGGGTCCTCCCATAGTATGGTCATTATAGTTTGCCAAACATTTGCAATGCTATACTATAGTCTTGTTTATTCCTCCTTCCTCCAGCAAAATTCCATAAAACCCGAGAATCAGGTTTTCCGAATCTGACCTAACATGACTTAACCTGGCTTAACTTGACCAACCTGACCTAATTTTGACCTAAGCTGACCTAACCTGATAAAAACTTACCTAAATGAACCTAACCTGATCTAACTTTATTTGATATGACTTAAGCTAACTTTATCTGAACTGACCTTAATCTAACTTGAACTAATCTAACCCTGACTTAATCCAGCCTAACCTGACCTAACCCAGCCTAGCCTGACCTAACTTGGCCTAACCTAATAACACCCCATATACTCATCTACTTTCCCGTACCACCAACTTAATGTTTGTCCTTATCCATATTCACTCTTCTCAATGAGTAAGAATGAGTAATAGTGAGCTGGCGATGACGAAGAAGGAAGGTCGACGAGAGACCTTTTGGTCCATAATGAGGTCGTATTAAAAATGGGGTCACGATTGATCGAGATCCAGTTCAGGGCTGATTGAAATTGTCTTCTTCTTCTTCTTCTTCTTCTTCTTCTTCTTCTTCTTCTTCTTCTTCTTCTTCTTCTTCTTCTTCTTCTTCTTCTTCTTCTTCTTCTTCTTCTTCTTCGCGTTCTTCTTCGCGTTCTTCTTCGCGTTCTTCTTCTTCTTCTTCTTCTTCTTCGCGTTCTTCTTCCCTAAATATATACGTCTTGTTAACATGACGAGGTTGATAAGCCTAACCAACTTTCCCATTTATTCAAAGCTCCCTCACCTTGCTCCCATACTCCCTTCCACAACTCCCCCTTCCCTACTCCCCTCTTCCCTACCCCCTTACCCAACTCCCCCCTCCCCTATCCCCCTCCCTTACTCCCTCCCATACTCCTTTTCCCTACTCCCCTCTCCCCTAACTCCCCACCCTCCTACCCTACTCACCTCCTCACTCTTCCCCATCACTACAACCATCTCCTTATCTCCCCCATACACCCCCTCTCTCCCCCCTCCCCACCATCACAGCCATCTCCTTATCTCCCCCATACACCTCCCTCTCTTCCAGCCTCCCCACCACCACAGCCACCACCAGCAAAGCCACCATCCTCAGCCACCTCCGACAGAAGTCCTTCTGACTTCAGTCTTCATGCATATTCAAATTAAACATTATTGTCGGTGAATAGAATGGACTCTGGATTTTGTTTTAATTGAAAAGCATTGGTGTGGAATGGAGCTTACATTGGTTTAGGGATGGGTTGATGGAACGGGGTGATGGTGTAGAGGGAAAGGGGTGAGGGAAAGGGAAATGGTTGGTGGAATGGGACGGGTGGAGGTGGTGGAAGGGGATGGGGTGGTAAGGGATGGACTGGGTGGTGAAAGGGAATTGTGTCAAAGTGGATTGATGGAAAAGGCGATGGTGTAGAGGGAATGGGAGGAAGTGGAATGGGGTGAGGTAGAAGGTGGAAGGGTGTAGGGGTAGGTGGTGGAAGGGTTGATGGAAAGGGGTGATGGAATGGAAGAAAATGGAAGGGTGGGTGTATCCACAGAGGCATGCAAAACCTAGTCTGAATAACACTGCTAAATACAGAATGTAACAAGTCGATGGAAAGTTAAGGGACAGGAGTAATTGACCCTTCTGGTGTGCAGTATGATAATGTAGAAAGGTAACCATTGGTAAGACAAAGCCCTGTCAGTTGCGACGAGCCTTTTTTTTTTTTTTTTTTTTGCCGACGTAGGGTCGCTTTCGGAAACAATGGTGGCAAGCCCATAGTGGATTCCGGGGCTCGAACTCATGACCACCTGTGTTCTAGACGGCATCCACTTAGCTAGCACACTCGGCCATAAGTGACAAACTGTCTAAAGTCCATGACGTACATATGGGTCAACAGGTTCAGTTCTGCCTCAGTCGGAAGTCGGTCAGGAGAGTTCCCCGTTATTGATCAATAGCACGTGGAGTTCCAGGTTATTGATATATAGCAGGTATAGGCCTAGGTTATTAATGGGCAGTAGGTAAGTTCCTGGTTATTGATCAATGACAGGTGTAGTTCCATGTTATTGACCAATAACAGGTGGGATTCCTAGTTATTGATCAATAGCAGGTGGAGTTTCTAGTGAATGTTGGACAAGTGTAGTTCCCTGTTATTGATCAATAACAGATGTGGTTCCCGGTAGTTGATCAATATCAGATGTAATCCCAGGTTTTCGGTGCATAGCAGGTGTCCTGGTTGTTGATTGGTAGCAGGTATATTTCCTGTTTTTTTTATCAGTAACAGCTCTTGCTCCTTGTTATTGATGGATAGGTGTTGGTTCTGGTTGTTCATCAGTAACAGGCGAGATCCCTGGTTATTGATGGATTGTAGGTATAAATCCTGGTTATTGTTGGACAACAGGTGTAGATCATTTTTGATGGATAACAGGTGTAGCTTCTGGTTATTGATCAATAGCAGGTGGAGTTCGTGGTGATGGAGGGCAGGTGTATTTTTTTTAGATACAATTATAAGGCAACTCCAAGCAACTCTGGTCCGTAGGGATGCCACTAAAGTCTCTAGAATATTTAAGGTATGAAATATAGTTAATATGGGGGTTAAGGTGGTAAAAGAGAGATACAAGTTAAATGTGATAAACATTCTTTGTTGGGAAGAGTTTAATTTCTAATTATGAGGGTTGTGACTACATTAATTGGAGGCGTGAGAGAAAGGCTTCTCTGAGTTCTTTGCTTTAATTGTTAAACTTGTCGACGTGACAGTTGGGCTTCGTCTGTCGCTTGTCACTTTGGCAGCAACGAAGAAAATGTGTGACGGTTACCAACACATCTTTACAATCTCTATTTATGTACATATTCTTTATGTCTATGTACAATATGGAGATGAGTGTGAGCACCCAGTATAGTTTTCATATATAAACATATATACACGAAGAACATTATCCAAATGCAAGTTTAAGTTAGTGTTATGTTTGGCAAGATTGTCTCTCGGAGCTTGGAAGGTAGATGGCCGTTGCAGGTGGTCTGAGGTCAGTCTCCCTGACCGAGGGTCAGATTATACAATAGGAATTCGTTGGAGCTTACCGCTATGTGCAATTTTTCTCCACAAGAACACAAGTATGCATATTGGTACAGAATGAATAAATCATAAACTCAAGGGTAAGCATGATGACATACAGGCATTGTCTTGCAACAATTATAAAGAAATACTGAGGAACTCTGGTCTGTAGGGACGTCACAACAAAAGCCCCTAAAACATTAGAATCATAAAACATGCGACGAACACCCCGCACGGAGACCGGGGGGAAGGTATGGGTATCGCTAATAGCGAAGCATTCCACAGAGCTCCAGCTTCCGCGGTGAATGAATAATAGCTCACCATCCCATTTACATGAAATAGGAAGTGAGAAACCCATGTTAGGTTTAGCCCTGTCAGTTGAGATATGCCTTTTTTTTTCCGATGTTGGTTCGCCTCCCCGCCTGGGAAGGACTGTTGGGAACCAACGCAGGAAGTCCCGGGAATCGAGCTCACGACCACCTGCTCATGAGTTCGACGCGTTATCCACTGGGCCACCGCGCGAGGAATGATGGGTAATGGAGAGTAGAAATTACGTTACCGCTTGTGTGATGACGACTTGTCGGAATAAATGGCGGAGGATGACGCTGGCCCGGAGCTGAAAGCTTTCCCTGCAATTTGATGTTCCTTCTGATTCCCCCGAAGTCCCACACTGAAGGAAAAGGGGCGGTACCTGAGTGAGCAATAAACCCGTGTGGAAAGGTGGGTGCTTGGACTGGGATGGGATAGGGAAGATGGGATGGAAGAGGTGAGATGGGATGGATAGGATGGGAAAGGTGGGATAGAGTAGATGGGATGGAACTGATGGGATGGGATGGACGGGATGGGATAGATTAAATCGGATAGAAGGGATGAAAAAGATGGAAGAGGATAGATGGATGGAGAATATGGATTGGGAAAGATAGGATAGGATAGATTAGATAAGATAGATGGGATGGGGGGTCGTAGCCACGAAATAGATAAACAAATAGATAGATAAATAGAGAAACTGATAGAGAAATAAATAGAAGGGACAGTGAGGAAATGGAGAACAGAACGTGAACTGATTCGGGAGCACTCTAGATGCCAACAGAGGAGAAGATGTCTCGTGTAGCACAGAAGCAGCTGGAAATGGAAAGATGGAAACACGACGCGGGTAGGTGGAAATTTTGACGAGAATGGTTGTAATGTTTTCCCTTTTTTAGAAGGAAGAGAAAAAAGGGAAAATTCAGAAGAGGAAAGGAAATTTTGGTAAATGGAAGAAAGACTGGGAAGATAAAGAAAAGGGAATTTTTGCGCAAAGAAGTGTAACGAAGAATATGGGAGAAAGAAGATGCAAAAGGGAAATGCGGAAGGAAGAAGGGGAGGTGGAGGGGAAAGGAGGAGCTGGAAGGAGTGGGGGAAAGGGAGATGGAAGGAGAGCTGGAAGGAGAGGGGGAAGGGGAGCTGGAAGGAGAGGGGTAAAGGGAACTGGAAGGGGATGAGGAAAAGGAGAAGGAGAGCTGGAAGGAGAGGAGGAAGGGGAGCTGGAAGGAGAGGGGGAAAGGGAACTGGAAGTGGGGAGGAAAAGGAGAAGGAGAGCTGGAAGGAGAGGGGGAAATGGAGCTGGAATGGGAGTAGGAAAAGGAGGAGGAGAGCTGGAAGGAGACGGGGAAGGGGAGGTGGAAGGAAGAGGAAGGGGGAAGTGGAGGGAGGAAGTTGAAGGAGGGAATGTAAAGGGAGGGTAAAGGGACATTCTTCTCTCTTCTGGCTGCCCCCAGTTGATTTCATTCATCTCCGTGTCAAAAGAAAAGCACGCTATCCTCGGTAGTGAAGAGATTAACTTAACTAGTACTACACGTGCTACATGCTGACAGCTTCCGGTAGCCTGAGCGAAATGTAATGAAACGGGGCGGAAGGACGTAAAGGACACAGAACGAAATGAATTTAAATTAAATGAAATTAAATGAAACTAAACGAAGTTAAATTGAATGGAACATTATTAAATGAAACTAAAATTACACAAAAAACTAAATGAAATGAAACTAAATGAACGAAACTAAATGAAGCGAAATGAGAAGAAACTAAACGAAAATAGATTTAACAAAACTAAATGAAACTGAATGGGTCGAGGAATGACGAGGGGGAGAATGGGGATGGGATGGGGGGGATTCTTTTTTTTTGGGGGGGGGGGGAGTGAAGTATCACTCCCACGGGCTTTGTGGGGTGGTGATGGACTTTGGACCATGAGAAGTAGATGAAGATAACGCTTAACCCTTTCGCTAAGGGGGGGGAGGGGGAAGTGGAAATGGGGATAACCACCCCCTCATCTGAATAAAATCATCTGCCGACAGATGGAATTAATTTATTGGGTAAAGAAGGGGATAGAGAAACAATGGCGAGTGCATCAGTTGAAGATAAAATGTAGACGAGTAGATAGAAGAAGAAAAAAGGAGATGAGTAGAGGTAGACAGGGTAGAGGCGATAACGAATTAGAGAAAAGAGAGGAGGAAGAAGAGGGAATAAGATGATGATGATGATGAGGAGGAGGAGGAGGAGGATAGAGCAATGGTGATGGAATAGGAGGAGGATTGGGAGAGGAGGTTAAGGAGGTAGAGGTGGAATATACAAAGGAAATTGAGGTGGAGAAGAGGAAGGAGGAGGAAGCGGAGGTAAAATGTGGAGTGGAAGCGAAAGTGGATTAACGGGAGGACGTGGATGAGATGGAGAAGGGAAAGAAGGCGGAGGTGGAAAGAGAGGAAGCGAAAGTGGAGTGAAGGGAAGAAGCGTGGGTGGAGGGGGAGGAAGAGGAGGAGATGGAAGAGGAGGAAGAGGTGGAGGAGAAAAGGGTTAAGGAAGCGAAAACAAAACAAGGAGAAGTGGGTGGAAGAGGAAGAGGTGAAGATTGAGATGGAGGAGGCAGGGGTGGAGGTGGAGAAGGAGAAAAAGGAGGAGGTGACGGAAGAGAGGAAGAAGGTAGAGGTAGAAGTAAAATCAAAGGAGGAAGAGAAGGAGGAGGAGGGGCAGGAAGAGGAGGGGCAGGAGGAGGAGGAGACGGTAGAGGTAGAGGAGGAGGAGGAGGCGGTGGAGGCAGAGGAGGAGGAGGAGCAGTCGGTGGAGATAGAGGAGGAGGAGGCGGCGTTGGAGGTAGAGGAGGAGGAAGCGGTGGAGGAGGAAGAGGAGGAGGAGGAGGAGGTGGAGGAAAAGAAGGCTGGCACAGAGGAGAAAGCTCTGTGTGTGTGTTTAATGGAATGGAAATGGAAGGGACTTTGTGGTTTTGCTTAAGAGGAACTCTCGCCCTTGATGAAGTGCTCCGAGGTGACACTCGAGG
>NC_134777.1:104322311-104337311 GCF_046742065.1 Oratosquilla oratoria | reverse complement strand
TTCTATCCTCATCCTCAAATTTATCCTAAGTTCTGTCCTCATCCTCAGATTTATCATAGTTCTATCCTCATCCTCAAATTTATCCTAAGTTCTATCTTCATCATTATACCCATCCTTATCCTCATCCTCATCCTCATCCTCAGATTTATCCTCATTTCTATCCTCATCCTTATACTCATCCTCATCCGTATCCTCACCCTTATCCTCATCATCATCTTTTCCTCATCTTTATCCTCATCCTCATCCACATCCTTATCCTTACCCCCCATCCTTATCCTCATCCTCATCTGTATCCTAATCCTTATATTTTCCTCATCCTTATCCTCATTTCTATCCTCATCCTTATCCTCATCCACATCCTTATCCTCATCCTCACCCTCGTCCCTATCTCTATCCTCAACTTTATCCTCATCTTCATCCTCATCCTCATCCGTCCCGGATTGCATATCGTTATCTTATCGACCTTTCCGGTTCCTTGGTGCCTCTGTCTCGGGCCTCCTTCCAGCAGAAGCCTTGGATAAGGAGTTAGTTTCCTTCCGCGTGCAGGCGCGTAGTTCTTTTGTTTGTTTACATTTGTTTTTTGTATTATTATTATCATTGTTATTATTTTTCTCTTATGGAGGTGGAATTTATCCTGTCCTTTTATTATTTATTCGTTTATTTGTTTAGTTTTAAATTGTTTGTTAATTATTTATTTTCACTTATGAAGTCAAAATTCATGAATGTCCCCGATTTAAAGAACTTAATATCATAAAAGAGAGAGAGGAAGAGAGAGAGAGAGAGAGAGAGAAACAGATATTCATACAGCGGACTTTATGAGAACCTTTAATTCCATAACAGAGGTTATCGTGCCTAGCCACCTCGCTGAGCGAGTAGTCCCCGAAATGTTATAAAATTGAAGTTAAAGATGATAAATATAGAATAAAGTATATGAATCATTTCGAGTCCACTAGTGAACAAAGGCCTCGTTGATAAATTCATAAATTCCATAAATTCCATTAATTCCCATGACTACGTCAGGCTTTGCCATGTTACTCTTGCAATCTTCTCTATCTCATTATCCAATAGACAAAAAAATATATATAATAATAAACAATGAACGAGTAAAAACATTAAATTGTTTAAATAAAGATTAAACATAAACGAACAGACAAATAGAACTAAACAAGTAAATAGAAAAAATATAAATAAATGAATAAACGAAATAGTGAGACGAGCTGGTTTCCGGATCCACTCCAGAAGGAAGTTGTTGTATCCGAGGATCGGGTCCTACGGGGTTTCTGCACCAATGGTCAATCCGCGATTCCCGTCGAGGACACAAAGAGGGGCTCCTCCTCGTCCACCTCCTCCCCCTCCTCCTCGTCCACCTCCTCCACCTCCTCCTCCTCCTTCTCCTCCTCCTCCTCCTCCTTCTCCTCCTCCTCTCTTTCTCCCCCTCCTCCTCCCCTCCTCCCTCTCCTCCTCTTCGACATCCATCTCCTCCTCCCCTCCTCCTCTTTTAACTCCTCCTCTCCTCCTCCTCTTCTACCTCCCCTCCTCCTCCTCCTCCTCCTCCTCCTCCTTCTCCCCTCCTCCTCCTTCTCCCCTCCTCCTCCTTCTCCCCTCCTCCTCCTTCTCCCCTCCTCCTCCTCCTTCTCCCCTCCTCTTCAACCTCTTCCTCCTCCTCGACCTACTCCTCTTCCTTCTCGACCTCCTGTTCCTATTCCCTCATCCCTCTCCTCATCTTCCCCCACCTCGCCTCCCCCGCATCACCTCTTCCGCCTCCGTAATCCCCTCTTTCTCTCCCCCTCTCCTCTCTCTACTTGTCCTCTCTTTCTCTTCCTTCTCCCCTTCCTTCTTGTCTTCCTCCTCCTCCTCCTCCTCGTCCTCCACCTCGCCTCCCTTGCATCACCTCTTCTGCCTCCCTAACCTACTCCTCCTCCCTTCCTATGTATCCCCTCTCTCCTTCATCTTCCTACCTTCCTCCTCTGCCTCTCTCCCCTCTTCCTCCTCCTCACCTCCTCTTCCTCCCCCTTACCTCTTCCTCCTTTTCTTCCTCTTCCTCCTCCCTCTCTTCCGCCTCGCCTCCCCCTACCCCCTCCTCCTCTTCCTCTCTCCTGTCTCACCTCCATCCTCCTACCCTCCTCATCTACCTCTCCCTCCCCCTCTCCTCCTCCTCCTCCTCCTTCTCACCTCCTCCGCCTCGCCTCTGTTCTCCGTCTGTGATTGTTCCCGTGAGCAGTGCATTAGAGTGGAGCACTGTACAAATGTCAGTGTTGCAGTCGCCAGCTGATTTTATTCCAGTTTAGAAGCAGATTTCAGGCAACATGGGGGTAGGGATCGGTTGAAGCTTTGTACTGGCTGGGGATCGTGTTACGTTTGAATAAAAACGAGGCAGTGCATCAAGAATAATTATATTTATTATTATTATTATTATTTTCATTATATGTTATATATAAATATATATATATATATATATATGTGTATATATATATATATATATATATATATATATGTACATATATATACTTTTTTTTTTTTTTTTTTTTTTTTTTTTTTTTTTTTTTTTTTTTTTTTTAGGGGAGGGTTCCAGACGCCCAAGGAAATTGCCCAATTTGCTCCCCCCACCCCTTCCCTTTTCTCTTGGTTTCTCAAAAGCCTCACCACCATTGTCAGTCCTCTTTGCTGGCTCTATAACTCCGGAAGTTATTAGTACTTTAGACTTAGTCAACATATAAATAAACAAGGAAGGTCATCACACAGTCCTCCCATGGATAAAATCTTCTGGAGTTTAGTCTGGACGGCTTCTGCTCCATTCTTCATGTAATTTGATCCGGAGATGAGCCCGTACGACTGTGATCCTTGTGGGTCGTCATTATAGAGAGTTCTTAGCAGTTGAGGGGGGGAGGGGGACGGTAAGAGAATAATATTGTTTCCTTTGTTTCAATTTTTTTTTGTGTGTAAATACAAATTCATCCCCTTCCCCTGTCTCACTCTCTCTCTCTCTCTCTCTCTCTCTCTCTTTTCTCTCTTCTCTCTCTTCTTTTCTCTCTCTCTCTCTCTCCCTCCCTGTCTCTCTCTCCACCCCCCTCTCTCTCTCCACCCCCCTCTCTCTCTCCTCTCTCTCTCTCTCTCTCTCTCTCTCTCTCTCTCTCTCTCTCTCTCTCTCTCTCTTTTCTCTCTCTCTTTCTCTTTCTTTCTCTTTCTTTCTCTCTCTCTCAATCATCCGCCTCTATCAACTCCCCCTTCATACATATTCTATCAAGCTTTTCCCTTTTCGTCATTCCAGCTTTGTTTCTTCTTCGCTTTTCACTCCAGCTCGTTCTTGTCTGCATCTCCAGCATCTTTGGCCAAGCGGTGAGGCCGCCTCCTTCTCTGTCTAGTCCAAAACTTAATCCGAATCTTCGGACAAAATCGCTGTGTTCACGCGGCGCGTGCTGGTCCACAAGGATAGAGGCGCTGGTGAAATCGTAGTAAAAAACAGATGGCTAATTTTTCTTGGCTTTCCCCTCCTTTTTTAAGTTCCTCCTCCTCCTACTCCTCCTCCTCCTCCTCCTCCTCCGCTTCCTCCTATTCCTCCTCCTCCGCTTCCTCCTATTCCTCCTCCCCCTCTTCTTCCTCCTCCTCCTCCTCTTCCTCCTCCTCCTCCTCCAGATATTTCTTAGCAGAGTATTGTATAAAAGAGTATTTGATATTCAGTGGCGAATTGTCACAGAGAGCATATGATGGTGTACTTCTCTATGTTAAAACACACCTACACCCACAGACAATTACCAAACTGCATATAAGGCACATTGATGTTAAAAATGTGCAAATTCGCACAGGGTCCGAAAAATTCATTTTTAGTTTTGTTTACCGACCACCAGCCCAGAACCATAATGTTGACAACGAACTGTAAGAGCAGATTTTAGACATTTGCAATGAGAATGATCCTATCATTTTAGGGAGATTTCAACTCACCAGTAACTGCGTGGGGCGTAACATTGAATTTGCACGCCATACACGAACTCTATTCGAATGTTTTGGAAAGTTCTTTGTATCAACACATTCGCGAGCCAACACGCGGACAGAATGTTTTTGATGTTGTTCTTTCCATCAATGATAACCAAGCGCCGGATATTAGACCGAAATTCAGCACCAGTGATCATAGCATTGTTTCACTTAACATCGAATATAACATTGAGCTGGAAAACAATAGTCTCGAAAAGGTGCCAGGTTTCCAGCGATCAGACTTAGAAAAATCAAGAAGAATACTTGGAAATACTGACTGGTGAAAAATTGACAGAATTTATGATGTTGAACAAATTTTGGGTATATTTATTGATACACTCACAAAAGCAGTCGGCGAATGTGTACCAATGTGTAACAGGCGTCCAACAGACAATGCCAAACCCAAATGGAGGAATATAGAAATTAAAGATATTTTGCTAACCAAGAAACGTGCATATAAGGAGATACAAATCAACACAAAGCCAAGCAGATAGAATAGAGTACAAAAGAAAAAAGGCTCATCAAAACCAGTAGCAAATTACACGACAATCCCAGTAGTAAATTACAAGATTAAAAAAAAAGTACTCGAGAGCACCATTGTCCCCCTCCAATCAGACAAGGGGGGAAATTATAACAGACGAGAGGGCAGTGGCAGACATCCTAAATGACTATTTTGCGTCTGTTTACTATTGAGAACAGTAGAAAAGAACAGCCAGTTCCACTGCGACAGACAGTAGCCACACGCTTGTTTAGCATGGGCATTGCAGAACATGATGTGATCTGTGCTATAGATAAACTTAAAATGTGTAATTCGCCTGGACCAGATGAAATTTACCCAAGAATATTTAAGGAAATTAAAAGAAGAAATGTGCTGACCCCTCAGTGTAATTTTTAATCTATTTTAACAATCTGGAAGAGTGGTGTAAGAGTTGAAGCTGGTAAATGTAGTCCCCTTGTTTAAAAAGGGTGACAAATACAATCCAGGTAATTATCGGCTAATTAGCCTTACAACTGTTATGTGCAAACTAATGGAGTCAATCCTGAGGAGAAAAAATTGAGAATTCTTGGAGAAAAACAATATAATTAGATAATCACAACATGGTTTCCGTAATAAGCGCTCTTGTCAAACAAACCCTTTCGATTTCTTACATGATATTTATGCAATGTATGAAGAAGGGAGAGCAGGTGACGTCATATATCTTGACTTAAAAAGCGTTTGATAAAGTCTCACATAAGACCGATGGATTACTGAATGGCTGCCCAATAGTAAGCAGCGTCTTGTTTTGAAAGGAAAATGCTCCGACTGGCATGGTGTGGCAAGTGGAGTGCCTCAAGGCCCAGTACTAGATCCTGAATTATTTCTGATATACACTAATAACTTTGATGAAAACGTAAATAAATTATCTATATATACAGATGATACCAAAACCGCAAGTAAGGTGACATCTTTAACACAACAAGAATTATAACTTGATTTGAACACTTTATGCGAATGGGCAAAAACTCCACAGATATTTTTTGATATAGATAAATGTAAAGTACTTCATATTGAAAATATGTTTACATCTGACAAGTTTAAAACAAGAGAAAGACCTTGGTGTTGTAATCTAAAGTGATCTCAAACCAAGTAAACAGTGCTCAAAGGTCGAAAGAACTGCAAATGAATTTTGATTTTAAACCTGAATGAATTATATTTAATCTGTGCAATGATCTAGTCAGACCTAACTCAGAATACTGTGTTCAGCGCTGATCTCCATATTACAAAATATATATAGAGAGAGAGAAGTTAGAGTGCAGCGCAGGGTAACAAAGTTCATTTCTAGATTGCGGAACAAGCAGCACGAGAAGCGCCTAAGTGAACTAAATTTGTTCAGTCTTTCGAAACGGAGAATGAGAGGAAATTTAACCGAAGTCTTCAAAAATTTCAAAGGAATTGAAATCATGTATGGGGAAAAATACTTTACAATTGACATCTTTAACTTAACTAGAAGTAATAGATGCAAAAATTTAGGAAAATGATTTCAAACGTGCCAAAATACTCTTTCTTCAATTGCGTTGTTTACCGTTCAACGTCATCGACTGTTGCACTGTTGAGGTACAGTATTCAAAAAACGTCCTTAGCTAAAAAAACAACAACAACTAGAATGATTTTTTCCTATATAGATAAAAATAAATAGATTAATAAATAAAATAAAATAAATAGGTACCGAAACAGCCATGTAAGGACCAATAGGTCTGACGCTGTTCCTTGTCCATGTAACTCCATGTAACTCGTCCTTTTCCTGTTCCTCTTCCTCTCCCTCCTTTTCCTCTTCCTCCTTCTCCTCTTTCTCCTCCTCCCCCTCTCCTTCGCTTCCTTCCACACTTCATATCTTATTTGATATATTATATCCTCCGCCCCCCATCACCTACTCGTCTTTATCTTCCTCCTCCTCATTCCTTGTTCGTCTTCTTCCTCGTACTCTTGATCTTATTATTGAACCTCTCTCACTCCTTGTGCATCTCCCTCTTTTTCCTCCTTTCAAATTCCCTTATCTCCTCCCTATCCGTCACCCTCTCCTTCCTCCATTCCTTCGTCCTCTCCCTCTCCTTCCTCCTCTTCCTCATCCTCTCCCTCTCCTTCCACCTCTTCCTCCTCTTCTCCCTCTACTTCCTCCTCTTCCTCATCCTCTCCCTCTACTTCCTCCTCTTCCTCCTCCTCTCCCTCTCCTTCCTCCTCTTCCTCATCCTCTACCTCTCCTTCCTCCTCTCCTTCATCCTCTTCCTCATCCTCTTCCTCAACCCCTCCCTCTCCTTCTTCCTCTTCCTCATCCTCTCCCTCTCCTTCCTCCTCTTCCTCATCCTCTCCCTCTCCTTCTTCCTCTTCCTCATCCTCTCCCTCTCCTTCCTCCTCTCCTTCCTCCTCTTCCTCATCCCCTCCCTCTCCTTCCTCCTCTTTCTCATCATCTCTCTCCCCCTCTCCTCTTCCTCATCCTCTCCCTCTCCTTCTCCTTCTTCCTCTTCCTCATCCTCTCCCTCTATTTCCTCCTCTTCCTCCTTTTATTTTCCCTTATCCTCGTCTTCTCCCTCCTCCTCTTCCTCTTCCTCCTTTTATTTTCCCTTATCCTCATCCTCTCCCTCTCCCTATCTGTTACCTTTTCCTTCCTCCCCACCCTCATCTTCCTTTTCTCTCTCTCCTCTTCTTCCTTCTCTTTCACTGCATTTCCTCCTTTTATTCTCCCTTATCCTCAACCTCTTCTCACTCCTCTTCCCCCTACTCTTCTTCTTCTTCCTCTTCTTCCTCCTCCTCTTCCTCGTCTTCTCTTTCCTGCTGGAACACTTCTGGAGCTGATCAGCTGTTCCCACCTCTTCCTCGACCCTCCACTTCTTGTCATCCACTTCACCTCTTTCGTCTCACTTTATCCACTTTTCACCATCCACTTTTCCTTTCCTCCATATTGCTTTGTGTGTGTGTGCGTGTGTGTGTGTGTGTGTGTGTGTGTGTGTGTGTGTGTGTGTGTGTGTGTGTGTGTGTGTGTGTGTGTGTGTGTGTTTCACAGGGTACAAAAGTTCCATTGCACTGCAAGCCGTTACCGACTCGAGCTTCGAGGTTCTCATCCGAGAGGTCAATGTCTGTCGATCACAAGCCCAGTACATGATTAACAGTAATGATGAATCACACACACGCAAACACAAACTCACACAGACAGACACACACACACACACACACACACACACACACACACACACACACACACACAACTCCCCGCCCACGAGAGTTGGAGCAACAACCCGCAGCGCAGCGATACTGAAATTATTTCAGCCCTGAACTAGATTCAAACCCGGACCTTCGTGGTGGCAGCCTGGAACTCTACCAACCGCGCCACGAGTTGTGTGTATGTATGTGTGTGTTTGTGTTTGTGTTTGCGTGAGTATGCGTGTGTGTGATTCATCATTACTGTGAATCTTGTACTGGGCTTGTGATCGACAGATATTGCCCTCTCGGATGAGAACCTCAAAGCTCGAGTCGGTAACGGCTTGCAGTGCAGTGGAGCTTTTGTACCCTGACCGGGGCGCGATCATGGTATTGCGTCGTGACAGGCTATGACACTAACCGCTGCACCAACAAGCCGTGTGTGTATATGTGTGTGTAGGTATTTATTTATCTATTTATTTATTTATTTATGTATGTTTGTATGTATGTACGTACGTATGTGTATTTATTTATTTATTCATTTATTTAAGTATGTTCATATGTATGTATGTATGTACGTACATATGTATGTGTGTATGTATATATTTATGTATGTTCATATGTGTGTGTGTGTGTGTGTGTGTGTGTGTGTGTGTACCTCTGTCCCGTCTTCCTTGTTTGTTTTTTTTTGTGTTTTTTTCATGCAAATCTCTCCCGACACCCCCAACCCCAACCCCCGCGCCCTGCCCTTGATCCACATGTCATCGCTCGAATGTGTCACATCCGATCGTTGATCTCTTCTTTTCAGGCGTCTTCGAAATTGTTCCTCTTCTCTCTCTCTCTCTCTCTCTCTCTCTCTCTATCTCTCTATCTATCTCTCTATCTATCTCTCTCTCTTTCTCTCTCTCTCTCTCTCCCCCTCCTCTCTTTCTCTCTCTCTCTCTCTCTCTCTCTCTCTCTCTCTCTCTCTCTCTCTCTCTCTCTCTCTCTCTCTCTCTCTCTCTCTCTCTACTTCTGCACTTCCCCTCTTCCCATTCCCCTCTTCTCTCCTCCACCTTTCCCTCTCTCTGTGACTCCCTTCTCCTCTTCCACTGTCTTCCACCTTCCCGTCCCCTACCATACTCTCTTCCCTAACATCCCGTCTTCCCCAACTTCTCTTCATCTCCCCTCCCCTCCTCTCCCCCTTCCCCCCTTCTCCACCTTCCCCTCGTCTCGATCTTCCCCTTTTCTGCCCTTACCATCTCCTCCAGCTTCCCCTTTTCTCCCCTGCCCTGGTTCTCCACCATCTCCTTCTCTCCACCTCCCCTCTTCTCCACCTTCCCCTCTTCTCCACCTTCCCCTCTTCTTCACCTTCCTCTTCTCTTCCCTTCCTCTTCTCTTCCCTTCCCCTCTTCTCCTCTTCCCCACTTCTCCACCACCTCCTCCCCTCCCCTCTTCTCCACCTTCCCCTTCTTTCCCCCCACTCCTCTCCACCATCCCCTCTTCTCCCCTTCCCCTCTTCTCTCCTTCCCCTATTCTCCATTTCCCCTCTTCTCAGCTATCCTATCATCCCCCTATTTCCTCCTTCCTTCCACAATATCCCCTCTCTATTCCCACGCCTTTCCCCTCTTTTCCCCTCGCTTCCTGTCTGTCCCCTTCCCCTCTCCAACACATTGTCTTCCCACTTGGTTGACGACGAAAAGCTCTTGACCAGTGTTACCCCTCCGTTGCACTTTCCTCCCCCCTTTCTCCTCCCCAGTCTCCCCCCTTTCCCCCTAAATCCAGTCTTCCCCCGCCCCTCCCCTCTTTAGCGTAATCACAACCACTCAACCCAAATCTCAGGTCTTCGCCTTTAAAAGATAAGGCCTCATGGACTATCACTTATACAAATTTAATGTAGTCCGTATTTAGGGGGATTTCAGTCCAACCCCTGCGGATCAGAGTCACGCATCATGTCTTGATCGTAGACTAGTCTATATATATATATATATATATATATATATATATATATATATATATATATATATATATATATATATATATATATATATATACATATCCACTTATAGCAATATTGCCCCTAAGGGGAGAAGCGTTGGTTATTGTCGAGAAGGTACTCCTTAGAAAGGTACGTAGATCATGAATTGGTAGATGTACAGATAAACAAGTAGATAGGCTGAAACGAGGTTGTCAACATTTTGTATTTATGTATTTAATTATTACAAACATATTACATCAAATATTACAGAATATTACAAGATAGTACAAAAATAGTGCAAAGACTTTACATAAACTATGAAGACTTCAGGATCCTACAGCAAACGACTTAGTAAGAAAATTATAGTAATAATGAAAAATTGTGTTAATAATATAAAACTTCACCGAATTTTGATACAAAGTAAATTAAACTAAATAAAGAATTAACCTGTTTACATAACCCACCATTCCTCCTCCTCCTACAGCTCTCCCTCCTCCTCTTCCTCCTCTTCCTCCTCCCCCTCCTCCTCTTCCTCCTCTTCAATCCTCCCGTCATAACACGTAGAATTGGTTCTTCTCAATTTAGTAGATCGAACCACAGGATATCCTTCGTGTTTCTATTTCCATTCTATGTCTATTTGTGGTTCTATCTAAATTAACATCTGTCTTGTCTCTCTGTATGTAATTATTAACATTAACGTTGTTATTATCGTTGTTGTTGTTATCGTTTTAATTTGTCTCGTACTCTTATTTCGTTATATTTCGTCACTATCTTTATGCTTACTCTTAATTCTCATTCTCAGTTTCCATTCTCAATTCCTATTCTCAAATCCCATTTGGTTCATATTTTCCATTCCCATTATCATCTCCTACTCTCAGCTCCCACTCTCAACTTCTGCTTTCAACTCTCATTCTCAATTCCTTTTCTCGGTTCCCATTCTCAATTCCCGTTCTCATATCCCATTTGATTTATATTCTCCATTCCCATTATCAACTCCTACTCTCAACTCTCACTCTCAACTTCTGTTCTCAACTCCTTCTCTCAATTCCTTCTCTTAATTCCTACTCCCACTCTCAACTCCCTCTTTCATCTACCACTCTCAATTCACTCTAAATTCCTACTTACAGCTCCAACTCTCGAATCCCATTCTTAGTTCCCATTCTTAACTCCCACTCTTAACTTCCACTCCCAACTCCAACTTCTAATTTCCACTCCCAACTCCAACTTCCAATTCCCACTTTCAATCCCCACTAAATTTTCACTCTCAACTCTACTCCCAACTCCCATACTAAAGTCCCACTCTCAGTTCCCACTCTTAGTTTTCACTCAACTTCTAATTCCAACTCCCATATTTTACTCCCACTCTCAACTCCCACTCTCAAGTCCCATTAAGTTCCAGTTTTCACTCAGCTTCTAATCCCAACTCCCATCTTTTACTCCCACTCTCAACTCCCACTCTCAAGTCCCATTCAATTCTCTTTCTCAATTCCCATAGTCAAGTCCCACTCAATTCCCGTTATCAAATCCCATTGTCAATTCCCACTCAATTCACATTCTCGATACCCATTCTCAACTCCCGTTCTCAACTCCCATTCTCAATTCCCACTCTTAACTCTCTCTCGTGGCTTCCATCCGTCTTTCTTCTAATGCTCATCTAGCTTCCAATCCATTTACTGATTATTCCCTTCCGCCTCACTTAAACTCTCTCTATTTTCTCTCACACCCCCGACTCCCATTTTCTCTCGCTTTAATTCTCTCACCTTCAAGGTCCAGTTGAGATACTTTGTTCTGGTCGACGGCGGGTGTAGGGCTTGTTTTATTTTATTTTCTATTTATCTATTTTTGTTTTGTTTATATATCCATTTTGCATTGTTTGGTTTTCTTGTATTTTTTTCATTTACTTCTTTGTCGTCTTTTCAAGTTTTCTTCCTCTTACTCCTCTTTCTCCTCCTTCCTCCTCCTTCCCTCCTTCTCCTCCTCCTTTTGTACTCCTCTTCCTCCTTGTATTATTCCTTCACCTTTTCCTCTTTCTCCTCTTCCACCTCTTCCTTCTCCGTTTCCTCCTCTTCCTCCTCCACCTCATTTTCCTCCTCGTCTTCCTCCTTCTCCTCTTCCTCTTTCTCCTCTTCCACCTCTTCCTTCTCCGTTTCCTCCTCTTCCTCCTCGACCTCCTTTTCCTCCTCCTCCTCCTCCTTTGAGTGAATTGATCCATGTCCGCCATTGGACAAATTTATATGTTCATTTTATTTTGCTTTTTATTATGAAGGAATTGATCAAAACAACCCCAAAAGTCATCTCGTTCTATGTACGGGGATGTTTTAGATATATGTTATGTGTATTTATAAAGTTGTGTGTTTGTGTGTATATGCGTGTATATGAGTGTGCGTGTGTATGCATGTGTGTGTTTATGTGTGTATATGTGTGTGAGTGTGCGTATGTATGTGTGCGTGTGTGTTTGTGTACGTGTGTATGTGCATGTGCGCGTGTGCGTGTGCATGCGTATATGTGTGTATCTGTGTGCGTGTGTGTGTGTGCGATTCTCCATCTATATCTCCATCTATTTCTCCATCCACCCATCCACCTCGTTCTCCCCTCCCTCCTTACCTCCTTCCCTTTCTCCCTCCTTCAGCCTGAGGCTCCCTCCTTTGGGCCTCCCTCTCCCCCTCCCCCTTCCACCTTCCTCCATTCCCCTCTCCCCCTCTCCCTCTCCTCCGTACCTGTGGGGGGATGAAGACCTAATCCACAGCGCTTAACCCATCATCCCAGTCTTCCTCTTCCTCCTCCTCCTCCTCCTCCTCCTCCTCCTCCTCCTCAGTTTATTGCAATCTCTTTTTCCCTTTTTCTTTCTGTCTTTTTTTTTCTCTATTTTCTCTCCTTCCTTTCCTTCTTTTCTTGTTCGTCCCTTTATCAATTGTTGTTCTTTGTCTCCATTTTGTGTCGTCCCTTTATTACAGATTGTTGTGTCGTTTCAGTCCTCTTTTTCTTTACTCTTTATTTCTCGCTCTTTTTTTCGCTCTTGTCTCGCTTCCAACAGTCTAATACATTAAATTATTGGGTAAATTCTGTCGTAGTTATTAAGTACGAATTTCGGTATTTATTTCTTTCTTTATCGATTTTTTTTATTTGTTTACTTTTTTGATAATTAATTTGTCGATTTATTTGTCTATTTTGTTATGAATATATTTGTCGATTAATTAATTAATTGATGTATTCATTCATATTTATGAAATAGATGTAAACCTTTATGAAGTACAGAATTACCTTTTGAAAAAAATGTCAACTTTATGAAGTACAAAATAACCTTCATGAAATACAAAGAGACCTTTATGAAATAAGAAATAACCTTCATGAAATGCAAAAGAACCTTAATGAAATTCAAAGTGACCTTTATGAAATACAAAGTGACCTTTATGAAGTACAAAAGAACCTTTATGAAATACAAAAGAACCGTTATGAAATACAAGGTGACCTTTATGACAATAAAAATGACCTCTATGAAATACAAAGTGACCTGTAGGAAATAAAAAGTGACCTTAATGAAATACAAAGGGCTCTTTATGAATTCCAGGGGACCTTTATGAAATACAAAGGCATATATATGGAAAAAATTCAATACAAAGGGACCTTTAAAAAGTACAATTTGACCTTTATAAAACGGGACGGGTATTCATATAAAAAGAAAGAATTTTACGAAATGCAAAGGGACACCACGTCAAGCCCATGACTAGGTAACAAGGTCAGGTAGACAGAACTCCTAGGACTTCGGGGACTTTCATCGTTCTAGATCCCTGAGCATTAGACGAAATTGAAAAGCGATATTGCTGTGTTCTTAGGTCACATCGAATATCGGGTCGAAGCCCCCCCCCCGAAGAACCGGAAGAGCTTCTCTTGTATCCGGAAGCTCCACCTCCCCCCCCTCCCCCCTCCGGTACACCAGAACAATTACGAACGTCACTGCCAACAGTTCTCCAAGCACCACCACCAGTAATACTAGCACCACCTTCAACAACAACAACGCAAATATCACCTCCACCTACCCAAACATCACCACCACCATTACTACCACCACTACCACAAACACCAACATTACTACCACCATCACCACCACTACCACCAACACCACCATTACTACCACCATCACCACAACTACCACCAACACCATTACTACCACCATCACCTCCACCTACTCAAATATCACTACCGCCATTACTACCACCACTACCACCAACACCATTACTACCACCATCACCTCCACCTACCCAAATATTACCACCACCATTACTACCACCATCACCACCAGCACCACTACCACCAGCACCTCCACCTACCCAAACATCACTATCACAACCACCACCATCATTACTACCACCATCACCACCACTCCCACCAACACCATAACTACCACCACCCTTGCCACCACTACCAGCATCACCTGGGGGAACTGGGGACTTCCTCAAGCTCCCTCCACATCCTTCGAAGGATCCTGCGATCCCGCAGAGGATCTTCGAGATCAGACTAAGAGATCACACAAGGATTCCCCTGAGCTGAATAAAGCGGCCAGGCGTTAGCCAGAATAAAATCCTTAAAGAGGGTTCTAAGTGCTTCACAGTTAAGAGCTTTGGTATGGATAATCCACTGGATCCACTGGATCCACTGGATCCTCTAGGTCTTTGTCTCCACTTGAATTCTTTTCTCCTCGTTACTTATCACTCCTCTTTCTTTCTCGTTCTTCCTTCATCTACCTCGCTCCTTCTCGCTCCTCCTCGCTACTCCTCTCTTCTCGCACCTCCTCTCTTCTCGCTCCTCCTCGCTCCTCCTCACTCATTCTAATTCCTCTGTCCTCACTCCTAACTTCTCATTCCTCGCTCCTTCTCGCTTCTCCTCGCTCCTCCTCGCTTCTCCTCGCTTCTCCTCGCTCCTCCTCGCTCTCCCTCGTTCCTTCTTACTACTCTGTCATTCTTGCCCCTTCTCGCTCTTTCTTTCCTCTCACCGCTCTCTCCTACTCTTTTTTCTTCTCTCTTCTTGCTCCTCTCTCGCTCCTTCTCGCTCCTTAACCTTATGAATCTCATCACATCTCCACACTCCCTCCTCTAGTCCTCCCCCACATTCCCTCCTGTACCTCTCCACATTCCCTCCTCTACTCTTCCCTCCACACTCCCTCCCGTACCTCTCCACACTCCATCCTCTATCTTTTCACACTCCCTCCTCCACATCTCCACACTCTCTCATCTACCTCTCCATATTACCTCCTCTACTCCACGCTCCTTCCTGTACCTCTCCAAACTCCCTTTCCTTCTCTGCCGCCTCACACACCCTCCTCTACTCTTCCTCACTTCCTTCCCTGCCTCCATTTACCTCCTGGAGCCCTCCACAGGCCTCTATCTCGCCTCCTGTGCCTCTC
>NC_134777.1:104314811-104317311 GCF_046742065.1 Oratosquilla oratoria | reverse complement strand
GGCTGATGTCATGTCTTCTACTTCCGACTGTATAAGTTCAGGTTTCACACTCGACCAGTTTCACGACCTTGTTCGAGTCAGATCGACTTCCTTAGTGTCTTTTTCACTCCTTCATTTTGTTCTTTCACTTTTTCTTCTGTCTTTCCTTCAAGCTGATTTTTTAAAAGAATTGTTTCTACTTTTTTTATCATTTTTCTTCTCCTTATGTGTGTGTGATTCACCACCATGGTCTTGGATCACGTGTTAGACTCGTGATCGACAGCTATTAACCTCCCGGATGAGAGCTCATAGCTCATATGACCGATCTATGGGTAATATTGTGACCTTACGCGCACACACACACACACACCCAACTCCCCGCCCACGAGAGTTGGAGTAACGACCCGCAGCGCAGCGATACTGAAATTATTTCAATGTATGTGTATGTGTATGCGTGTGTGCATACACATAGGGAGAGAGAGAGAGAGAGAGTGAGAGTGAGAGAGAGAGGACAGATGGGTCGTAAGTTAAGAAAGACTTTGATGGTGAAGTGAGTGGGCGTCTTCGAGATTCAGACCAATGATTGGTACAAAGTGAAAAAAAAAAATGCTGAAGATTCTTGAAGCGCTTTTGGGCGAGAAGAAGAACGACCTCAATGAAGAATTTTGAAATTGAGAAAGGAGAGGGGCAAATAGGAGGAGGAAGAGGGGGAGAGGAGGAGAAGGAAGAGGGGAGGAGGAGGAAGGGAGGCGTGAGGATGAAGAGGAAGAGGGGCAGGGAGGAGGAGGAACATAAGCACATAAAGAATGAAGGAGACTGCAAGAGACCATGAGGCCTACACTAGGCAGTTCCATAACCATTATCAGCTGTCATCACCATCCATAAAGTTGTCTAAGCGTTTCTTAAAACAACTGATAGTTTCAGCGCTCACTACATGGTTACCAAGTCTGTTTCATTCGTTGACGACCCTATTAGTAAACCAATTTTTGTCTATTTCCTTCTTAAATCTAAATTTGTCCAGTTTAAATCCATTACTGCGAGGCCTGCCCTGTTGTCTTAATATGATGTCCTTGTTTGCGTCACCCTTGTTAAACCTTTGATCCACTTAAACGCCTCTATTAGATCACCCTGCACTCTGCGTCTTTCCAGAGAGTGTAAGTTAAGGAGGAGGAGGGGAAGAGGAGCGAGGAGGAGGGGTAAGGAGGAGAAGGAGAAGAGATGAGGAGGAGGAAGAGGGGCGAGGATGAGGATAAGGTGGGGCGAGTAGGAGGAGGAGGAGGAAAAGGGGTGAGGAGGAGGAGGGGGAAAAGGGATGAGGGAAGGGAGGAGGAGGAGGAGGAGGAGGAGGAGGGGTAGAATATTCTGGGAAAGGAGAGGATGAGGAAGGGAGAGGGAGTGGAACAGAAGGAATGGGAAAATTAAGGAAGGAGGTGAGAAAAGGTGAGGAGTGTACGCCAGGAGGCGCTGAGTGGCTGCACCCGAAACCGTCACCTTTGCCCTATTATGCGCTTAAGGGAATGTTGCTGGGAATCGGAGAGGAGTGCGGGATTCGAACTCACAAGTTGAAAAGTGAAAGAGGAACATGATACTGAAAAATGCATTTGTGAGGTTGCGGTGTTTATATTATAAAACGCACACGCATGTACACACACACACGCATGTACACACACACACACGCGCACACACACACACACACACACACACACACACACACACACACACACACATTCACAGTCTCAGTCACACACACAGCATAAACTAATTTAAAACAGAGTATGATAGCTGGAAGCAGAGAGATGGGACCCCATGAGCACAGTTCCAGCCCCATTTTCTACAACTGAGCAAATCTAGGTACACACACACACACACACACACACACACACACACACACACACACACACACACACACACACACACACACACACACACACGAGAGCGCGGTTGGTAGAGTTCCCAGCTACCACTGCGGAGGTCCGGGTTCGAATCCCACCCAGGGCTGAAACAATTTCAGTATCGCTGCGCTGTGAGTCGTTACTCCAATTCTCGTGGGCGGGGAGTTGGGAGTGTGTGTGCGTGTATGGTCACTGCATTACCTATAGATCGGTCATATACAGGGTGCGGCAGAATAATGGCAACTCATTCATTTGCATATAATTTTATTGAAACAAAGAAATTCCAAAGAACGACAACAAATAACATTAATATGGACCTTTGGCACTATCATATTCAAGCGGTTTCAAAGTGGCCTCCTTTGGCGGCGATACAAAGCCTCAAACGCTTCTTGAAATTTTCGGCGATGAGCCGCAGCTCCTCCGGCGTGATTCTGTCCCACTCCCGGCGCAACGATTGCTTCAGCGACTCCAAACTTTTGTGGGGCTTAGCACAGGCCCTGGCCTCCAAAATCGACCATACGCTGTAGTCCATCGGGTTTAGATCCGGAGAGTACGGCGGCCATTCCGCAGATGTGATGAAACCCGGAAAATGGGCTTTGCACCACTCCTGAGTCGTTTTCGCCCTGTGG
>NC_134777.1:104292311-104304811 GCF_046742065.1 Oratosquilla oratoria | reverse complement strand
CTATTAGGGTGTTGGAGAAGATGAAGAAGGGATTGGACTGTTGGAGAAGAGGAAGGGGAAGAAATGCCTATTAGTGTGTTGGAGAAGATGAAGAAGGATTAGTGTGCTGGAGAAGAGGAAGAGGGTGCTGGATTGTTGGAGAAGAGGGAGACAGGCTTGTGGGAGTGTTGGAGAAGAGGAAGAAAGGATTGGGCTGCTGGAGAAGAGAGAGAAATGTTTTTTAGAGTGTTGGAGAAGATGAGGAAGGATTAGTGTGCTGGATAAGAGGAAGAGGGTGTTGAAGTGTTGGAGATGAGGGAGAAAAGTTTGTTGGAATGTTGGTGAAGAGGGAGAAGAAGGGAAAGAGGACCAAGTGAAGTGGAAATGACGAAGAGAAGAAGAAAAAAATTATTGTAAGAAAATGGATAAAAAAAAAAGAAAATTGTTATGGTGTGAAGAGAGATAATGACGGAAACGAATAACAAGAATAAATAAATGAATAGATAGATAAATAAAAGAGAAATTGTAAGCAAGACGACATGGAAGACCTAAAAAAGAGAGAAAGAGAGAGTACTACATAGCCAAATAAAATCCACTGGCGGCATACATACAATAATAAAAGTACCACCCAGTCAGAAAGGACTTAATTAAAACAAACTCAAACAAGTGACTGAAATGTTGATAGAAAAAAAAATAGATAACGGTAGCCCTTAGCCACCAAAGAAAATGGGACACACTGGAAAATGGGAAGACCGGGGAAATGAGGAGGAAATGAGGAAGAGGAAGCTTCGTCTGGTCATAACAGGAAGTGCGACTCGAGCGTAAGAAACACGAGAGAAAACGGGAAACTGCTTATTAGAAAACGGAGCCGGGGGAGAAATTGAAGCCATGCTTTAGAGCTGGAAATGGTATAGGAATGTGGGAGTAAACCAAATATAGGTTTATAGAATAGTAATAATACTGATAATACCAGTAAGTAATAATGATAATGATGATAAGAATTACCAATAATGAAAATTATAATAATGATAGTAATAATAAAACTTATATTGATAATTAAAATTATAATAATAGTAATAATAGCAATAATAATAATGTTAATACTATTGTTAATAGAAAAGATAAATAGATACAATAATTACAGCATTAGCAATAATAACATTATTATTTTTCATAGAATAGATAACTAAATGCAATAATAGTAATAATAGATTACATTGAATGGGAAGAAAAGGAAATTGGAAAATATGAATTAATGCTTTACTGGTGGAAACGATATAATAATTGACTGATAAATCAACCCTAAGGACAAAAATGAATCAAATTGGATGTAAAATAGATAATTAGATAAATAGAATATAGAAATGCAAAGCAGAACTAAGACAAATATGAGAATGGGAACTAGGATTTATAATGAGAAAACCTAGAAGGAAATAGAATTAACACTTAGACAAAAAATGGCAACAAGACAAAACAATACTGAAACGGTAAATAAATAAATGGATGAATAATAATGAATGTATTAATTATAAATAGATAAATTGATAGATAATGAATAGATAACTTATAATAAATTGAACAACAAAGAATGTACAGTACAGGGTTGGCAAGACAAAATAGAATATTTTCAAATGTAAAAAAAAAAAAAAAAAAATCAATCGATATTGAAAAATGACTAAAGTTAAGGACGAAAAGGTGAAAGATAACGAAAATTTCTGGAACGAAGGAAGAGTTGGACAGGAGCGCTTGTGAAGTACAGTCCATGAGAAGATTAACAGAAGATGCATAGGAAAAGGTTAAATAATAATCATGAATTTTTAAAGTCACGAGCTCCCCCATATCAGAAGGCTAGAACGGTACCCCTCACACAGGACTTTGTAGCGTGGAATGTAATGAACTATGACCTTGGTCCAACTCGTAGGGTTCGAACTGCCGTCACCTCGACCTCCGCCGCAGGTAGCGACGCTCTAACCCATGTGGAACTTATGGAACAATGCCCTTGGTCCAACTCGCTGGTGGTAGAGTTCGAACTGCCATCACCTCGACCTTCGCCGCAAGTAGCGACGCTCTAACACGCTCAGCCAGCGAGCGTCCATATAAACAGTGAAATTTAGATATTAGGATTAAGCCAAGATTATAAAGAAAGGCGTAATGAAAGAATATTTTTTCTGAAGTTCAGAGTCGATCCTGAAGGTTCTGAAATAAGACATAAAGCCAAGAGGAGGTTATGGAGTCGGGAAGGTCGAGGGACCTTCCCCTGGCCTTCTTTCGGGTCTTCTTTCGGGCCTTCCTCGCTCCTTCCTCTCTCTCTCTTTCTCTCTATCTCTCTCCCTCGCTCTCCCTCAGGTCTTCTTTCAGAAATTCCTTGAACCTTCATTAAACCCTCCCAGACCTTCATTGGACCTTCGTTAGACCTTTGAACATTCTTTCGGGCCTTCCTCGGACCTCCGTCATCCATCGGAATTTCTTTAGACCTTCTTTCGGACCTTGGACCCTCCATGGACCTTGTTAGGACCTCTGTTAGATCTTCCTCGATTATTCTTCCGGACATTACTTGAACCTTCCTCTGGCCTTCCTTAGGCCTTCCATAGACGTTTTATTGACCTTCCTCTGACCTTCCCTCGAACATTCTTTCGGGCCTTCTTTCGGACCTTCCCCAAACTTTCCTGAAACATTCTTCACTCCATCCTTGGATCTTACTGAGACCTTCCTGGGACCTTACTGAGACCTTCTCAGACCTTTCTGGCTCAGCAGGAAGGCGCGGGATCATCCAGGCGCCTTCCTGGCCTAATGACTGCGAGAGGCAACTCAACGTTTCCGATTCCTGTTCTTTGGGTTCTTAGCTTCTGCTCAAACTCCCACTCCCACCGCTCCCCTACTCCTACTCCCAACACTCCCCTACTCCCACTCCCCTACTCCCACTCCCCTACTCCCACTCCCACCACTCCCCTACTCCCACTCCCACCACTCCCCTACTCCCACTCCCACCACTCCCCTACTCCCACTCCCACCACGACTCCCCTACTCCCACTCCCACCACTCCCCTACTCCCACTCCCACCACGACTCCCCTACTCCCACTCCCACCACTCCCCTACTCCCACTCCCACCACTCCCCTACTCCCACTCCCACCACTCCCCTACTCATACTCCCACCACTCCCCTACTCCTACTCACGCTACTCCCCTACTCCCACTCCCACCACTCCCCTACTCCCACTCTCACCACTCACCTACTCCCATTCTCACCACTCACCTACTCCCATTGTCCTCCCACATCCTTCTACCCCCTCCCTCCCTCCCACATCCCCCTACTCTCTTCCTCCCTCCTAAATCCCCCAACTCTCTCTCCCTCCCACATCCCCTACTCTCTCCCTCCCACATCCCCTACTCTCTCCCTCCCACATCCCCTACTCTCTCCCTCCCACACACACCCTACTCCCTCTCTCCTCCCACATCCGTCTACTCCCTCACACATCTCACCAACTCCCTTTCTCCCACACCTTCCTACTCCATTGCCAGCTCTGCCTTTCCTATTCCCCCTCTTTTCTTTTACTTCTTTTCCCATTCCTTCCATCCCCCATCCCCATAAACTCCCCTCATCCCACTCCCACCCCGTTACTTTCCCGTTTCCCTCCCACATACCATTTAACTTACTCCCACTCCGTTACCCCCCTCCCTCCCTCCCATATACCAGTTTAACTTTTCCCATTTTTTTTTCTTTCTATCTTCCTATTTCTCTTTACCCTTTGCCCTCTCCCCTTCCCCTCTCTCCCCTTCCCCTCTCCCCTTGCCTTCTCCCTTCACCCTTTCTCTCTCCCCTTTCGTCCCCCCACTTCCTCTTCCCCTTTCCCATCCCCTTCCCCCCTCTCTCCTACTCCCTTCTCTTAATCCACTTAAATTTCCCCCCCCATTCCCTTCTCCCCTTTCCTTCTCCCCCTTACATTTTCCACTTTCATTTTCTCCTCCCTTTCATTCTCCTCCATTTCCCCCCTTCTCATTTCCTCTTCATCTCCCCCTTCCCCTCCTTCCCCTCCCACTCCTTCCCCGCCTCATCTTTCTCCTCCTCCTCCTTACCCTTCCCCTCCTCCTCCTCCTCCTCCTCCTCCTCCTTCTCCTCTTCCGTCATCTCATCTTCCCTCTCCTACCCCTTCAGCTCCTACTTTTCCTCCTCCTTCTCCTTCTCCTCCTCCTCCTCCTCCCATCCTCCTCCTCCTCCCCTCCTCCTCCTACACTCCTTCGTCCCCTCTTCCGTTTTCTGTTAGTTCCTTCTTTTATACTCTTTCAATTGACATCTCCTCCTCCACCTCCTCCTCTCCTCTTCCTCTTCCTCTTCCTCCAGATCGCCTTCTTCAGTTTCAACGTCTTTTTTCACTCCTTATTCCGCTAGCAAGACTTACCTTCTTCACATTTTCTTCTTCTTTTCCAATTCTAGTTTTTCATTTCGATTCGGCAAGTCTTCGTCTTTCATTTCTCTCTCTCTCTCTCTCTCTCTCTCTCTCTCTCTCTCTCTCTCTCTCTCTCTCTCTCTCTCTCTCTTCACTTTCCATCTTTGTACCTTCCTCCTCCTATTCCTGTTCCTACTGTTCCTCCTGTTCCTACCTATCAGTTCCTCCATATATATGTTCTTCCTCCACCACCTCCTCCTCCTCCTCCTCCTCCTCCTCCTCCTGTTCTTATTCCTCCTGTTCCTATTCCATCTCCTCCTCATCCTCGCCCACTTCATCCTCCTCTTCCTTACCATCCTCCTCCTCCTCCTCCTCCTCCTACTCATCCTCCTCCTCCTACCCATCCTCCTCCTCCACTTAATCACCCTCCTCCAATTCATCCTCCTCCTCCACTTAATCACCCTCCTCCAATTCATCCTCCTCCTCCACTTAATCACCCTCCTCCAATTCATCCTCCTATTCATCCTCATGTTCTTCTTTATTCATCCACCTCCACCTCCCTCCACCTCCCTCTTGTTCTACATTGTTCGTCGGAGAGATCACTGCCTCTCTCGATTCAACTGACACATATCCTTCTTACTCACAGGTACGTCATGACATCACACGCAGAGCAGAGGTGGTGACGGCATCGTAAGTAAAAACTGTAATCATAATTGTATGTGAATATATGTACTGTATATGTATATATATATATATATATACATGTATATATATAATAATATATACATATATATATATATACATATATATATACATACATATATATGAGTGGTAGGGTGGTGAGTTTAAACGCCAAGAATCCGTTGAAGTTTTATTTCTGACGTTTCGTCCAACTAGGACTTCTTCAGAGTTCTGGAATTCTGGAATTCAAGAAAAGACCACCTCGCCTGCGCGGGATCGGGTTTTGTGGGAGGGGAAGAACGTCTGTTAGAAAATGAAATGATAGTAGTGTATAAAAGAGGGCTATTGCCACCGGGCGAATCGCGAGCAATTAGGGGCTAGATTGTTGTCATGGCATAGGAGGACTTGACCAGGAGCTTGGAGGGAAGCGGCCGACGCCGGAGGTTAGGAGATTGGGATTACCAACGGGGTTAGGATCACCAACGAAAGTTTAGAAAATGGTAGGAGGCGTAGTAGTAGAGAAAGGTGGAAAAACGGAAAAATCTTTAGTGGGAGGTAAACTGAAATGAGAAGATGTAGTAGAAGAGAAAGTTAGAAAGGAAGCGAATTTTAGTCGAAGAAAAAGTAAGTGGTTATGTTTGTGCGTGATTTGTGGCTCTGTTCGTGAGAGGTGTATGTGTGTATCTTACGAGAAGTGAGTTGATTTCACTTTCCGCGTGTAGAGGGCGAACCTGATAAGCCACAGGTGGGGCGAGCGACAACTGATTATCCCCAGGTTTTGGGTTTGAATTCCTTTTAGAGTTGATCAAGGGGCGGAGCGAGGGGGGGCAGACGGGCGGTGTACACCCGCCTGCCGACGTCAACGAGAGATCAGTGACCAGAACGGGAGCGGCAAGGAGATAACTCCCCTCCGCCACCGCTGGCGAGGGCGAACCTGATGAGCCACAGGTGGGGCGAGCGACCCCTGATTATCCCCAGGTTTTGGGTTTGAAGTCCTTTTAGAGTTGATCAAGGGGCGGAGCGAGGGGGGGCAGACGGGCGGTGTACACCCGCCTGCCGACGTCAACGAGAGATCAGTGACCAGAACGGGAGCGGCAAGGAGATAACTCCCCGCCGCCACCGCTGGCGAGGGCGAACCTGATGAGCCACAGGTGGGGCGAGCGTTGTCTGTTTATCCCCAGACTGGGTTTGGAATTCAGAAGAGTAGATTCAGTGGCGATGCGAGGGAGGGGCAGACGGGCGGGTGTTGTATGGTCTCTTTCCTTCCAATCACGACTCTGAAAACAGAGAATTACGCGATTGGGAATTGTGTGTAAATGTCAGAAGTGTAAACTCGCTCACCAGCGTCAGCGAGAGGCCAGCGTTTGGTTGCGGGCCGGTCGGACAGAAAGGTGTCCCAAGTCTCTCCGTCAACCAGCCCGCGGTCAGATTGGGCGTACTGAGAGAGACGATTGGGCCTCTGCTTTGCTAGCGAGAAAGTGTGCATGTGCCTCTTTTCTTCCAAGCACTACTCTGAAAACAGAGATTTACGTGACTTGGGAAATGTGTGTGTGTATTTGTATTGGTGTAAACCCGCCTGCCGACGTCAACGAGAGGTCGGCCATGCCAGACCGGCGGCAGCTAGGAGATATATATCTCCCAGCCACCACCGGCCGGCGATGATACTTGGAGCTTGTAGAGAGAGCGGGTCGAAGAGACGTCCGACCTCTAGGAGCGGTGTGTTGAATCTGTCCACTTCTTCAGAGTGTACACAAATAGAACAATGACAACTTATATACCCGCACAGCTCACCCCGTTCCCCCTCGGTCAATGTTGCTGCCATCTCTCTTTCGTCTTGCCTCATGGATGATTAGTCCGCTTGCTGTCCTCGCCAGCTTGACGAAACCGTCCCGATGGTTGCTGCATGGGAGTGAGGTAATGTATGCTGCCTCAATTGTCCTCCTTTCCTTTCTATCGAGTCCAGTATGGAGCACCTCTGTTTTTTCCCAATCCGGCAAGTGGCCAAATTTGTCGATGTGTACCACTAAAGAGTTAGACGTCCGGTGGGCTTTGATGTCATTCTTGTGCTCAGTTGTCCGCTTGTGAATTCCTCTGCTAGTTTCGCCATAGTAACTAGCGGGGCAGGTTTTACAAGGAATTCTATAAATTAAACTGTTGTCTTCGTTTTCTATTTTGTTTCTAATTTTATTTCTCACAACGTCGCCAATTTTTACCCCCGTGCTGAATGCCAGTTTCAGGCCTGCCTTGGTGAGATTTTGTTCCATGACGTTTGAGCACTTAGAGTTGGGAACGGACAGATACCCACGGTTCTCATCATTAGCCTCTTTTCCTTTGACACCCCTATTTCTTATTTGTAACGCCTTTTCCTTATTTCTATATAAAAAGCCTGCTGGGTAATATAATTTTTTGAAAATATTAAAAATGCAATTAATTTCCTCCTGGAGAAATTCCTCACTACATATCCTAAATGCTCTCAGGAAAAAGCCTATAACGATTCCACTTTTTATTTTGTTGTGGTGTGCGGAGAAGAAATGCACGATGTCGTTTTTGTTTGTGCATTTTCTGTGGACTGAAAATGCTGTCTTGTTACCACGTCTCCATACTACTGTGTCTAGAAAGGCCAGATGGTTATCTTTCTCACGTTCCATTGTGAATTGGATGTCACGTACTATCTTGTTTAACTCTTTTAACTTAACATCCAAATCAGTATCTGCGGGTGCGACGACGAGTACATCATCCACATACCGCATCCAGGTGGAGTCTTGGCCCATTATTCCTATGAAATTGTCTTTCTCTAGTACCTCCATGTACAGAGAGGCTAACACGGCACTGAGAGGACTTCCCATAGCAAGCCCACGACACTGAATATATTCTTCGTTGTTGAAGATTAGAGGACCAAATTTTATACAAAGGGAAATTAGTTTTAAATAATCCTTCTTACTTACAGGCAAATCCTCGTCTTTTACGTCCTTGACTACCTCCTCAGCAGCTTTTAATGCCCCGTCAATAGAAACATTCGTAAAAAGGCTGGTTACATCATACGAAACCATGGTCTTATCTGATAGATCTACGTCCTTCAACCTGTCGATCAGGTCACTTGAGTTTTTAAGGTGGGCTTTGCTCAATGATCCTAATCTGGCAGACAAGGGTTTGGCCAGGTATCGGGCCAATTTGTGTGGGGCACTGCGGATCCCGGATATGATAGGCCTCATGGGAATGTTGGGTTTGTGCGTTTTTGGTAGTCCACGCATACTGGGTGGTCTAGGATTTTCTTCCAGTAACCCCACTAATTTCTTGCCTCTGTTTGATTTCATGAGTATACTCCTAGCTTCTTTCTTGAATTTTTCCCCTTCCCTTGTCGCGTAACCTATGGGTTTCTTAACATATGTTGTAGTGTCGCTTAGGAGCTCTAACATTTTATCGTGGTAGTCGACTTTATTCAAGATGACGATTCCTCCCCCCTTATCAGCACTCGTGATAACCAGATTTTCATTATTTCCTAAGTCTTCTAAGGCAACTCTATATCTTCTCGGTATGGCGTAATTGTTTGATGTCGCTAGCGCATGAAAACATGTAATAATGCCTTGTTTAAAGCCTTTTTCTATGTCACTGTCCTCCCATCTGTAGTTTTTAGTCACATAATCCGTAAAACTATTTTTGCTAACACCGATATCAAACTTGAAACCTAGAGAAAGGGCTTGTTTCTCTGTGTCTGTTAAGACATGGTCAGACAAATTCATTATGAGATCTTCTCTCCCTGTTCTATTCCATTCACTCGAATTACAGAGGCTAGTCAGCTTTTCTTCTAATCTATCACTTTGCACTGAATGTTCACGTTCTAATTTGCGTAGTAGAAAAGGTGGTAAACTTACATTGTTCAAGGTGTTTCTGAGTTCATCTATTGTGTTGCGTAATTCCTCACAAGCTTCTGATAAGTACAACCTTGCGCACTCACTAAATGGGATTCCTTTCTTCCTGAGTTGTTTGGGTGACTCTTTCGGTAGAACTTGCTCCTCTATGCAGTTTTTCAAGAATCTGCAGCGAAGTGTACAGCTGTCAATTCTCCTACGTGTACGAAACTCCATCCAAACAGATTCCGGCTGCTCACCACCACTCGACATGTTGAGGTGTGAAGACAGAATGAGTGGTAGGGTGGTGAGTTTAAACGCCAAGAATCCGTTGAAGTTTTATTTCTGACGTTTCGTCCAACTAGGACTTCTTCAGAGTGTACACAAATAGAACAATGACAACTTATATACCCGCACAGCTCACCCCGTTCCCCCTCGGTCAATGTTGCTGCCATCTCTCTTTCGTCTTGCCTCATGGATGATTAGTCCGCTTGCTATCCTCGCCAGCTTGACGAAACCGTCCCGATGGTTGCTGACAGGTTGAAGGACGTAGATCTATCAGATAAGACCATGGTTTCGTATGATGTAACCAGCCTTTTTACGAATGTTTCTATTGACGGGGCATTAAAAGCTGCTGAGGAGGTAGTCAAGGACGTAAAAGACGAGGATTTGCCTGTAAGTAAGAAGGATTATTTAAAACTAATTTCCCTTTGTATAAAATTTGGTCCTCTAATCTTCAACAACGAAGAATATATTCAGTGTCGTGGGCTTGCTATGGGAAGTCCTCTCAGTGCCGTGTTAGCCTCTCTGTACATGGAGGTACTAGAGAAAGACAATTTCATAGGAATAATGGGCCAAGACTCCACCTGGATGCGGTATGTGGATGATGTACTCGTCGTCGCACCCGCAGATACTGATTTGGATGTTAAGTTAAAAGAGTTAAACAAGATAGTACGTGACATCCAATTCACAATGGAACGTGAGAAAGATAACCATCTGGCCTTTCTAGACACAGTAGTATGGAGACGTGGTAACAAGACAGCATTTTCAGTCCACAGAAAATGCACAAACAAAAACGACATCGTGCATTTCTTCTCCGCACACCACAACAAAATAAAAAGTGGAATCGTTATAGGCTTTTTCCTGAGAGCATTTAGGATATGTAGTGAGGAATTTCTCCAGGAGGAAATTAATTGCATTTTTAATATTTTCAAAAAATTATATTACCCAGCAGGCTTTTTATATAGAAATAAGGAAAAGGCGTTACAAATAAGAAATAGGGGTGTCAAAGGAAAAGAGGCTAATGATGAGAACCGTGGGTATCTGTCCGTTCCCAACTCTAAGTGCTCAAACGTCATGGAACAAAATCTCACCAAGGCAGGCCTGAAACTGGCATTCAGCACGGGGGTAAAAATTGGCGACGTTGTGAGAAATAAAATTAGAAACAAAATAGAAAACGAAGACAACAGTTTAATTTATAGAATTCCTTGTAAAACCTGCCCCGCTAGTTACTATGGCGAAACTAGCAGAGGAATTCACAAGCGGACAACTGAGCACAAGAATGACATCAAAGCCCACCGGACGTCTAACTCTTTAGTGGTACACATCGACAAATTTGGCCACTTGCCGGATTGGGAAAAAACAGAGGTGCTCCATACTGGACTCGATAGAAAGGAAAGGAGGACAATTGAGGCAGCATACATTACCTCACTCCCATGCAGCAACCATCGGGACGGTTTCGTCAAGCTGGCGAGGACAGCAAGCGGACTAATCATCCATGAGGCAAGACGAAAGAGAGATGGCAGCAACATTGACCGAGGGGGAACGGGGTGAGCTGTGCGGGTATATAAGTTGTCATTGTTCTATTTGTGTACACTCTGAAGAAGTCCTAGTTGGACGAAACGTCAGAAATAAAACTTCAACGGATTCTTGGCGTTTAAACTCACCACCCTACCACTCATTCTGTCTTCACACCTCAACATGTCGAGTGGTGGTGAGCAGCCGGAATCTGTTTGGATGGAGTTTCGTACACGTAGGAGAATTGACAGCTGTACACTTCGCTGCAGATTCTTGAAAAACTGCATAGAGGAGCAAGTTCTACCGAAAGAGTCACCCAAACAACTCAGGAAGAAAGGAATCCCATTTAGTGAGTGCGCAAGGTTGTACTTATCAGAAGCTTGTGAGGAATTACGCAACACAATAGATGAACTCAGAAACACCTTGAACAATGTAAGTTTACCACCTTTTCTACTACGCAAATTAGAACGTGAACATTCAGTGCAAAGTGATAGATTAGAAGAAAAGCTGACTAGCCTCTGTAATTCGAGTGAATGGAATAGAACAGGGAGAGAAGATCTCATAATGAATTTGTCTGACCATGTCTTAACAGACACAGAGAAACAAGCCCTTTCTCTAGGTTTCAAGTTTGATATCGGTGTTAGCAAAAATAGTTTTACGGATTATGTGACTAAAAACTACAGATGGGAGGACAGTGACATAGAAAAAGGCTTTAAACAAGGCATTATTACATGTTTTCATGCGCTAGCGACATCAAACAATTACGCCATACCGAGAAGATATAGAGTTGCCTTAGAAGACTTAGGAAATAATGAAAATCTGGTTATCACGAGTGCTGATAAGGGGGGAGGAATCGTCATCTTGAATAAAGTCGACTACCACGATAAAATGTTAGAGCTCCTAAGCGACACTACAACATATGTTAAGAAACCCATAGGTTACGCGACAAGGGAAGGGGAAAAATTCAAGAAAGAAGCTAGGAGTATACTCATGAAATCAAACAGAGGCAAGAAATTAGTGGGGTTACTGGAAGAAAATCCTAGACCACCCAGTATGCGTGGACTACCAAAAACGCACAAACCCAACATTCCCATGAGGCCTATCATATCCGGGATCCGCAGTGCCCCACACAAATTGGCCCGATACCTGGCCAAACCCTTGTCTGCCAGATTAGGATCATTGAGCAAAGCCCACCTTAAAAACTCAAGTGACCTGATCGACAGGTTGAAGGACGTAGATCTATCAGATAAGACCATGGTTTCGTATGATGTAACCAGCCTTTTTACGAATGTTTCTATTGACGGGGCATTAAAAGCTGCTGAGGAGGTAGTCAAGGACGTAAAAGACGAGGATTTGCCTGTAAGTAAGAAGGATTATTTAAAACTAATTTCCCTTTGTATAAAATTTGGTCCTCTAATCTTCAACAACGAAGAATATATTCAGTGTCGTGGGCTTGCTATGGGAAGTCCTCTCAGTGCCGTGTTAGCCTCTCTGTACATGGAGGTACTAGAGAAAGACAATTTCATAGGAATAATGGGCCAAGACTCCACCTGGATGCGGTATGTGGATGATGTACTCGTCGTCGCACCCGCAGATACTGATTTGGATGTTAAGTTAAAAGAGTTAAACAAGATAGTACGTGACATCCAATTCACAATGGAACGTGAGAAAGATAACCATCTGGCCTTTCTAGACACAGTAGTATGGAGACGTGGTAACAAGACAGCATTTTCAGTCCACAGAAAATGCACAAACAAAAACGACATCGTGCATTTCTTCTCCGCACACCACAACAAAATAAAAAGTGGA
>NC_134777.1:104277311-104282311 GCF_046742065.1 Oratosquilla oratoria | reverse complement strand
TGCATAGGTATAGTTGAATAATAAACAAACAGGTAAATAGTAAATAATAATAAATTAACATATAACTAATAATAAATGAAAATCAAAACAGACAAATAATGACAAAACAAAAACAAATAATATAAAATAGATTATAATCATTACAGCATTTTGTTTAGGTGTTTATCTAAATGATTCTTAAAGCTTCGAACTGAACTACATTGCACTACCTGTGCAGGAAGTTTATTCCATTCATTAACTACACGGTTGACAAAGTTGTTTCTTCCTACTTCCAAATTGAATTTATTTCCGGACAGTTTGAGACCATTGTTTCTTGTCTGATTCTCATTCAATGTGAAAATTTTGTCATTTTTGATGTCAATTCCCTTTAGAATTTTAAAGACCTGTATCAAGTCACCTCTGAGTCGACGCTTTTTTAGGGAAAACAGATTCATATGTTTTAGTCGATTTTCGTATGATTTATTTTTGATATTTGGAATCAGTTTTGTGGCTCGCCGTTGTACTTTTTCCAGTCTGTCAATGTCTTTAATGAGATTCGGTGACCATACGGAAACAGCTTATTCCAAATGTGGACGAACTAACGATTTATATAGCTTGTTAATGAGTGATGGGCTCCTGATATCAAAAGATCGCGCAATCAGTCCTAGAATCTCATCTGCTTTCTCAGAGGCTGAAATACACTGCTTGGATGATTTGAGGTCGTTACTGATAAATACGCCGAGATCTTTTTCACTATCCACTTTTGTTAACGAATTTCCAAATAACTTGTAATCGTACTTACTGTTATTTTTACCTATGTGCATTACCTTGTATTTACTTGTGTTAAATTTCATTAGCCACTTTTCAGACCATTGCTGTAATTTATCTAAATCTTCTTGAATATCTAATTATTTTAAGCTGTCTTGACAATATTCTTGTTTATGATATTGACTAAACCACTTGGAAAGGGTTAACCGAGATGAGATTTTAATCCCATTCACATGAAGAATTGAGCGGGGAAAGTGCAACCAGGTATGGAAAGGGTAGCCTTCTCGTTACTGAGGAGATACTATGCAGATAAATTAAATCACCTGGCGACAGGATAGTATCATTCTAGAGATGTAGGTCTAGACTCCTTATGATATACTGTAGATTCACTCTAGATTTATATTTTTATGCATTTTTTCTTTATTATTATTATTATTATTACTATTATTATTATTATCATTATTATTATTATTATCATCATCATCATTACGGTATCATATATATATATTTTTTTTCTATTTTTATGTAATGTCTTAAATGGATTTATTTGCTTATTATTATTATTATTATTATCATTATTATTATTGTTATTATTATTATTATCAGTATTATTATTATATTATTATTATTATTATTATTATTATCATTATCTTTCATTTTTTTCTATCTATTTATCTATTTATTTATTTATCTATTTATTTTTTGGTGGTGACATTCATGTGCGACATTTTTGCTGTGACGTCCCGGATCACCTTTGCTCTTAAGATGCTGTCAGCAGATGGAATGACAGCGCTATATTGAAATCTTAATGTTCTAATGTTGTCAACTACACTGCTGCCGGCTCGCTATTCATCTATTATACATTCATGATGTGGGAATACAGTAGGAGTGAGGTGATTATACATTCACTAGAAACGGATACAGTATATATGCATAGAACGCGCAAACACACACATACACGCACACGCGCGCGCGCACACACGCACACACACACACACGCACGCACGCACGCACGCACGCATGCATATATTTTTCTTTCGGTTGTTATCTCTCTCTCTTTCTCTCTTTCTCTCTCTTCCTCTCTCGTTTTTCTTTCGGTCGCTTTTTCTCGTGCGGGGAAGACGAAAAGACGGAAGAGGAATAGAGAAAATAAGAAGGAAATAAGAGTTTGTGTCAGTTATGAGGGGCTGAGGCGGACGAAGAATAAAGCGTAAAAGAAGAGGACGTGGAAGAGGAGGAGGACGAAGACGAGGACGTGAAAGAGGAGGACGAAGACGATGACGTGAAAGAGGAGGAGGAGGACGAGGACGTGAAGGATGAAGACATGGAGGAGGAGGATGTAGAGGTGGAAGAGGAGGATGTGGAGGAGGACGATGTTGATGATGAAGAGGAGTAAGACGTGGAGGGGAGGAGGAGGAGGAGGAGGACATAGATGAGGATGATGAGGACGGCGTTGACAATGAGGAGGATAAGGAGGACGTCGGTGATGATGATGATGAGGAGGAGAGGGAGGACTGATGATGACAAGAAGGAGGAAGAAGGTGAGGACGTAGAAGAGGAGGAGGAGGAGGAGAAAGCCGAAGTTTGTATGAGGAAGCGCGTGGGCTTAATGATCCTCAAAGGAGTGAATTGTGGAGTCGGACAAGTTCTCAAGACTTCTAGAGGTGTTGTTGGCACAACGGGAAACACTTGTCTTGTCTTGTCTTGTCTTGTCTTGTCTTGTCTTGGTTATATGGAGAAGAATCCCTCCACCGAGAAAAAAAAAAAGAATATATATATATATATATATATATATATATATATATATATATATATATATATATATATATATATATATATTATAATCATTACCTCCCTCGGAAAGGAAAATTAAATAAAAAACGTATGGGATCTTTACTTAGTCCTTGAAGGGCATTTGGAGAAGAGAAGGGAGGAGTGAGTAGGGTGAGGAGAGGAGGAGGAGGAGGAGGAAGAGGGATATTGGGGAGCAAGAGTAGAGGGAAGGGGTTGTGAGTAGAAGGGAGAGGGGATCTGTAGGGAGGAGGAAGAGGGAGAGGAGGTGTGAGGAGGCTGGAGAAGTCTGGGGAGGAGGAGAGAGGGTGTGGGGAGGAAGAGGAGGAGGAGGAGGAGGAAGAAAATGGCTTCGGGTCTTGTAAGTTCGAAAGAACGATAAATCACAGGACACACCATCTCTTGATGCTGATGCTGAATCTGTCCCTTTTTGTCCCGCGATCCCTTTATCTCTCTCTCTCGCTCTCGTTTCTCTCTCTCTCGCTCTCTCTCTTTTCTTTTTATCTTTCTGTAGTCAATTCTGCATCGCTTGCGTAGGCCACAGCCTTGATCTTAAGCAATGAATAAAAGAAAAAAGGGAGAATAATAATAATATTATTATTATTGTTATTATTATTATTATTAATATTTTTGTTATTATTATTATTATTATTATTATTATTAATTGTTATTATTATTATTAATTGTTATTATTATTATTATTATTATTATTATTATTATTATTATTAATCATAATGATATTATAACTAAAATTGAAAACTATATGTTGTGGCACGTTTTGTTAAAATTAATTTAATTTCAATTTAATTTCTATTTATCTATTTTATATTATTTTATTTAACAGTGTGTCTGTAGACCAAACATTGATCCATAGAATGCCAAATTTTATTTTATTTTATTTTGTATTTATTGTTTTTTTTATTTAACAAAGTTTGTGTACACTATTTCATCGATAGAGTGCTACACCGAAATCATAGTAGAGGCCTGACGATTCTATTCAGTGTTGTGGTTTCCTCCAAGAGGCTACAGAGGAACAGCAAGTCATAAGTGTGGGAATAAAGCAAGCTGAGAACTCTCTTTGACTTCAACGTAACACCGTCCCGCCGCAATCACTGCCGTAATTCCTTCTCTATCTTAATGAAAACGGGGGGTGGGGGGAGTATGTAGGGGAGATGGGAGAGGGGTGAAGTGAGGGAGGGGGAGAAAGGGAAGGGAGGGAGGTGGGAAGGGAGGAAATGGAAAGGGGGGAGAGGAAATGGGGTATGGGGAAGGGGGAGAGGGGTGAGGAGGGGGAGAAGGGGAAAGGGGAAAGGGGAGGAGATGGAAGAGGGGGAAGAGTGAGAGGAGGTGGGAGAGTGTGAAGAAGGTGGGAGGTGGGAGAGAGGGGAAATGGGAGGAGGAGGAGGAAGAAAAGGGGAAGGAGATGAGAGAAGGGGGAGGAGATGGGTGAGGGGAAAAGGGGGGAGGTGGGAAAGGGGAGGATGGAGAGTAAGAGGTAATATAACCTCCCCTCTTTGATATGTTCATGTCTAAGGATGTAATCACAAGATATCTGTGTCTACCTTATCGCAAAGGTCAATGAATTTAGAGAATCCCTTCTCCATTTAACCTGCAATTGTCGAAGATAAGCTTCTTATGACGTCACGATCGTCTCTATACGGTTCAGTTAATCTTCAAATAGCGGAGGACCGTTCTGTGGTCATTTTATTCAAACCTGCCATCATGTGATTTTATTCAGCCGATGGGACCGTTTGAAGGGTACATATGAGGCGTCCAGAAACAGAGGGGCATCTTTGCCACTTTTACTGTATATATCAAACACCTAAGCAAGACGCTCTAATGACTGCCATTTATTTTATGTTATTTGTTTGTTTATTATTATTTGCTCGATTTTCTCTCAGTTATCTGTCAATTTATTATTATTTACTATTGACTTGTTTGTTTATTATTTAACTATACCTATGATTTCATTTATTTTATTTATTATTATTTATATTATTATAATTTTTATTGATTTTTCTTTTATTTATTTATTTATTATTATAATTTTTTCTGACCTATTTATGGACCAAAAAGTCTACTGTCCGCATGCTCCTTCCTTGTGATCCTATGTATATAGAGGAGGCTTGGACCTATCACGCTCCGTGCTTAACTCGAAACCAGTGAAATTGGCGGGGGTGCCCATCTGATTCTGGACGCCTCGTATATATTAACCCGCAGACAGCTGGGATTTTTTTTTTCCGATAGATGATTTCGTTTAATTGTGTTGAGACTGATGTTCAAATATGTTTAATTGAACGAGGTTACCAGGCTAGGGTCGTCACTTCATGTGAACAATATTTTTATTTTATTTATTTATTATTATTATTTATTATTATTATTTTTTTGTCATTACGAAAAACGCTTTTTCCCCTTTATCGTTATTATCGTTATCATTGTTCTATTTATTATCATCACTTATT
>NC_134777.1:104264811-104269811 GCF_046742065.1 Oratosquilla oratoria | reverse complement strand
TGTTTATATCTTGTTATACTTGTATATATGTATGTATATATATATATATATATATATGTGTGTGTGTGTGTGTATGTGTGTGTGTGTGTGTGTGTGTGTGTGTGTGTGTGTGTGTGCGTGTGTGTGTGTGTGTGTGTGTGTGAAGTAAGGAAGCAGGTTTTCTTTTATGCATGTTGAATTAAATACAGTATTTACGTGAGGTTGTACTTGTTCATATATGTCTATGATACGTGTGCTTTTGGGTGTCTGAGAAAGATATTCATTTATATTGGAGTCACGTGCTAGACTCGTGATCGACAGCTATTAACTTCCCAGATGAGAGATCAGAGGACATGTATGGCCCGAATGACGGGTAATGCTGTGACCTTACGGACACTTACACACACATACATACATACACACGCGCATGCACATACACGTACATACATGGACACACACATACAGGTGTGCTCGCACACATACACACACACAACTCCTTGCCCTGAAGAGTTGGAGTGCCAGTTCGTAGTGAAGCGATGCTGAATTTTCAGCCCAGGCAAAGCTCGAACTCCGATTGTTGAATTAACTGTCGAGTGCAGTAACACCACACCATCGAGCGTTATATGCGTATATATGCGCGCGCGCGTGTGTGTGTGTGCGTGTGCTCGTGCTCTTCTTTTTTTCATTTCTCGCCTGTTTTTGATATTACTCTTATTCCCTCCTTCCGCCTACTCTTCCTCCTCCTCCTCTTCCTCCTCCTCCTCTTCCTCCTCCTCTTCCTCTTCCTACTCCTCCTCCTCCTCCCCCACCCTTCCTCACCAGCATCTTCCCATATATCTTGGCACAGGTCACTCCAGAAGACAGAAGACTATTTGATATTATGGGAAGAATTTTTTCATTAAACATTCTTTGGTACAATCCACTGATTATTGGTTGAGGGTCTGAGGAAGGTCTCCTCTAATTTAGGGATTAATTAGATTTTTGTGTGATAGATTTATGAACCATGGGGAAACTAGTATTTAGTATGGATCTTATGTTAGAATTATTAGGTTTTTAAGTTAAAGAAGTTTATTTTTTTCGCTTTTTTCTGAAAGATTTCACGGAAGTGCATGTAAAAATATTTTCAAGTATACATGCAGTAATATACTGCATGTGTATTTATAAGCGCACACACACACACACACACACACACACACACACACACACACACACACACACACACACACACACACACACACACACTGAAAGATGCAACGGCGGATCACTACGAGCATAGCTCTCCCGCAAAATACAATTAAATCAATTGAACTAGATAAACACACACACACACACACACACACACACACACACACACACACACACACACACACACACACACACACACACACACACACACACACACATACACACAGACACATACACAGACACAAACACGCACGCGCGCGTGCGCTCGTGGAAAATATTTCCCTAAGCATTGAAGTTTGAATGTATGGAAAAGTAAGCATGTGGTATAATCGGGTTGTTTATTTATGCTGAGTTATTTATGCTGAGTCCGGTAGACAATCGGATAAATGTGTTAGTCTTTGGTGGATTCCTGTTGGATTCCCCCTCGCAAAGGACAAATGCCCAATACAAACGTACCGATTCCATTTTAGGTTACAAATGTTTTTATATGTTTTTATAGTTTGATCATTTATTTTTACATTTTTAATTATATATATATATACATATATATATATATATATATATATATATATATATACATATATATATATACATATACATATATATACATATATATATATATATATATGTGTGTGTGTGTGTATGTGTGTGTGTGTGTGTGTGTGTGTGTGTGTGTGTGTGTGTGTGTGTGCGTGTGTATATATATATATGTATATATGTAAATATATATATATATATATATATATATATATATATAAAGTTTATTCTGCCTTTATTTTTTTATTTTATTTTTTTCTTATTTATATGTCTATTTATTTTTCATTCATTTATTATATCTTTATGAAAAACATTGCGAATGATTATGGGAGAAAACGGTTATGTTGTGCATATATGAATATCATATAGATATAGTAACCAGTATATAGTTGATAACTCGGTTAGGTCTCTGAGCATAGTTGCATCAAACAGATTAAAAGGTACAAACGAATTCAAAGATTAACACTGTAAGGATTACACTGATCAAGGGAGAAAGACGAGACCATTTTCTCTGTCTTGCACCCGCAAATTAAATAAGAATTATAAACGCCTTAAACTAAATATTTTTTTATTATTATTATTGTTCCATCCTTAGGTGGGTAAATCAAAGAGCTGACAAGCTCTTCACAAAAGTCTATTAGCCAAGATTACAACTGCTATTATTATTATCATCATCAATATTGTTATCATTGTTGTTATCATTGTTATTATCATTATCGTTATCATTGTTATTATGTCTATTATTTTCATTATTGTTATTACTATGTTATTATCATTATTATTATTATTATTATTATTGTTTTATTATTATTATTATTATTATTATTATTATTATTATTATTATTATTATTATTATTATTATTATTATTATTAGAAGTAGTAGTAGTGGTTTTATCCGTTTATTGTGTGTATGTGTGATGCATTGAAAAACTTGCGTGTTATTATTTCTGTTTTTATTTTCATTTTAGTCATTTATCACATTATTTCTTGATTTTATTCAATTATTGTGTGTATGTGTGTGTGTGTGTGTGTGTGTGTGTGTGTGTGTGTGTGTGTGTGTGTGTGTAGAATAAATTGGTGGTTAGAGGAAATATAAATAAATAAATAGAATAATCAAAGCAACCGTGAGCAGAGATGAAGATGTGGCATGCAATGACCCCCAGAAGCATTTGTCATTGTTAATAACAATTCATTTAACCTCTTAATTGTTGTGTGCCTCTGTTATAATATAACGCGTAAATCGAGATTAACTTAACCCAGTGATCCACATCGTGTGGTTCGGTGACCACTAGTGGGCCGCAAATGGTTCCCCATAACGAGGGCTAGTGGTTGTTAGTGATTGTTTAGTGGTTAGTAACCTCCAAGAGCTTAAGGAAGAACAGGGAGACATAAATGTACTTCGGATACGTGACGAAAGGCAGGTTACAAAACCCGTAGATTAACATTGAGTGAAATAAATTTGTATTCAATCAATCAATCAAATCAGCCACCCTGAGTCCACTGCTGAACAAAGGCCTCCTTCATAGCATTCAATGATTCACACAACCGCGCCAACCTCTGCCACATCACTCCTGCAAACTTCTCAATCTCGTCTCTCCACCTGTCTGGTCTCCCTCTTCCACGCTTCCTATCTCGCGGCGTCCATTCAGTAACACACTTGCTCCATCGCTCATCAGTCGTCCTCACTAACTTAACTTTTATTAACCAGAATAAAATCTTAACTACCGTCCAATATGGAAGAGGTCTTCCCTAATCCAGTTCACCAACCTCCCCCCACCATTCTCCCCACTCCACTAACCACTCCACCACCACCACTAACCCTACTCCACCTTCTCCAACATCACCACGATCTCCACCACTTGATACCCACAATCCGTTCAACTTTTAATCTTAACAGCTTCTTGTATCTGTCGGAAACTTTAGTGTTTATTAAAACTTTCCATTTGCCAACTCCTTCCGCTCCTCCACCTCCTCCGGACTCCCCCTTCATCCTGCTTGTTATCCCACTTGACCTCACTAGGTCGAGGTCCTTCTCCATATGAATAAAATCGCCTGGCGGCAGAAATGAATTAATCTGCAAATTATTGAAATATTGATACTTGACCAATTGTTAAAATTTCTGGAAGGAAATGAGACTATATCGGAAAATTATTCAGTATAATGAGAAATTCTGTCAGCATGGATTGGTCAGCATTGAGAGAAAATCAGTCTGGATAGGGAGAAAATAGGTCAGCATAGAGAAATCAATCAGCATAAATTGCAGCTCAGCCAGCATGTTTAAAAAATATAAATTATTACAATAGAGAAACATACCAATATATAGAGAAATATCAGTCAATATATAGAGGAATATTAGTCACTATACAAAGAAATCTCAGTCAGTATATATTGAAATACAAGCCAATATGGAGAAACGTCAGTCAGCATATAGAAAAATGTCAGTCAGTATATAAAATATATCAGTCAGTATGTAGAAAATATCATTGAATATAAAGAGAAATGTCATTCAATATATAAAGAAATGTCAGTCAGTGTTAAAGGTTATATTAGTCGATAAATAGATAACTATCAGTCGGTGTATATATTTCTCTCTCTCTCTCTCTCTCTCTCTCTCTCTCTCTCTCTCTCTCTCTCTCTCTCTCTCTCTCTCTCTCTCTCTCTCTTACATCTACTCCATCGATCTCCTATTGTCTATTTCTATCTCTTCCCTCTTCGTTCCTGCCTTCATTTATTTGTTTATGTGTTCCTACAGCTTTCTCTTATTTTACTTTTCCATGGCTCCGTCCCTTTAAGTTGGCAAAATATGTTGACACATTCTCTCTCTCTCTCTCTCTCTCTCTCTCTCTCTCTCTCTCTCTCTCTCTCTCTCTCTCTCTCTCTCTCTCTCTCTCTCTCTCTCTCTCGCTTTGCCTTTTCTCGTTTCTCCTTCGTTTATCATTCATTTTCTTCTCCATTTTTTCTTCGCCCCGTTTCCTCTGCTTCATTTCCTCGCACTGTCTTCATTATTTCTTTCGTATTTCTCTCTCTCTTTCTATCTTTCTCCTCTCTCTCTCTCTCTCTCTCTCTCTCTCTCTCTCTCTCTCTCTCTCTCTCTCTCTCTCTCTCTCTCTCTCTCTCTCTCTCTCGCTCTCTCTCTTTCCCCTCTCTCTCTTTCTCTTCCCCCTCTCTCTCTTTCTCTTCCCTCCTCTCTCTCTCTCTTCCCCTCTTTCTCTCTCCCCCCTCTTTCTCTCTCTCTCTCTCTCTCTCTCTCTCTCTCTCTCTCTCTCTCTCTCTCTCTCTCTCTCTCTCTCTCTCTCTCT
>NC_134777.1:104247311-104259811 GCF_046742065.1 Oratosquilla oratoria | reverse complement strand
TTCTGCATGCGCCTATATGGCTTAGAATTAAAGTGCATTGTGGTTGATAAAACATATATGTATGTATATATATATATATATATATATATATATGTATATATATACATATATAATATATATATATATATATACATATATATAATATATATATATATATATATATATATATATATATATATATATATATATATATATATATGTATTATTACGACTTTCATTTGTGCCTTACATTTTCCATTTCCTCCCCTCTCCCGCCCTCCCTTTAGCTCTTCCTCCACGTCCTCCTCTGTTTTCTTCGTCTCATTTTACTTGTCTTTCCATTTACATTCTTCTTCTTTTATTTTCTTTTCGACTTTGCTCATTGAACGTAATGGTGCTTACATTAAGGGCTGCAAGTTGAACGTTCACCAAAGGAAAATAACAGACATGTTTATATATGAATATAGGACCAAGGGGAAGGAATAGAGTGATGGAGTGGACGTGGGGGGAGGGAGAGGTGAGGGTCAAGGATGAGGAGTTTTTTTTTGGGGGGAGTAGCCCCCCGTCACTCAAATACGCAACTCAAGTGAGTTCATTTGAGTACAAACGATTTAGGTTACAAGATTTTATCTTTCGAATCTCCAAATGTCAAATCATCTTTTCGTCATATATTGAGAAGCTGATTGACGGACCAAGAGAAGTTAAACGTAAAATACGAATATTGGACACATTGTTGAATTGACCCTTAGGAAAGTCTAGAATATTACAAAGGATTACAGAGGTGGAGCATGCCGACAGGAGGCCTTTTGGTCCATAACTAGGTCGGATGCGAAAAAATATATATATAAATGATAAAAAAAAATATAAAATAAAATTAAAATTATAATAATAAAATAATAATAAATAAAATAAATAAAACATAGGTATAGTTAAATGATAAACAAACAGGTAAATAGCAAATAATGATAAACTGACAAATAAATAATAATAAATGGAAATCAAGCAAATAATGAACAAACGGACAAAGCGAAGTCGTCTTTCAGCTTTTTCAAAATCTCAACATTTGAGGAGAATCTTGAATGTGTGACTCTCGTGGGCTTATGGGAGTCGAATGGGCGTTCGAGGTTTGGGGGTTTGGGGGTTTGGGGGCTGAGGTTGGAATGCTTCTCAGCCCTAGGAGTACACCGAAATTAGATAGCTGAATTTACAGGCGAGCTTAGTATTACTACACCAGCAAGTGTGTGTGTGTGTGTGTGTGTGTGTGTGTGAATCTTGGATCACGTGTTGGATATTGTGTAACATTATACGCATGCACACACCTCAACTAGTTTGGTTATGTGTGTGTGTGTATTATGCGTTTATATAAGTTTGATGTTGAACTGAATAGGACAGACACTAACACTGACAACAGCGCCGACCCTAGCACCCTTGTCCCTGATCTTACATATGTTTATTCGGGGACGACGAAGCCGGCGGGAGACCACGACGGTGGCGCCTGGGACGATGGCGACAGTGGCGCCGTGGACGATGGCGTCGGCGCCGATAAAGGAATCAGGACCCGTCAGTCAGTGTCACAGGTGATGGACACGACACGTGGACCAACACTTATCATCCTCGGAGGCCGTCGGGGGACCTCGGGGGAGGGTGGACACGGGGGGAGGGGTTGTTGGGTCAAGGGGGAAAGGAGGATGGAGGGAAGTGTAGTGAGTGGAGCTTCTTGAGGTGGAAACATGGAAGTATGCTTAATCATTAGGTTACGCAGGGGTGGGGGAAGAGGGGCAGGGGGGGTAAGGGAGTGAGAGAAGAAAAAACAGAAGCCTGCTACGGATCGAAAATCCCACTTTTCCCGACAAGGAGGAGGAGGGAGGAGGAGGAGGAGGAGGAGGACGGGTGTAGAGGCTGAAGGACATTGGGATGAGGAAATGTTGTGGAGCGCAAAAGGGCGGAGTGAGATTAGTTGTGATTGTAGCTATATAGAATGTATTGCAACGCTCCGATCTCGTGAAAAATAAATCAGGTGTTTACTTGAGGCGCCACGCCCACGCCACCCGAAAGTTGTCCGCTCCCCCTCGCCCCGCCCCCGCTCCTTCCCCCCCCCCCGGCTCCCCTCGACCCGCGTTGCTTGCATTGCAGTCGAGATATTGTTTTCGTAAACAAAGAGAAAGGTTGCAAAGTTGCAACATGGCGTGGTAGAGGATAAGAAACCAACCAGAAAGTCTGTTTGTTGTTAGGATGGTTGTAGTAGTAGTGGTGATGGTGAGAGTGGTTGTGGTGGTGATGGTGGTGGTGATAGTGGTGGTGGTGGTAGTGGTGGTTGAAATGCCTCGTAGGCTGGAAGGTAGTTTTCCTTGTTCACAACTGAATTTCTCATTAGTGATATATATTTTTTTTTGTCTTGTTTGAAAAGAAATTATTGTCTTGTTATTTGAGTGGGTTATTGTTTTATTTGCAAATGAAGTACAGCCCTGTTATTTGATTGAGTTAGTGTCTTTATTGTTTTTGTTGAATATTGTTTATGAGTTGGTACATTTTTGTTTGCGAGTAAGACCGTGTGGTTTGAATACAAGGGAGTTATTGTTTTGTTGTTTGAGTTATTTTGCATTGTTATTATGCTGTGTATTGTTTGAGTTGATGTGCTATTGTTTGTGAGTAAAAGGTGGCGGCACTCCAGGCTAGCATGCTACTTGCTTTTGCTACTTTTTTTGCTATTTGCTTTTGCTACTTGGTTTAAATATAAAGGACTTGGATTACAATATTCTAGACTTCCGTAAGAACATCTCAACAATTTTGTCTAACATTCGTATTTTAGGTTTAACTTCTCTTAGTTCATCATTCAGCTTCTCACTTTATGACGTAAGAGTGATTTGACATTTGGAAATTTGAAAAACAAAAGATCGTGACCGACGTCGTCTCTACTCAAACGAAGTAGCAAAAGCGAGTAGCATGCTAGCGAGAAATGCCTAGTGTGCCAACACTTTATTTTTTATTATTTATTTTTTTTTTTTTGCAAGTGGGAAGTTGCTTTGTCCATTGTCCTTATGGCTTCTTGTTTGCGAACTATTGTCTTGTTTACCAACAAGATACAGTATCTTATTGTTTGCGAGTGAGTTTATTTGTTTGTATATGACTTGTTGTGTACCTTGGTTGCTAGTGAATTATATTATTAGTCTTAAGGTCGCGGCATGCTAGGTATTTCTCGTTAGCATGCTACTTACTTTTGCTATTTCGTTGGAGAAGAAACGACTTCTATGACTGTCTTTTGTTTTTCAAATTTTCTTAAATGTCAAATTTTTATATAGTGAGAAGTTGAATGGCGAACTAAGAAGTTAAACCTAGAATGCAAATGTTAGACACATTGTTGAGATGTTCTTACGAAAGTCTAGAATATTGTAACCGATGTCGTTTCTCCTCAAATGAAATAGCAAAAGCAAGTAGCATACTGGTCTAGTGTGCCACCACATTTAGTGCCTGAGGATGAGCTCTTAGAGCGTGCTATTTCATCAATGAATTATTGTCTTGTTTACGAATCAGGTGTGTCTTGTTTGCGAGTATTCTTGTTTATGTGGGAGAAGTTGTTTTGTTTACGAATGATAGTGTGTTTTTGTTTGTGTAATGTTGGATTCGAGTGAGTTTTTTTTTTTTTTAGGGGGGGATGCTGTCTAGTGTGACTTGATTTCCTTTTATAGTAATTTTTATGAGTAATTGCCCTTTTTTAGTTATTGTCTTGTCTTTGAGTTAGTGTCTTCTTTTTTTGTTATTGGTTTGATTTTGAGTCAGTGTCTTGTTTTTTAATTATTCTCTTGTTTTTGAGTAAGTGCCTTATGTTGTTTTATTTTAATTAGTGTCTTATGTTTTTTTTTTAATTGGTGTCTTGTAGTTTTTGAGTTAGTCTTCTTTTTTTATTATTGTCTTGTTTTGAATTTGGTGCCTTGTTTTGGAGTTGTATTGTTATGAGTGATTTATTCGATCTTGTTATTTACGGATGATCTATTATTTCGTCACGTTATTGAAGATGTTAGTTACCAAATCGTGTACCTGTGGAATAATTCTAGTTACTTTTAGCTGCTCTCGCATTGCATGGGTTGTTAGTAGCCTTGTCTTTTCGAATGATAAATATTTTTCTACTATTACATCTATTTATCTATCTATTTATTCGTTTACTTGAATATTTATTTATTTGTTTGTCTATTTATTCATTTATTTGTTTATTGTTGTTCGTTTTTTTTTTCTTTTCTTGACCTCTTTATACTTTACTTCTTTCGTCTCCCCCCTCTCTCTTTTCTAATCTTCTCTCTTTTCCTCTCTAATATTCTCTTGTCTTCTTCACTCTCATCTACTCTCACGCCTCCGCTCTCATTTTCTTGTCTCTCTTCTCTTGTCTTGTCTTCTTTTCCCATTCATAGTTTCCTAACCTCTCGTCTCTTCGCCTCTTTTGTCTTGTATTTTCTTAACTTGTTTTTTCTGGTCTTGCTTTGTCTTCCTGTGTTTTGATTTGTCTTGTTTTCCCTTTTCGTCAGGATCTTTACTTGTTAGCCTTCTCAAAACCACCCCCTCTCTTTGCCTGTCTTCTCTCTCTTTATCTCTCTCTCTCTCTCTCTCTCTCTCTCTCTCTCTCTCTCTCTCTCTCTTTCTGACTCTCTCCCTCTCTGCTTCTTTTGACAAAAAAAGGAAACTCTTTTTCTTCGCTCTCTCTCTCTCTCTCTCTCTCTCTCTCTCTCTCTCTCTCTCTCTCTCTCTCTCTCTCTCTCTCTCTCTCTCTCCCTCCCTCCATCCATCCTCTGACAAAGAAAGGAAACTTTCTTATTGGTAATGATCCCGGGAATGGAGACATCGTGCCCCCCCCCCCAACCCTCCGAGTCGAAATCAAATTTCTGTCGGGATCGGGGGTGGGGGTAGATAAAGTCGGGAAAGGTGGATTTTTCAGTTCGAAGTAGGCATATAGTGTTCTCCTCTCACTCACTCCTATCGTCCTCCTTCTCTTCCTCCTCCTCTTCCTCCTCCTTATCCTTCTTCTCCTACTCGTTCTTTTACTCCTCGTAGTCCTCTTCGTCGCTCTCCTTCTCGCTCTTTTCCTTGCCTTCTTACCTCTCTTCCTCAAACTCCTCCTCCTCTTCATCCTCTTTTTCCATATATTGGCTTCCTCCTCTACCTCCTACTTCCTCTTTCTCCTTCTCCTTCCTACTATTCATCCTCCTTCCTCCTCTTCCTCCTCGCCTTCTTCCTCTTTTCTTCCTTCTCTTCCTTCCTTCCTTCCTCTCTTCTTCCTTCTTTCCTACTTTTTATCCTCCTTCCTCCTCCTCCTCCTCGCCTTCTTCCTTCCTTCCTCTCCTCCTCCTTCATCTTTGTCTTTTCTTAAGCAGAATAAAGATCATAAAGACAAATTCATTATGAAATCACGTGTCCTTAGCCAGAATAAAGCCTGCAAATAGTGAACCACAATCGCAAAATGGGTTAAAAATCTGAAGAGCTTTACAATTTAAGCCCCATTTGAGTTTCGCAATTGTGATATACGAAACAAATTATCTTGTTTAGAAGAAATGAATAAATGAATGAATAGATGAATAAATAAATCAAGTAAAGGCCACTCGCTGTTACTGTCTCATATCCTGTGAATAATACATTAGTTAAATAAAATAAAATAAAATAATATTCAACGCTGTAAACGCGCGCACGCACACACACACACGCACACACACACACACACACACAAACACACACACACACACAAACACACACACACAAACACACACACACACACACACAAACACAAACACACTTACAAACACACACACACACACACACACATACAAACACACACACACGACTCGGTGGCGCAGTGGTTAGAGTTCCCGGCTGCCATTATGGAGGTCCGGGTTTGAATCCCGCATAGGGTTGAAATAATTTCAGTATCGCTGCGCTGCGGGTCGTTACTCCAACTTGTGGGTGGGGAGTTGGGTGTGTGTGTCCGTGTAAGGTCACAGCATTACCCATAGATCGGTCATATATAAGCTCTGAGCTCTCTTCCGGGAGGGAAATAGCTGTCGATCACGAGTCCAACACGTGATCCAAGACCATGGTGAATCACACACACACACGCAAAATTTGTCAATTATATGAAAAAAAGCCTAGCAAGCGGAAATATACACCTTCGGCATTAGGTCATACAAGAATATATGAACAAGTTTATATACTGTATATATTTTTGTTTAAATACAAATATATATACTTGAGGGGACGACTGAGGATGAAATGGGTGGATGGGATGAAGGGGATGTTGAGAAAGAAGGGAATGTCTGTTGTGCAAGGAAGGGAGAAGGCAAGAGATAGGGATGAGTGGAGAATGTGTAGGGACGATAATGTTATGCAAGGAAAGGAGGGATGGGGGATGGGGAATAGGGGGTGCTTATTTGTGAATGATATTTTGACCCAGCCTGAAGGGATGTCTCCCCGTTTTCTCTTTTCCTGCATGAGGGAACGGAGAGGTGGGGTTCGCCGAGTAAGTGAAGTGGCCTTGCTGAGGGTATACTGTATCTTGCGACATTGCTTCTGATCCAGGATAGTGGGCGGGATACAGGGACGACCCGTCATCCGTGAGGAGGTAAGATGAGAGGTGGGGAGGGTGGTGGATGAGAGTGGAATGGGTGGGAGTAAGTACGTGCCTTTGACATGGCTACCTCCCTTATAAAGGGAAAAAAGCTCTTGATACACACACACACACACATACACACACACATATATACATATATATATACATATATATATGTATATATATATATGTATATGTATATATGTATGTATATATATATATGTATATATATATATATATATATATATATATATATAAACTCGTTAATATACAGTATATATGGAGAAACCTCACTTCACCGTAGGATACGAAATCCAAGAAGAACCACTGGAGAAAATTAAACCGTAAACAGTAAGATTCTTCGTGTATTATATCTTAAGATAAACTACATTGTCTGAAGATTTAACACACGTAAGATCTTACTGTCAACTGTTTAATTTCCTCCAGTGGTTGTTCTTGCATATATATATATATATATATATATATATATATATATATATATTTTTTTTTTTTTTTTTCAACCACATTAAATTTTTCACTTTAATTACATGCCATCACGATCGAGATTGACAATGCGCTCGACGGAGACATATGCGGAAACTGATACGTAGTGAAGCCAAGGACTCGAACTAACCTCCAACGTACCAAGTGAACAGTGATTGAAAAAAGATAAATATCTGCACTGGGGACCATTCAGTGTGTGTGTGTGTATATATATATGTATATATATCAGTATGCATGTACACACACACACATATTATATATATATATATATATATATATATATATCTATATATATATATATATATATATATATATATATATATATCAATGCTTCTTTGGTTTTGTGGGAAATCGTAGATCATCCCCGTTGTCATATCTCTCCAATTCCCCAGATTTAACTTTGAATTTTCTCTCCAAGAACTGCATTCCCCCCGCCCCCGGTCCCCCGCTACCCCTCTCTTGCAACCTATCTGCCTTTAATGTCGTTCTCTTGACGTTCTCCCACCCCGCGGGGGATTGACACGCATGGACACAAATGCGTCTTTGATCTTCGACTTCGTTCTTCTTCATCGTCTTCTGGGCAGCAATGGCGAGGAGTCTGCTGGAGGAATGTGACTGTGAGATCGTGTGAACGTGTGTGAGTGTGTTAGTGTTAGTGTGTGTGTGCGTGTGTGTGTGTGTGTGTGTGTGTGTGTGTGTGTGTGTGTGTGTGTGTGTGTGTGTGTGTGTGTGTGTGTGTGCGCGTGTGTGTGTACTAGAACGTACATATATGTTGATTATTATGTCTAGCGCGAGTATGATTGTAAGGAGATGAAGAGAAGCTTCAGAGAAGAAGGAAGATAGAGAGAGAGGAAAGGGAGATTGAAGAAGAATGAGGTGATAGAGAGAAGTGAGAGAGGAATTGAATAAAGATAAAGGAAGTGAGAGAGAGAGGAAGTGAAAGAAAGAAATGAAGAGAAAAAGAGAGAAGAGAGAAGAGAAGAGGAGGAGAGAGTGACGAGGAACAAAAAAGAGAACTGCTAAGAGAAGTGTTGTATACATTGATATACCCATATCTATATATATATATATATATATATATATATATATATGTACATATATATATATATATATATATATATGTATATATATATATATATATATATATATATATATATACATATATATACTGTTTAAAATCCTCGATCTCACACCAACTTTAGAGAGACCTTCATCATGGAATCTCCACAAGGATCGACGAAAGAACGTTTGAGAAGGACAGAGGGTGATGATAAAGGAGTTCTGTCATCTTACAGAAAACGGAGGGGGGCGGCGGGGGTAGCGGGGGATACGCCCCCTGCCGGAGGCAGTTCCGGCGGGAACAGAAGGCTGAAAGGTGGAAAAGTGGGAGATTATCATATTTAATACCCTGCGAGGCGCCAGGAGACTTGCGAGATTGCTTGAAGAAGAAGGAGGAGGTGGAGGAAGGAGGAGGAGGAGGAGGTATGAAGGAAGAGGAAGACAAGAGGCAGCTTGAAAATCTTCGACATTTTTCAAAGAGGCAATAATAACTGCCTCTCATAGATAAAAACCCTTACCTCTCCCCACCCCCGGTATTGAGAGTGTAGCCCTGGGGATTGTTATTCGGTTCCCTGGGCGAGATTGTGGTTGTGGCCAAAAGGTTTGTGGTTCTGGTTGGTGTCGTTCGCCGACTTTGTTTTGGAAAATTATCGACTCTGGTTTATAATATATATATATATATATATATATATATATATATATACATATATATATGTATATATGTGTGTGTTTGTGTGTGTGTGTGTGTGTGTTCGTGTGTGTGTTTGTGGGTGTGGGTGTGTGTGTGTGTGTGTGTGTGTGGGTGTTAGTGTGTGTGTTTGTGGGTGTGGGTGTGTGTGTGTGTGTGTGTGTGTGTGTGTGTGTGTGTGTGTGTGTGTGAAGAAGGAATAAGTCACGAGTCTAGTTCCTCTGAAGAAGCGTAGAGCAAAACCGGTCAGGAATAAATTCGCAACTCGGAACTAGACCCGTGACTTCTTTTTCCACCTTCTTCACAATGTCACAATGTCACAGCATATACTGTATATATATATATATATATATATATATATATATATATATTATATATATATATATATAATATACATTTATATATATGTATATATATAATATACATTTATATATATATACATATATATATATATATATAATATTTTTTTCTCTTTTCCTCTTTTTTCTTGTTTAATGTAATAATAGATATGTTCACAGCGGTGGTTGTGGTGGTGATTCGATTCATAATTATTAATGTTGTTCTTGTTGTTCGTGACAACATAGGCATGGGATCGATCCCCACTCAGGTTTCAAAAGCCTAACACTAAAGGCCGTCACTATCTCCCTTGAGCAAAGGGAATGGCGTGTATGTAAGGTCAGGGCATTGCCCATAGGTCGTTCAGTATAAAGGTTTTGTGTTCTCATCTGGAAAGGTAATAGGTGTCGGTCACGAGTCCTGCACGTGATCTGAGACTATGGTGAATTGTGGGTGCACACACAAAAAAAACATTATATACACACTGTTAGAGAGAGGGGAAAGAGATTATAGAGAGTGAGAAAGAGAGAGAGAAAAGGAGGTGGGACAAGAGGAGGAGGAGGAGGACGAAGAGAGGGAGGAGAGAACGAGAAAAAAAAAAGAGAGAGAAAAAGAGTGAGGCAGAGAGGGAGGTGGGGAGCGAGGGAGAAAGAAAATATTAATCAAAGTACCCGGGTTAGAAAGAGAGAGAGAGAGAGAGAGAGAGAGAGAGAGAGAGAGAGAGAGAGGAAGAAGAATAAAAGAAAACAGAACAACGTTCTAAGGTCAGTGCTCGTGAGAATGTAGGTTTTAGTCTCTTTGTTGTCACATAATGTTGACAACAATTCTTGTGTTCAGGCACGCTAGTGTAGCACCATGTTAGCCATGTTGAATATGTTAATTATATTAACCCATTCAACACAGTAATATATTTCAATGAGCATTTTATACTGACCTATGTTGTATCTAATGTAAATGTAAATATACCTCCCATTGATATTTTACCGATATGATTTTGTTGAAATAAAGATTATTGGAATTCTTTTGTATAGATATTTGTTAGGTATATACATACATACTTACATATATACATACATATATAGATACATACATACATGCATACATACATACATACATACATACGTACATACATACATGATACATACATACATACATACATACATACATACATACATACATGATACATACATAAATACATACATGAATACATACATACAAAATACATACATACATGATATATACATACATACATACATACATACATACATACATACATACATGATACATACATACATAAATACATACACACATGCATATATACATACATACATACATACCAAAAGGTCTTTTATCCTTTATGAAGGAGGTTACCGAATCAAAGCTTACACCCACCATACCACAAATACAACCACATACCACCACATACCACCACATACCACCCATAACACAACGAGCCTACACCCATTCGTCTCCACTCCCATCTTAGAATTTCTTTTATAAAAGGGCATCCAGTCCGCTTGGGTCAGAGGCAATTTTACAAAGGATTACAAAGGTTTACAAAGGAGGAGCATGCCGACAGGAGACCTTTTGGTCCATACCAGGTCGGATACAAAAAAAAAAAATATAATAATGATAGTAATAATAATAATAATAATAATAATAATAATAATGATAATAATAATAATAATAATAATAAAAATAATAATAATAATAATAATAATAATAATAATAATAATAATAATAAAAATAATAATAATAGTAATGTAATAATAATAATAATAATAAAATAAAATAATAATAAAATAGTAATAATAATAATGATAATAATGATAAAATAATAATAATAATAATAATGATAATAATAATAATAATAGATAAATAAATAAGTATATAGGAAAAGTTTAGCATTCAGTGAGAGCCAGGCTCTGGCGTCGTCAGAAGTATACCTTGCATGTGTTGGTTTTGTCTTAAGGGGCATTTACACGGTCAAACGGTTTGACAAACCCGGTTTGTCAGACAAATGTTTGAAGTGATATTTGACCGTTTGAATGGGGTATTTGGTCGTCAAACACATTTTTCGAACGTGTTTGACAACCAAATACCCTATTCACACGGTCAGACATCACTTTAAACACTTGTTTGACAAACCGGGTTTGTCAAACCGTTTGACCGTCTAAATGCCCCTTTATGCCAGCAGGAATTATCCAGCAGCTAATCAATTCGATTGATGAGGTCTGCTTCTTGTCTCAGATAAGTTGGTAATGAATAACTGGTAATGATAAGTTGAAAATGATAAATTGATAATGATAAGTTGATAATTATAAGTTGATCATGAAGAGTTGATCATGATAGATTGATCATAAGTTGATCATGATAGATTGATCATGATAATTTGATCATGATAGATTGATCGTGATTGGTTGATAATGCTAAATTGATCATGATAAGTTGATAATAAGTTTACAATGATAAGTTATATTGATACCTTTATAACGAAAAAATTATATTGATAGATTGACAATGATACATTGATAACGATAAATTGATAATGAATTGATGATAGATTGATAATGATAGGTTGATGTTAATTTGAAAATGTTAAATTAGAAATGTTAATATGAAAATGCTAAATTCATAATATTAGATTCATAATTCTGAATTGATAATGATAAATTTATGATAAACTAATAATAACAAAGACAGATAGATAACGATGAATGGATGCTTCCCGTACCAACTGATAGTCATGAAATGTCAATAACGAGGAGAGAAAAGTTTTCTGTTTATATCGTTGTGCCACCCTTGGCACCTTCGTGTGCCACGTGCCATAGGCGTCAGTTCTCGCATGCAGTGTCAGTTAAATGTCAGAGATAGTAAGTCAGCACAATAGAAAAACAAGACAATCCTTTTAACAACAGAGATGCCCTGGCCTGGCCTAGTCTGCCCTTTCCTGGCCTGTCCTGGCCTGGCTTGTCCTGACCTTTCCTGACCTGTCCTGTCCTGTCCTGGCCTAACCTATCTTGGCTCGCAGTGGCCTGTCCTGGCCTGGCCTGCAATGGCCTGGCCTGACCTATCCTGGCTTGGCCTGTCCTGCCCTGGCTGTCCTGCCCTGCCCTGGCCTGTCCTAGCCTGCAATGGCCTGGCCTGGCCTACACTGTCCTACCCTAATCTGCATCGGCCTGTCCTGACTTTCAACGGCCTGTCCTGGCCTGCAATGGCCTGTCGTGTCCTATCCTGTTTTGGCTTGCAATGACCTGTCCTGTCCTGACCTGCAGTGGCCTGTCCTGTCCTTTCGTAGTATATCCTGTAAGTGTTCTTCTTGTTCTCTTTTCATAAGAGACCCAAGCT
>NC_134777.1:104219811-104237311 GCF_046742065.1 Oratosquilla oratoria | reverse complement strand
TAATTCATAATAAATAATAAATGCATAATAAAAGATAAAGATATGGATAATAATGAATATATAGATAATAATAGATAATAGATAAGATAAAATGAATGACAGTCATTACAGCATATTGCTTAGATGTTTATCTTAATGAATCTCAAAACTTCGAACTGAACTACATTGTACTGTCTCTGCAGGAAGTTTATTCCATTCATTTACATTGTTTCTATCCGCTTCCAAATTAAATCTACTTCCAGACAGTTTGTTACCATTATTTCTTGTTTGATTCGCATTCAGTGTGAAAATTTCGTCATTTTTTATGTTGTCATTTCCTTTTAGAATGTTAAAGACCTGTATCAAATCACCCCTGAGTCTGCGCTTTTTTAGGGAAAATAGATTCATATGTTTTAGTCGATTTTCATATGATTTATTTCTGATATTTGGAATCAGTTTTGTGGCTCGCCGCTGTACTTTTTCCAATCTGTCAAAATCTTCAAGATTCGGTGACCATACGGAAACAGCATATTCCAAATGTCGACGAACTGACTATTTATATAGCTTGTTAATGACAGATGGACTTTTAAAGCCAAAATATTAGTCCTAGAATCTTATTGGCATACTTTGTGGCTGAAATACAGTCCTAGAATCAGTCCTAGAATCTTATTGGCATATTTTGTGGCGGAAATACACTGGTTGGATGATTTGAGATCATTATTGATAATTATGCCGAGATCCTTTTCACTACCCACTTTTGTTAACCAATATCCAAATAACTTGTAATCGTACTTATTGTTATTTTTACCTGTGTACATAACCTTACATTTACTTGGGTTAAATTTCATTAGCCACTTTTCAGACCATTGCTGTAGTTCATCTAAACCTTCTTGAATATATAATTGGTTTAAGTGATCATTTGCCATTCTGCACATTTTTGTATCATCTCCATTTCTTCCTCTCTCTCTCTCTCTCTCTCTCTCTCTCTCTCTCTCTCTCTCTCTCTCTTGGAGACAACAGATTTCAGTCCGTGGTCTATATCATATATATATACTATGAATAGAAGTGGCCCAATAATGGAACCCTGAGGAACTCCACTCGTAACATTTTCCATCTTAAAGTTTTGCCATTTAGAACAACTCTCTGTTAACCAATTACTAGTCCAGGTTAATAGGCTACCACTATTTCCGTGTGAAACTAATTTAACAAGTTGTCTTTCGTGCAGGACGGTATCAAAAACCTTAGTCAAGTCCAGATATATGAAATCTATATTGTTTCTTTGTGTCATAATTTGAGATGACTGTCTTGTAGAATTCGAGTAGGTTAGTCATGCAAGAACGTTTCCGTCTGAATCTATGCTGGCTATCATATATTAAACAGCTACTTATTAAATGGTGTTCAATAGCATCTCTGATGATAGATTCCATTATTTTTCCTACGATTAAGGTTGAGGTTATAGGCCTGTAGCTCATTGCCTTCTTTTTGTCACCCCTTTTAAATATGGGGGTAACGTTAGGTAACTTCCATTCTCCTGGGATACCTCCGGATATGATTGATTTTTTTTTAAATAATTTCTAATGGAACAACATTCTCGTTTTTCATTACCTTCAAGAATCTTGAATGTCGACCGTCAAGCCCTGGTGTTATACCAACTTTGAGTTTTTCTATACATCTTTCAAAATCTTCTTTTGTTATATTTACAGTAGTAAGTTTCCCCTAGACTTATCACAACTTCAGTTCGGACCTCACTTTGAGGCGTTTTGTTTACAGAGTTAAAATATTTGTTTGAAATATCACACATTCCTTCATTCGAATATTCAAGTTGATCGTCATCAGATAATAATAATGGGCCAATAGGATTCCTAATAAATTTTTATCTCTAATATAACTAGTTCCTTGGGAATTTGTTTGGATTTATCAGCAATATTCATTTCGTATTTTCGCTTTGTTTTTGTTTTATCGTCTTTTTCAAATCTCTCTGTATTATCAAATAAAATGATGTAGATGTAGTACCACATGAGTGAAATAAGACTGTATATTTCGACCACTGAGTGGTCCTCTTCATCAGGTACATGTACCTGCTGAAGAGGATCACAGAGGTCGAAATATACTATTTACCCTCTATCTCAGCTTATCTTTCTCCGAGAGTGGGTCTAAGTTTTATCATCACATAACTTTGATAGTCGTTAGGTGCACCAGAACACTTGTATTTCTTATAAGCCTGTCTCTTATTAGCAACACCCTTTTCAGTTTCTTTGTCAAGCCATTTTGGGCAAGCTTGATTTGGTGGACGTCTATCCTTAAACGGGATGTATGCACGAATCATCAAAGAAATCGTATTTTGAAATGTTTCCCACATATCATTTAGAAGTTTTGATTTTGCCTCCCAGTCTGTAAGCTGAAGCTCCTGACGTAGTCATATGAACTGAGCTTGACTGAAATCAGATATTTTAGATACATTTTTTTTAAGCTTGAATCAAAGTTGTAAGCACTACTTGCAATAATTTCACCAACTTCTACATAGGTTATCATGCTTACGCTGCTAGTGATCAACAGATCAAGTAAGTTTCCATGTCTTGTGGGCTCTTTCACGGGCTGAACTAAGTAACTGTCACCGAGAAAATCTGTCAAGCGACTACCTATATTACCATGTTCGCGGATCGTCCAATCGGCGTCGGTAAAATTGAAATCACGCATTAATTATCAGCAAATTTCGGTTGCAGAAAACTAGACAGTTCTTTAAACAATACATACACACACACACACAAAGAGGGAGAGAGAAAGAGAGAGAGAGAGAGAGAGAGAGAGAGAGGTATGTATATAACAGATTCCCATGCTCTTCTTCATACACTCGCAGTTCTTTCCTTGACGTATTCCTCGCTTTCCCTTTTGTCTCACCTTCAAGTTACGGTCGCCGCACGAGAGCCACCTCGTCTCGTGATGGGGGATCAGAGAAGCTTACGCCAGGAAGAAGAAGAAGAAGAAGAAGAAGAAAAGAGGAGGAGGAGGGGAAAGAGGAAGAGGGGGTTGGAGAGGGAAGAGGAGAAGGGGTAGGAGGGGGAGGAGGAAGACGGGGAGTGGGGGGATCAAGAAGAAGAAGAAGACCTCGGGAGCTTTCAGTCAGAAGTCCTGAACAAAGACGCTGAAGACTCACAGTGCTTAAATGGCTTCTTCCTCTTTTACTTCTCACTCTTCTTCTCTGTCTTCTCCTTCGTCTTCCTTTTCTTTTTCTTCTTCTTCTTCTTCTTCTTCTTCTTCTTCTTCTTCTTCTTCTTCTTCTTCTTCTTCGTCTTCCTTGTCTTTTTTTTTTGTCGTCCTCTTCTTATTATCCTTCTCTTCGTCTTCATCTCCGTCTTCTTCATCTTCCATTTCCTTCATATCACCGTCGTCGTCTTTATCCTCTTCTTTTTCAGTTAAGACTTTTCTGAAGCGAGGGAAACGCTTATATCGATAACCAGAAAAAATGCCCCATAGTCAAACTCGAACAAAGACCATATGGATTGGGTTGGCGACCACTTCTTGTGAAAGGAGGCGTCAAAACTATGAAAATAATTAAACAAGATTAGTAAATAAAAATGTTTAAAAAATCAAGTAAAATCTCACTCCACCTTATCCCTGAGAGCTTCCTTCAAGAAAATAAAACTTCCAACTGCAATCAGAATTAAATTATTAGTCATGAAAATTATATTAGCACTGAAAATAAGTGATTATGAATAATGACGATAATTAATGAACAGCAGCCATAGTAAAAATAGCAGTGATGGTGATAGATATTATAGTAATAAAAATTATATAAGCAATTATAAGTAATCCTTGATAATAATGATGATGATCAACAATAACATTTAATAGAATTGACTTAAGTAATATTTTAACTGTTTACCCACCGTATTTAACTTTTTAAGTTTAACCTTCATAACTCCTATTTCAATCTTACCCTAAATTTCTTTTATCTCTCAGTATATCTCTTCTGTTTTCTCATCCTCTTTTCTCCAGTTGTTCTCCCCCCTCCACCCGCGTCCTTCACCCATCTCCTCCACCCAACTCCCTAACCGCCTCCCTAACCGCCTCCCTAACCGCCTCCTCCTAAACTTCTTTTACCTTCCCCTGTTTTCTCCTTCTTTCCCATTGTCCATTTGTTCTCCCCCTCCCCCCTCCCCCTCTCCTCGCTCCCCCCGCCTCCTTCGCCACCCCCCGCCTCCTATCTCCCCCCTCCCCCCCGCAGCGGTCCCCTTCCCCCTTGAAAGCTGACAAAATATATTCACATTTCCTCGCAACACATTGATTTTGTTTTAAATCTGCATTTGCATATCTCGAGCCGCTTCCTAATAGAATTCTCTCTTGCTTGCCGATTTACAAGATTCCGTCGTAAAGCAGAAGAGATATGAAAATAGTGGTTTGATTCGCTGGCAGTTTTCGATGCCTGTGTGTGTGTGTGTGTGTGTGTGTGTGTGTGTGTGTGTGTGTGTGTGTGTGTGTGTGTGTGTGTGTTTGTTTGTGTGTGTGCACGCGCGTGTGTGTGTGTTTGTGTGTGTGTGTGTGTACTGGGGTGGGGAGGGGAGGGAAGGAAAAGGGAGGGGAGTGGAGTAATGGGGAGAGTAAACAAAGGGAGGGGAGGGGAGGGGAGGGGAAGGTAGGGAAGGGAAATGGAGGAATGGGGAGGGGAAGGGAGGAATGGGAAGGGGAGTCAAAGGGAAGGGGAAGGAAGGGGAGTGGAGGAATGGAGAGAGGAAACAAAGGGAGGAGAGGAGAGGGGAGAGAAGGGGAACGGAGGGAAAAGAGGGAAGGGTAATGGAGAAATGGGGAGGGGATGGGGGGAATGGGAAGGGGATTCAAAGGGAAGGGAAAGGGAGGGGAGACAAAGGGAGGAGAGGGGAGGGGAGAGGAGGAATGGGGAGGACGTAAGAGGGGATGGGATAAGTTTGGGGGTGAAGTGGGAGGTAGCAGTGAAAGTAATGGGAGGGATGGGGAGGGGAGAGGAGAGGAGAGGAGGGGAGGAGAGGGGAATGGGAGAAGTCTTGGGGTGAAGTGGGAGGTGGAGAGGGAAGGGAATGGGAGTGGAGGGGAGGGGAGAGGAGGGAGGGGAGGAGAGGCAAAGAGAGGAGAGGGGAATGGGAGAAGTCTTGGGGTGAAGGGAAGGGAATGGGAGTGGAGGGGAAAGGAGGAATGGAGAGAAGGGTGGAAAGGGATAGGAGGTGAGAAAGAGTGACTTGGGCGGAGAGAGGGAAGGGGAGAAGGAGAAGGGAGAGCGAGGTGGAAGAGAGGGATGGGAGGGAAAAGGAGGAAGGCAGGGAAGAGGAGAAGAGATGCGAAATAAGGTGAAGAAAGGGGAGAAGAGGATAACAAAGCAGCGTGGGAATGGAAGAGTAAGGAAGGAAAGTTACATGGAATGAGAGAAATAGAGAGAGAGAGAGAGAGGGGGGGAGGGAATGGTAAAGTAAGGGAGACTCATTTTGACCCAATTCCCGCCCACTTTCTTGAACGTAGTCTTGTATAAGCTAAATGTTTTAATCGTAGGTGACCTTCGACTTTGTGACCCAAGGTTACGAAACGTAGGACACCTTCGGCTCTTGGGGGAACTGATCTCCCTAGACGAGGATCCTCAACTGAATGGAATCGTCAGAGCGAATCATCTCCCTATCTGTTTCTCTCTATCCTTCTCTCTTTCTCTTTCTCCCCTCTCCCTTTCACTCTCTCCCTCTCTCTCTCAATCTCACTCTCCCTTTCCCTCCCTCCCTCCCTCTCTCTTTCTCTCTTTCTATTTCTCATTCCATCTCCCTCTCCCTCCTTCTCTCTCTCTCTCTCTCTCTCTCTCTCTCTCTCTCTCTCTCTCTCTCTCTCTCTCTCTCTCTCTCTCCTATGTATCTACTCACTTGATCACATGTTTATATATTTTTCCATGAAGTTAAGGTAGGTCTGTGAGTGGTTGAGTTCTGTAAATAAACGAACCCTTTGATCTAAAAAAAAAAAAAAAAAAAAAATCGACGAGGAAATGAGGTCACCGGTCTACTCGGTCAACCGTCACCGGATAGACCGTCAGACCGACCGAGCGTTTGCCTCACATCACCTCAATACTTGCCGCCAGTTGATTTTATTCAGCTTGGGGGGGTTAGCCCCGGTACATACTCGAGTCTTCAGCAATTCCGAGTCCACTGCTGGACTCGTTATTACCATGTTATTAAGTCACTCTATACCCGTATTACTAGAACGTGTAAGTGGTACAGGGTGATTATATGAAACTAGACGTGTTATTTGAAACTAGGCTAAAGTGATGAGTACAACAAAGTACTCTATACATTACGAGTCTCCACCACCCCCAGCTAAGATCTAAATTGGACAGTTTTAGGTTTAACAAAGAAATAAACAAGAACTGGTTTATCAGTAGAGTAGTTAACGAACGGAATAGTACAAAACAAAACCTTAACTACTACTAACACTACTACTACCACCACTACGACAACTACTACTACTACTACTAGTAGTAGTAGTAGTAGTAGTAGTAGTAGTAGTAGTAGACCCTCAGCTATTACCTCAACTTAGCCACATACCACAACTGCAGACAACTCTCGCGACTTGTTACCATCATATCTGCAATAACCAGCGCTTCTATCCGTGAGGGTCAATATCGCGCCGAAGAAGTGGAATCGTAGAGGTTGTGTACAAGAATAATGCTGATCACTTTTATTATTGTAATTATTATCATTTTTATTTATTCATTTTATTATTATTATTTTTTTATCTTTTTTTTTCTTTTAAGATTAGTTCTCAGTTATGAAAGAACGCTGCGTGACTCAGGAACGTAGGGGGGTATCAATCATTTCCCTTATATATCACCTACATAAAACACAGTCAGTAACTCACAATGATACCACGATTCCAACTAACATAAAATCGGTCAGGCTAAGTATTACAACTTTAAGTATGAAAGCTGAGCTCTTAAATACAACTTTGACCACAGACCAACCATAAAGTCAAACTGTTATTGTGTCTTATAACCACAAATCACAACCAGCTCAATAACCACAACCACAACCACAGTTGATCTGGCGTAGCATTTGGTATTGTTTTTGGCGTGAGATATTCCAAAACGACGGAAGGAATTAGCATATCACAGGCTTGGTCCCCCCCCTCTCCTCCCTCTCCCCCTCCCCCTCTCCCCCCTCTCCCCTCCCCCTCTCTCCCCTCTCCCCTCCCTCCGCCCCCCTCTCTTTCACATCCCCTTTCTCTCCTCCATGTTTCACATATTTTCTTCTTTCTCCTCTTCTTCAACTCCTTTGCCTCTTTTCCCTCCCACACTCTTTTCTCTATTCCTATTTTCCCTTCCCCTTTCCTTCATTTCCTCTCTTCCCCTCACCTCACTCTTTCTCTCTTTCTTTCTCTCTCTTTCTCTCTCTTCTCCCTCCCTCTCTCTCTCTCTCTCTCTCTCTCTCTCTCTCTCTCTCTCTCTCTCTCTCTCTCTCTCTCTTTCTCTCTCTCTCTCTCTTTCTCTCCCTCTCTTCCTCGTTTCCTCTCTCTCCACTCCTTTCACATTCCTTGTCAAACCCTTACATAATTTCCTCTTTTTTTCATTCTCCTTATCTTTATCGCGTCTTTTCCTTACTCTGTCCCCATTGTAAACTCCCAATTATTTACCGGCCTTTCTCATGTTTGCTTTCCTTGTTCAGCAGCTTGATTAGTTTTCTTGTTCCTCTGCCATCTCCCTTTCTATCACCTTCCCTCTCCCCTCTCCCCTTCATTCATCGTTCTACCCCCGTCTTGTTCCTTCCTTTTCTTTTTCTCCTTTATTCCTGGTCTTTTTTTTTTGTCTTCTCGTTGCGTGTTCTAGGTTTGTATCCGGTCTAAGAATTTGTCATGCAACACATTATTGTCTTTTTTTATTTCGCTGTGTGTCCTTTTTTATTTATATATTTATCTAATTATTTCATTAATTTCGTTTTGTCTATGTGATTCATCTTTTTTTCCCTCTTTCTCTCTCTCTCTCTCTCTCTCTCTCTCTCTCTCTCTCTCTCTCTCTCTCTCTCTCTCTCTCTCTCTCTCTCTCTCTCTCTCTCTCTCTCTCTCTCTCTCAAAGGATTACAAAGGAGGAGCATACCGACAGGAGACCTTTTGGTCCATAACTAGGTCGGATGCAAAAAAAATATATAATAATGATAAATAAATAGATAAATAAACAAATAAAAATTATAATAATATAAATAACGATAGATATTAGATAAATAGATAGATAAACAGGTAAAGTTGAATAATAAACTTGTCTTTTTTCTTCTTATTATTCCACTCATCGCTTCCCCCTTAGTCTTTGTGATCTTGTCTCCATCGTTGCTGTCAACTGTCTGCCGCACATCTTTTGCAAGTCATTGATTTGCAATTTCCCTGATCTTCCGCCTTTGTGCAAGTCCCCCCCCAAGCCCCACCCCCTTCCTCCAAGCCCCCCCCCCGCCCAGCCTCCCCCACCCCCTTCCTCCAAGCCCCCCCCCGCCCAGCCTCCCCCCCACCCCTCTCTCCCCCCACATGCAATGTTGTCGCGGAAATTGTCGAGGCAGTTTTCACGAAAATTGGCTCGGAGGTGTGATCGCTCCAACCCGGGACGAAGTGAACTCTTTGGGTCGACGGGGACGCCAACGTGCGGATAGTACTCTCTCTCTACCTCGGTCGAATACTGTTCCTTCTCCTCTTCGTCCTCCTCCTCCTCCTCCTCCTCCTCCTCCTCCTCCTCCTCCTCCTTCTCCTTAACCTCCTTCTCCTCTTCTTCCACCTCCTTCTCCTCTTCTTCCTCCTCCTCTTCCTCAACCTCCTCCTCCTCCTCTTCTTCCTCGTCTTCTTCCTACTCCTCCTTCTCCTCCTCTTCCTACTCCTCCTCCTCTTCTTCTTCCTCTTCCTCTCTTCCTCCTGCTCTTCCCCTCAGGCCCTGTCTCGGACCCCTCTTCTTCTTTTTCTCCTTCTTCTTCTTCCCTTTCTTCTTTTAATTTTCTTCTTCACCTTCTTCCCTTTCTTCTTCTAATTTTCTTCTTCTTCTTCCTTTTCTTCCTCTGATTTTCTTCTTCCCTTTCTTCTTATTTTCTTCTTCTTCCCTTTCTTATTCTAATCTTCTTCTTCTTCTTCTTCTTCCTCTTCTCCTCCCCTTTCTTCCTCTAATTTTCTTCGTTTCCACCAAGTTATTCCGTCTTCTTCCTCCTCCCCAGTTCTTCTTACACCGTCCCATTTTCTTCCTATTCTTTTCTCCCCTTCTGTGAGTTTCTTATTTCCTTGCTTATTTGGTGTCCGAGTTATCTTGCCACATTATTAATTACCTTTTTCATTTGCGTTCCCATTCATCCATTTACCCTTTTATTATCTTCCTCTCCTCCTATTTTCGTATCTTTCCAATTATCCCCTCTTCATAAGTTCCCCTCTCGTTTTTCAATTGATGCAGTATCTCCTACCTATACTCCTCAGTGTTTATTTTTGCTATTGTATGAGTGAGAGAGAGAGAGAGAGAGAGAGAAAGAGAGAGAAAGTGAGAGACATCCTCACTCACTTCCTAAGTCTTCGTCTCAGCTCTCCCATAAACTCTTCCTTTCTCTTCAACTCCATCTCCTCCGTTGTCCCGCGATTTCTTCCTACTCGTCCTCCGCCATTGCCTTTCTCTCTCCGTCACCACCACTAAGCCGCCAACATCACTCAACGTTTCGAATGAAAGCTCACGTGGTTCGTATTTGGGCCAACAACACTCTCTCTCTCTCTCTCTCTCTCTCTCTCTCTCTCCCTCTCTCTCTCTCTCTCTCTCTCTCTCTCTCTCTCTCTCTCTCTCTCTCTCTCTCTCTCTCTCTCTCTCTCTCTCTCACACACACACACACACACACACACACACACACACACACACGCACGCACACAAACACACAAACACACGCAAACACACACACACACACACGCACGCACGCACACACATGTACGCGTGCACGTACACACACGTCCACATACGTCATAAGCTTCCACAACCACACCGGCGTATCAACATTCTCTCTCTCTCTCTCTCTCTCTCTCTCTCTCTCTCTCTCTCTCTCTCTCTCTCTCTCTCTCTCTCTCTCTCTCTCTCTTTCTCCCTCTCGCACACATACACACGTCTACACACGCATCACACAACTACACCGGCGTACCCATGTCATCATAAATGCAACGTGTGTGGAAGATCAGATGCAAATTTGTTTCTATCAATCCCGAGCGTGGAGGCCGGTTTGGGGCCGAGAGCTGGAAGGGGGTTGTGGGGGGGGAGGAGATGCCCGCAGGCTTGGGTTAGAGTCCTGATAAAGGGAAGACGAAAGAACAAAGGGGGTATTACTCCGCAAAGGGAAGGACTCTTGCGTGGTGGAGGGTGACGTTAGTGCAAAGATAAGGAGCGACCTTACGCCAGGAGGAGCTTCACAGCAGATGGTTTTCTTTCTGAGGAGAAGATCCGCCCGGTGTGGCGGAGGCCGACGCGAGTGCGAAGATAAGGAACGGTTTCTGGAAGAACTGCGAGTCGCGAGATTACGCCAGGAGGAGCTGAACAACACAAAGGGTATTGCGGGAGGGATTAAGAAGAGGGAAAGTAGACAAAAGCTCCTGGATAAGGTTCAACAAAAAGTGAAAGAAAATGAGAGAGAAGATACGGAGCTGGAAGGAAAACAATGAGAGAAAGGGAGAGAGAGAGAGAGAGAGAGAGAGAGAGAGAGAGAGAGAGAGAGAGAGAGAGGGGGGGGAGAAGTGGGGGAGAGAGAGGGAGAGTCGATAGAAATGGAGAAAGAATGTATAAAAGGAGGAAGATGAAATGAACTATTGGTAGATGGCCTACACTCATAATGGTACGTTATACTGGTAGGGAAGAGCAAATAGTCCCTAAAGTGGCAGGCTGGGCCGACGAGGAGAAAGGGAGAGTAGGAGGAGGAGGAGGAGGAGGAAGAGAAGGAGTATTTTGTCGATGATTAATAGCACCCCAATCCTTGATGGACAACTGGCCGAAGAGGTGGAGTCGTAGATGTTTTGGTCAAGTAGAAATTTTAAGGAAGGAGAGTAGAAAGAAAAAACCGAAAGTTAAATAATCAGCATAAGGGATTGATGTGTAACTGTGGTCCGTAGGGGTGTCTGTAAAGACCATAAGGAATCGATGGCATAAAACTTTTGCAGTCAGTAGCCCATATGGGGAGGAAACGGAGGTGGAGGAGGAAAGGGGTGAGAGGAATGTAAATACACAGGAGGATGAGGAATAAGAAGAAAAAGAAGGAGAAGAAGGAGGACGAGGAGAAGGAAAAAGAGGAAGGAAACGGAAGAGAAGGACGAGAAAATGGAAAACGACCTAAAGACGAACGAGGAAGAAAGGAGGAGGAGAGAAGGAAGAGGAGGAACAAAACAGGCTGAGAAGAGGAGGACGTAACCACAAATGAGGAGGAGGAGGAGGAGGAGGAGGAGGAGATGATCTAGGTGGAGAAATACAAATAGATTCATGCAGCAGAATATACTAAGCTTTCTTTGCCATGGACTCCTCTTCTTTCTTAACCTAAGTCCTTTTGCAGAACCTTTCTTAAGCATAGGGGAGCTTGAGAAGGACTGCATGGCCCGTCGGAAACTGAGGATGAGGAAATCTAATCTGTGGGACGAAGCAGAAGAGGTAATTACGAAAACTCGGATAAGCTTTCGAAAGGGAAGAGAAGAGTTGCAAGGAGAAGACGCAAAGGAAAGGGCCAACTTGCGAAATGCTGAAGATATGAATGAGGGGAAAAGTTAAAGTGAAGATGATGTGAGGGAAGGAGAAAGACAATGGTTGATGGTCGAATATGTAGGATTGAGGGAAGGCGTACAGGTTGAACATGGATGATAAAGAAAAGAAACGCACATGAAAGAGAAGAAGATGAATATATTTCAGGAAATGTGAAAGAGGAGGAGAAGAAATATGAAGACAAAAGCGGAAGAGCGAGGTCAGGTACATAAAACATAATAAAACGTAAAGACTTCAGATGAGAAGTGAGGACTACTGTGAAGCTGGTCAGGGTTAAGTAGGGAGGTAATCGCTGGTTTGTCACTTTATGCATGGACGAGGGAGACTCTTCGCGTTGCTCTTGGAATGGCAAGAATCCTCTGGGAGTTGCAGAAGAAGAAGAAAAAGAAGGAGAAGAAGATTCGCGTTGTTCTTGTAATGGCAAGAATCCTCTGCGAGTTGCAGAAGAAGAAAAAGAAGGGGAAGAAGATTCGCGTTGCTCTTGGAATGGCAAGAATCCCCTGGGAGTTGCAGAAGAAGAAGAAGAAGGAGAGGAAGAAGGTTCGCGTTGCTCTTGGAATGGCAAGAATCCTCTGGGAGTTGCAGAAGAAAAAGAAGAAGAAGAGGAAGAAGATTCGCGTTGCTCTTGGAATGGCAAGAATCCTCTGTGGAGTTGCAGAAGAAGAAGAAGAAGAGGAAAAAGATTTTCGTTGCTCTTGGAATGGTAAGAATCCTCTGGGAGTTCCAGGAGAAGAAGAGGAAGAAGATTCGCGTTGCTCTAAGAATGGCAAGAATCCTCTGGGAGTTGCAGAAGAAGAAGAAGAGAAAGAAGATTCGCGTTACTCTTGGAATGAAAGAATCCTCTGGGAGTTGCAGAAAAAAAGAAGAAGAGGAAGAAGATTTTCGTTGCTCTTGGAATGGCAAGAATATTCTGGGAGCTGCAGAAGAAGAAGTAGAAAGGGAAGAAGAGGAAGAAAAAAAAAAGGAAAAAGAAAAAATGTAGGATAGGAGGCGAGGTTAATGGGCGACTTTTAGAGGGAAGGTTTCAGAGGCACGGATGAGGTGTAGACTCAAGGCTCGTAGAGAACCGCAGGTAATGTAAGGTAGTCACAGGAACAACGTTAAAGGAGAATTCCCTTGAGGATGTATAAGATAAAAGGAAAAACATTACAAAACAAATGTATTTGTACGCTTATCACACACACACACACACACACACACACACACACACACACACACACACACACACACACACACACACACACACACACACAACCCCGTGGGGCGGTGGTTAGAGTTCTCGCCAGCCACTACGGTGGTCCGGGATCGAATCCCGCCCAGGGCTGAAATAATTTCAGTATCGCTGCACTGCGGGTTGTTATTCCAGCTCTCGTGGGCGGGGAGTTGGGGGTGTGTGTGCGTGTAAGGTCACAGCATTACCCATACATCGGTCATACGAGCTTTGAGCTCTCATCCGGGAGGTTAATAACTGTCGGTCACGAATCCAACACGTGATCCAAGGCCATGGTGAATGGTGAATCACACACACACACACACACACACCTTACTCAAGATTAATGAAAATCGTACAAGAAAGAGATGGATGGGCAGATTGTGCTTTCTTGGATTTACAAAAGGCTTTCGACAAAGTACCACACAAAAAGCTACTAAGAAAAATTGAAATAATAGGTGGAATACAAGGAAAATTGTTGAAATGGATGAAAGATTTCTTGAACGAAAGAAAAATGAGGGTGGTACTTAGAGACAAGAACTCAAATTGGGAAGATATGATAAGCGGAGTCCCCCAAGGCTCTGTATTGGCTCCGATAATGTTTGCTATTTATATAAAGAACGTGGATGAAGGCGTGGAATGTTATATGAACTTCTTTGCAGATGATGCGAAACTGTTAAAGAGAGTAAGTACAGAGGAATATTGCAGATCTTTCCAAGAAGACCTGGACAGAGTCTCGAAATGGAGCCAAAAGAGTGAAGTGAATTTCAACATTAAGAATTTGGAATTTGGAGAGAGAAAAAATGGAATATCGGGTCAATATAAAATTGGTACAAAAGAAGTAAAAAAGTAAACTCAGAAAGGGACCTAGGGGTAACTATCTCAAACGACATGACACCAGACAAACATGTCAACAAATTGGTCGGAGAAATTTATAACTTATTAAAACCAATAAAAATGGCCTTTGACTACATGGATGAAGAGGTGGTAAAGGAAATACTAGTTACACTGATAAGACCAAAATTGGAATACGCAGCGTCTCTATGGATACCTAGTACCAAAACAAACATAAAGAAAATAAAAAGAATTCAAAGAGCAACGACAAAGATGGCACCAACATTTTGCAATTTGACATACGAACAAACTAAATTTACCAACCCTAGAACAAAGAAGAGAAAGAGGCGATTTGATAAACATTTACAGAATTATAAAAGGGATGGAAATTTTTGATAGGGATGACCTACTAAAATGGGACAGAAGAGGACTACAAGAGGACACAAGAAGAAACTTAAGAAGGACAGTTACAGAAGAGATTTGAAAAAGAATAGCTTACCACACAGAGTGACAGATATGTGGGACAAACTGAAAGAGGAAACAATGAGTGCTAAAACTATACATGACATGAAGAAAAAACTTGATGCGGAAAAATACAACAGCGGGTCACTACGAGCATAGCTCTCCTCCCGCAAGATACAACTAGGTAAATACACGCATGGAGAGACACTGCTGAGGAGCAGACTAGAATAGGGAGAACCGATTCAGGTTATTCAGCCAATTGGCTGAATAAAATCGACTGCCGCTTGGCATACCATATCTGCACAATGCGTCACAGCATAGGAATGTCAGAGGGGAAAAACGACCTTCGGTTCTTATACCAGAAGAACTAATTTCCCTTCCTCTTGTCCCCTCCTCCTCGGACGTGTTTGGCAATTTTGATGTGGCACCATAAGAGGCGCCGTGGAGCTCTTCGACCTTCCTCCACCCCCTCCACTTCCTCCACCCACCCACCCTTCCTCCACCCCCCCCCACCCCTCCCCACCCCCCTTCTCGGTCGTGTCACGTTCATTTGACCTAATTTCTTGCCAATTGACTTTTCCCTTGCATTTCTTCTTTTTTTCTTTCCATGTAGCAGGCCCTGGCACGTTAGCTCTCTCTCTCTCTCTCTCTCTCTCTCTCTCTCTCTCTCTCTCTCTCTCTCTCTCTCTCTCTCTCTCTCTCTCTCTCTCTCTCTCTCTCTCTCTCTCTCTCTCTCTCTCTCTCTCTCTCTCTCTCTCTCTCTCTCTCTCTCTCTCTCTCTCGGGCTCAGATACAGTACTGTACCGTTGCGGTGACCTCTTCTTTGTAGTTATTATTCTTCTGGATAGCAGGCCATTTTACTCAACTGAAGGGTTGACATGAAACTTGATCTCCATTAAGACCCTGTCTTCTCCTAACACTAGCCCATCGCTGACTGAGAGGATCTATCACCGTTTGCGACAAAAATTTAAAATCTATCAAAGCAATAATAATAATGATAACAATAATAATGATAATAATAATAATAATAATAATAACAATAATGATAATAATAATAATAATAATAATAATAATAATAATTAACAACAACAACAACAACAACAACCACAACCACAACAACAATTGTTGCTTTGAGTTTCACTATACATATACTGTACATATATTTGTGTGATTCATCATGGTCTTGGATCACGTGTTGGACTCGTGATCGACAGTATTTCCCTCCCGGAAGAGAGCTCAGAGCTCATATATGACTGATCTATGGGTAATGCTGTGACCTTACACGCACACACATACCTAACTCCCCGCCCACGAGAGTTGGAGTAACGACTCGCAGTGCAGCGATACTGAAATTATTTCAGCCCTAGGTGGGATTCGAACCTGGATCGCCGTAGTGGCGGCCGTGAACGCTATCACTGCACCGTCAAGTCATGCATTTGTGCTTGTGTGTGTGTGTGTGTGTATGTGTGTGTGTGCGTGCATGTGTGAGTTTAAAGCCCAAATCTTCTTTAGGAAATCATCTTCCCTTCTCTCCCCTTCCTTCTCCTCCCTTTTATCTTCCTTTCCCCCCTTACCTCTCGTTTCCTCTCCACTCTTCATTTCCCCCCTATCTCCTCTTGCCCCTCCCTCCTTCTCTCCTCTTTCCCTCCCATTCCTCCTATTCTTATTCCTCCTTATCTCCTCTCTTCTCTCTCCCTTTCTTCTCTTCCTTCTCCCTCCCCCTTTCCGCTCTTCCTTCTCCCTTCCCCTTTCCTCTCTCCCTTCTCCCTCCCCCTTTCCTTCTACCCCCCTCTACTCTCCCCACCCTCAGTCCTTTCCCTCTTCTCTCTTACCTTCCCCCTTTCCTCCCTTTCCTCTCCCTTTCGTCCCAAATCTCTCCCTCCCTATTCCATCTTCCCTCTTTCCTTCTACCCTCTTCCCTACTTTTCCCTCCCCATCGCCCCCTCCCTGTCCCTCCCCGTCCTCCCTTCAAATCCCTCTCGTCTGTGAAACCCAGACTCCTTGATCTCCGAAGGGCGATGGCGATGTTGGCGGTGACAGACTCTACACAGGCCTACAGACCAAGGCGGGGGTGGGGGGAGTCTGCGAGGAGTACTTACATCAGCTATACTCCATCACTGAATTATGGTTATATGTCCATTGCTGAACATGATTATGTCAAACTATCAATTAACTGATTAATTAATTGACTGATTAATTAATTGTCGCCTCGAGTTCCACTAAGTGGAAAACCCGCAGCCTCACAGTAGCTGGCATCGATCCTCGGTCCTTTCCCACAGATCTTTCTGGCAAGAAACTATGGATTGCTTACTGTGTTGTAACGGTGTGGAACCGTTTCCGTGTCGCCGGTTGAAAATGGTTGGCGGAGAAAAGGAGCTGTCCCCGGTTGTCACGTCTCCCCTCCCCCCATCACCCCTCCTCCCTCCCCATCTCCCCTCCTCCCTCCCCCATCTCGTCCCCTGTCATCCTTTCCCTTGCCCTTTCCTCTCCCCTTCTCTGTCTCCCACTCTCCCTCTCCCCTTCCGCCCCCTGCTTCTCCTTCTTTTTCTCTCTCACCTCACCACTCTTTCCTCTCCCCTTTTCCCTCTCGTCCCCTGCCTTCCTTTCTTTTCCTTTCCTTTATCCCCTCACCTTCTCTGCCTCCCACTCTCCCTCTCCCCTCTCGTCCCCTGCCTTCCTTTCATCTCCCTTCTTCCCACTATCCCCACCCTTATCCTCTATCCACTCGTCCCTTGCCTTCATTTCCCTTCCCTTCCTATCTTCTACCTTTCGCTATCCGTCTCCCCTCTCCTCTTCTGCCTCCCACTCTCCCTTCCCCATCTCGTCCCCTGCCTTGTTTCCCCTCTCCCCTTCCCGTCTCCCCTCTACCCCCCCCCCATTCGACCACCAGGGCGGAAAACAAAAGTGTCCAACCGTCCTTTTAACGACTTCCCTCAGGGTGGCGTCCCCCTGCGGAAGATTTCCGAGTTTTGATGAACCCTGAGGCGAGCGGAGTACCACAGGGCTTAGTCCTCGTGCCCAGAATGGGACCCGCGGCCTCTCCAAGGCTCTTGGCCCGAACCAGGTACGAGATCGAAAGATCGTAGAACGAAAAGGAGGAACTCTCTTGAACTTGAATACCCTTTAAAGATAATATAGGTTTCTGTGTTAACTTTGGCTTATTTTATATTTCATTATGTTTTAGTTAATTTCATTTCTAATCTATTTTTTCATTCCTTGTTTCTTTTCGTGTCTTTTGTTTATCAATTCATCCTATTCATTTGATCTATTTATTCTCTTCTTTC
>NC_134777.1:104209811-104214811 GCF_046742065.1 Oratosquilla oratoria | reverse complement strand
TTGTTTCCCATCCTCTTTTACCTTCCTTCTCTTTCTTCCTCCTCCTCCCTCCTCCTTTTTCCTCTTGTTTCTCTTTGCTCCTCCTTCCTTCCTCCTTCCTTCCCCGTTCCTCCTCTTTCCTCAACCTCCCTCCTCCCTCTTTCCTCCCCTTTCTTCCTTCCTTTCCTCTTCCTCCTTCCTCCTCTCTCCTTCCTCTTTTCTTCCTTCCCCCCTTCCTCCTACCTCCTCTTTCCTTCTTCTTTCCCTTCTCATTCTCCCTTTCTCCCTCCTCCTGTCTCCTTCCTCTTCCTTCCGCCCCCCTTCCTCCTTCCTCCTCTCTTCTTCTTTATTCCCTTCTCATTCTCCCTTCCTCCCTCCTCCTGTCTCCTTCCTCTTTCCTTCCTCTTTCCTTCTTCCAACCCCCTTCCTCCTTCTTCCTCTCTTCTTCCTCCCTCCCTTTCCGCCTTCCCTTCTTTCGTTACTCGTGCTTGTGTGGTCTTTGCGTCCGTGTTGCAGGTCCCAGGGGACGAGCAGGGGGAAGGGGAAGAGAAGGGGACGATGAGGGGAGGATAAGAGGGAAGGAGGGAGGGAGTGATGTAGCTGAGTAAGGAAACGGAAGAGGGAGAAAGGGGGAATTGATGGAGTAGAAGAAAGGGTGGAGGACGAGTGGAAGGAGGACGGGGAAGGGGAGGACAAGGGTTTAAGGTAAACGAAAGGAAGGTGAGGAGGAGGAGGAAGAGGAAGAGGAGGGGATAGGAAGGCAGGGTTAGATTTGTCAACGCAGGATTCTGCCATTAACTAGATAAAACCGTCTTGCGTTCACCAGAATAAAATACCTAAAGTTTTTTTTTTATGATAACGAAGAGAAGGGAAAAGAAAACCGGTGATGACATTTTAATCGGCCATTTTGAGTCCATTTGGTGGACATAGACCTCCCTAAACCCTTCCATGGGTCTCACGACTATGCCAACATATGCCTTGTCACTCCTGCAAACTTCTCTGTCTCGTGTCTCCCGCCTGTCTGGGGAAAGGATGACAGTGGTGGACAGAAGCAAACAGGGGGGGAGGGATTGACAGGAGAAAGAAAGGGAGAGGGAAAGGTAGAAGAGGGAGTGGGAAAAGGGAGAAGAGTGAGAGTGAAAGGGAGAGGAGGGAGAGGAAAAGGGAGAAGAGGGAGAGGGAAAGGAAGACGAGGGAGAGGGAAAGGTAGAAGAGGGAATGGGAAAGGGAAAAGAGGGAGTGGGAAAGGGAGAGGAGGGATAGGAAAAGGAAGAAGAAGGATAGGGAAAGGGAGATGATAGAAAAAATAGAAGAGGGAGAGGAAAAAGGGAGAGAGGGGAGAAACAAAAGACGAAAGAGAAGCAAAGGGAGAAGAGGGAGACGAAAAGGGAGAAGAGGGAGAAGGAAAGGGAGAAGAGGGAGAGGGAAAGGGAGAAGATGGAGACGATAAGAGAGAAGAGGGAGAGGGAAAGGGAGAAGATAGACAAAGAATAATATGAGAGTGAGAGGGAAATGGAGGAGAGAAAGAAATAAAAGAAAAAAGAGAGGCAAAGGGAGAATAGGGAGAAGGAAAGGAAGAAGAGGGAGAAGGAAAGGGAGAAGAGGGAGACGAAAGGGGAGAAGAGGGAAAGGGAGAAGATAGGGAAAAAATAGTATAAGAGTGAGAGGGAAAGGGAGAATAGGGAGAAACAAAAGAAAAAAGGAGAGGCAAAGGGAGAATAGGGAGAAGGAAAGGGAGAAGAGGGAAACAAAAAGGGAGAAGAGGGAGAAGGAAAGGGAGAAGATAGGGAAAAAATAGTATATGAGTGAGAGGGGAAGGGAGAAGAGGGAGAAACAAAAGAAAAAAGGAGAGGCAAAGGGAGAATAGGGAGAAGGAAAGGAAGAAGAGGGAGAAGGAAAGGAAGAAGAGGGAGAGGAAAAGGGAGAAGAGGGAGAACAAATAGTATATGAGTGAGAGGGGAAGGGAGAAGAGGGAGAAACAAAAGGAGAGGCAAAGGGAGAAGAGGGAGAAGGAAAGGGAAAGGAGGGAGAAATGCAGAAGGAAAACTCATAGAGAGACCTTCTGGTACAGAAGAGTCTCACAAAGAAGGATGTATGAAGAACAAATAGATAAAAGAATTAATGAATAAATAAGTGAATGAATTAAAATGAAACGGGGGAGAAGATTAGTGGAATTTTGTGAAAAGGAGGAGGAAAATATTTTTCAAAAATGGGAGGGGAAAGAAAATGAGAATGAAAAGGGAAGGAGGGCGGTATTTTATATACAAAAAGGAAGATATTGAAAAATGGAGGAGGAAAATTTTCTTGAAGGAGGAAGAAAGGAATAAAAGATAAGTTATTTTATCTTATTTTATTTTATATTATTTTATTTTTATTATTATCATTGTTATTATATATATATATATATATATATATATATTATTTTTTTTCTTTTCTTTTTTTTTTTTTGCTAAGGGTCAGGAGGAAGATTTTTAAGGGAACGAGTGAAGAGTTTTTAGGGAAGTAAGAAGAGAATTTCTTTTTTCTTTTTTAATTGATGAAAAAAAAGGGAGGGTGGGGAACATTAAAGGGGATGAGGGAAGGATATTCATTAAAATAGAACAGGGAAAAAAGGGGAAGGTTGAAATATTCTGAATTAAGTCCATGGGCGGGAGATTGGGGGGGGGGGGATTTGGATTAGGTTAGGGAAGAAGAAATACATTTATGAAAATGGAGAAGGAACAAGCCCAAAACGAATAGATAAATATATAAATAAATAAATAGAATAGATAAATAAATGAAAATTTATGAAAATGGAGAAGGAACAACCCCAAAACGAATATATGAATAAATAAATAAATAAATAAATAAATAAATAAAATAAGGAAGATTTTTGGATAAAGGGAGAGAAGAATGCATTTTGAAAAGGGAGGATGGAGAGAGAATTTTTTTTTTTTTCAAGGAGAGGAGGGAGGAATTGAAAATAAAGAAGTGAAATAAAATAAAAAATAGAAGAGGAGGGATTCACTCCCCCCCCCAAAAAAAAAAAAAAAAGGGGGGACAGGGGGAAGAGTTTTTACCCAGAAAAAGGGGAAGAGGAGGGGGTAATAAAAATGGGCATTTCTATAGAATCAACTAGGAAATAATTATAGTAAATAAATGGGATTATTATTATAATTATCATCACTCTATAGGTTGAACAAATTTAGAATTAAGAAGGAAACAGGCAAGAACCGGTTTATCAATAGAATGGTCAGCTAGTGGAATAGATTTAGTGACCATATAGTGAGCGCTCAAACTATCGGTTGCTTTAAGAGAAGGTTAGATAACTTTATGGATGGGGATAATAGGTGGTGATAGACATAGAACTGCCTAGTGTAGGCCTTATGGTCTCTTAGATACCCTTCATTCTTATGTTCTTATGTTACTATTGTTATTGATATTAATATCAATAACATTAATATTATCATTATTGTTATTTATATATATGAGGGGCGTCCTAGGATGAGATGGAAGGATGGGGTGAAAGGGGCATTACAAAAGAGAGGAATGTCTGTTGAGGAAGGACGGGAGAGGACAGAAGATACGGGTGAATGGAGAAGGGTTGTGTATGGATGATGCTGTGATGCATGAGGGGGAGTGGGTGGGGGATGGGAGGTGAGAAAGTATGCATGAAAAAAAAAATGACGCAGCACGAAGGGATTTCTCCCCTGTCTTCTCCTTTTGTACATGAGGAGACGGAGAGGGGGGGGGCGCCGAATTTATGAAGCGGCCTTGCTGTGGATGTGCTGTGTCTTGCGACACTGCTTCTGACCCAGGGCAGTGGACAGGATGCGGGGATAACCCGTCATTCAGGAGGTGCCAAGATGAAAGGTAGGGAGGAGGGTGGAGGGGAGTGGAATATGTAGGGGATGGAATGGGTGGGAATGGTTTCTATGCATTTTTCTTTTTGGCTGCCCCCCGTGTAAGGGAAAAAAAGTCTTTGGTAAATCTATGTATGTGTATATATATGTATATATATAGTGTATACATATATATATATATATATATTATATACATATATATATATATATATATATATGAGAGAAATACGCTAATGGCAGCGACATCAAACCGATAATTTTTATGACAGTTGCATGCAGGGTTCGAACCCGCTATACTCGGCTATCCGTAAATTACCTGTACGGTGCCCTAGACCACTACACCACAGAGGCTATAAAATCCTTGAAACCTGGAATCGAACTGATTCCCGAGGGAAGGAAGATCACTTATTACGGCGATCCCAATTCCTGTTTTACTCAAGGACCAGCCCACCAGTGGTATGGGGTAAGGACCAGGACGAACCCCTTTCACGCTTATCGCCAATGTAACTATGAGAGAAATACGCTAATGGCAGCGACATCAAACCGATAATTTTTATGACAGTTGTATGCAGGGTTCGAACCCGCCACTGGTGGGCTGGTCCTTGAGTAAAACAGGAATTGGGATCGCCGTAATAATTGATCTTCCTTCCCTCGGGAATCAGTTCGATTCCAGGTTTCAAGGATTTTATAGCCTCTGTGGTGTAGTGGTCTAGGGCACCGTACAGGTAATTTACGGATAGCCGAGTATAGCGGGTTCGAACCCTGCATGCAACTGTCATAAAAATTATCGGTTTGATGTCGCTGCCATTAGCGTATTTCTCTCATAGTTACATTGGCGATAAGCGTGAAAGGGGTTCGTCCTGGTCCTTACCCCATACCACTGGTGGGCTTGTCCTTGAGTAAAACAGGAATTCGGATCGCCGTAATAAGTGATCTTCCTTCCCTCGGGAATCAGTTCGATTCCAGGTTTCAAGGATTTTATAGCCTCTGTGGTGTATTGGTCTAGGGCACCGTATTTGGTAATTTACGGATAGCCGAGCATAGCGGGTTCGAACCCTGCATGCAACTGTCATAAAAATTATATATATATATGTGTGTGTGTGTGTGTTGATGTATGTAACAAATGAGTGGCAGGGTGGTAAGGTAAACACAGAGAACTGTTGGAGATTTATTACTGAC
>NC_134777.1:104189811-104199811 GCF_046742065.1 Oratosquilla oratoria | reverse complement strand
GAGAGAGAGAGAGAGAGAGAGAGAGAGAGAGAGAGAGAGAGAGAAGGAGAGAGAGTGCAGTGGAGAGAATTGTTGTTATGGGCTGTAGTTTATCAGCGTTTCTATCTCAAGATCATTACTAAGTAATGATCCTGTCTAGATTTGATAAAATTATCTCGAACTTGATAGTTTAGATAGATGAGGACCGAGGGAGGAGTAGAACAAGGTACAAAAAAAAAGAGAAGAGTAGGAGACTACAAGAAAAGATAAAGTAATAATAATAATAATAATAATAATAATAATAATAATAATAATAATAATAATAATAATAATAATAATAGTAATAATAAAAATAATAATAGAAATAATAAAAACAACAACAACAACAACCACAACCACCACCACCACCACCACCACCACCAAAGGGGAAGAAGAGGGGAATAAAAGCGAAACAGGTTATTTGAAAGAGGGGAAATAGGGATATGTAAAAATATATATAAATGCATACAAAGTTCAGGAAAGTAATACAAAAATTGTATGAAAAAATTGAATAGAAAATAAAATGAGGATTATCCTTTGCAGTGTTGGGAGCAACAGCTAATGTAGGGCTGAGAGGGGCAGATGACTCCCCCCTTCCCCCCATCACGATGATGGGGGAAGGGGGGAGGGGAGGAAGAGGACTCAAGTAACAGAAGGGGTTAAGGTTTACGAACGTTTAAAAAAAAAAGGAAAAAACTTTCTAAGAGTGAGGAAACGTTGAAGGAAGAGTGGAGAAGGACGATAGCCTAAAACGTTGCCTCTATAAAAGAGAAGAAATAGAGAAAGAAAGAGAAAATAGAAGAGAGCAGAGGAAGAATGTGAAGAAGAGTCAATGAAAGCGGAGAGAAAAAAATTATAAAAAAAAAATAAGTGGAGGGAGGAGGAGGAGGAGGAGGAAGAAGAAGAGAAGGGAGGATAATCCTCAGAGGTGAAAGAGGAGCCTACGTAACGAAAAAAGAGAAGAGAGAAATGAGAGACTGCATGAAGGAAGAGAGAAAGAGGAGACGGAAAACGTAGATGGAAAGGGGAGATGAAGGGGGGAGTGGGAGACGAATTAATTGAGAAAGGAGAAATCGCGAAAGGAGGAAGAGAGGAAGAGAAGAACAACTGACACAGGAAGACGAGGAGTTGAATGACGAGGGTGCAAGGAAGGGGCAATGTTAGGGAATGAAGAAGAAACAAGAGGAGAAGGAAGAGAAAGAGGAGGAGGAGGAGGAAGAAAAGTAGAGAAAATGGAAGGTGCATGGATCTGGATGATTTAGAAGAAATAGGAGAAGAGAAGGAGGAGATAAGTAAAGGATAACAACGAGGGAAAAGAAGACTTAAAAGAGCTTTAAGAAGAAGAAGAAAACAAAGACGAAGACAGCGGAAGTGAACAACAACAAAATCAAGAACAACATTTACATGAAAAACTAAAATAAGAACTACAACAACAACAACACTTACAGTGACTACGACAATAGAAATAACAAGAAAAACAACAAGAAATAACGACAATAACAACATCTATCTTCCATCCTTCCCTAATTTCTCCTCTTTCACTTCCCTCAGGATAGAAGCGCTGGTTAACGGTGGTGAGGTGGAGGAATGTGATCATGATGACAATGGAAGTGGAGCACAGTGAAGAAGAAGCACGTAATAAAAGATAGATAGCAAAATAAGAGTAGATAACAAGATAGAAATACATAACAAGATATAACAGAAAATATCACAAAAAAGCAACATGAAATTGTATATGTTGTAGCATTTTATGTAGATTGTGGTTATCTACATTTGGAATTGGTGGTGAAAGAAACTCCGGCGGAGTTGGCTTTGATTATCCAAGTAGACTACGACACTTCACCTACATTCTGGTGGCAGCGGTGGGAATTACGACTACGAAGTCGACGACACTACACCCACATTTATGAAATAAAATGTAAAGAAACATATATTGTATACATTTTTATATGAACATAAGAATGGAGGAGACTGCAAGAGACCATATGGTTTACACTAGGCAGCTCCATGTCACCACCTGTCATCTCTGTCCATAAATTTATCCCATCTATTAAAATAACCGATAGTTTCAGATCTCACTACATGGTTACTAAGTCTATTCCATTCGTTAACCACTCTGTTGATAAACCAGTTCTTGCGTATTTCCTTCTGAAACCTAAAATTGTATAAATATGTACTTCTTGATTAACGTTACCATCATCAGAGCATAAAAATGCTCCTTGGAGCTCCTCATCTGAATGTGACCCCAGTTATGCCTCGCGTAAACACGAATAGAATGTTTAAAGATCTGGTTAAGTTAACGAGGGGCATAAGCAACGACGTCTCGTTGATGGTGAGTCTTTCCTTGCCCTTTGTCTCGCGTACCCGTCTCAGTCTTGGATAGATAGATAATTAAGAAATATTGATGATATTGATAATGATTGTAATAACCATCATTTTCTGTGTCCTGAAAATTCCCTTTTCATGGCCCACAATCCACCAGCGCTTCTATCTGTAAACACATTTTATTATTAGAAACGAAGAGAAGGCTTGGAAGTCTCTGGCTAGAAGAAGACGAAAGAAACACAAGAACGACGGTCATCATGTCATGGACGGGAAGCTGAGGTTATTGAGAGGGGGAGGGAGGAAGGGGAGGAATCTGGAAGAGGAAGCGGAAACTGGGGGAGGTGGAGCGGGAGAGGAGGAGGAGAAGGGAACTGGGAGAAACGGAGGGAGGGGATGGAAAGTTAGGGGTGAGGGAGCTGGGAGAGAGGGAAGGTGGATGGGAAGGGATCTGGGAGAGAGGGAGGGAGAGAGGGCAGGGTAGGGGTAGACAGCTGGGGAGAAGGAGGAAAGGGTAGGATATCTAGAGGAATTTGTTAGGAAAAAAATCCTAAAAGGGGAAAGCGAGTCCGGGGGTGAAGAGAGAGGGAGGGGAGGGGGGAAGAATCCCTCCGAACTGGTACCTCCACATTTACGGAAAGAGAGAGAGAGTGCGCCGAATGGAGGTGAAGAAAGGGGAGAAGGAGATGGTAGACGAGGAAACTTCTTGATTGGAGAAGAGAAGCGTATGTGAAGGGGAGAGTGAGCAGAAACTACAGGGAGACTGGGAAGAACGGCAGTAATGGGAGGTCCTAATGATATACAGTATATATATATATATATATATATATATATATATATATATACATATATATATATATATATATATATATATATATGAAGAGAGTGGTGTAGGTCAAGACCAGGAAGGAGCAGATGTACATTATTCTCTAACATTTCCACAGAATCTTCTTCAGAGAGATACATGGAACAGGCGAATTGGATACATTGCTTATATACTTACTAAGCGGATCATCTCACGGGTCGTCTCGGAATAGAGCTCGCTGATTGGTCTGCATGTGTCTTCGCGATGACCAATCTTGGTGTCGCATGCGCTAAGTTTATAAACCCTTCTCTATGATTGGTTGAACTTGATGTGTTGATATAGGCTGCTTCAATGTTTTTTCTTGTCGTCTTTTTCATACCGGTGTGTAAGATTTTGGTGTTGTTCCAATTAGGCATATGGCCGTGTTGTGTAGCGTGTATTACTAATGAATTAGATGTTCTGTGGTGTCGCATGTCATTCTTGTGTTCATATAATCTTTTTGTGATTCCTCGTGATGTTTCTCCGAAGTAAGCTGCGTCGCACCCGCCACATGGAATCTTGTAAACCACACTGTTTTCATTTTTCTCTCCCGTGTGCTGGTTATTGGACAAAATATCCCTTGTCTTCCGTCCAGATGAGTGCATGACATCTATCCCTATTCTAGTGAGGAACCTGGAAATTATTTCACCTTTTGTAGAGTAAGGAACCACTAAAAAATATTTTTCTTTTCTCTGTTCTTCTGTGACTGTAACTGGACTTAACTTACACCCCTCTTTCGATATATTTGTCTTTTCTCTTATCGAAGATATATATATATATATATATATATATATATATATATACATATATATATGTATATATATATACATATATGTACATATATATATGTATATATATATATATATATAATGTATATATATATATATGTACATATATATATATGTATATATACACACACATTCACACACACAAACAAACGCACATACACACACACACACACACATGCACACACACACTCTCTCACACACATATACGCACACACACACGGAATAGGGCGAAGAAGACTAAGTACATTAAAAATGGAAATAAAAAGCCACACTTCACCACTTTGCAAAATACACAGAAAAGAATATTTCAGACTGAAGTAAATAGGAGAATGACATGAAGGACCTTCATATTCACTTTAAAAACTGAAGCCAAGGGAAGAATCTAGTATTTGTGAATTTATTTATTTATTTATTTATTTATTTATTTATTTATTCATTTATTAATAAATTGGTGTTGATAGGAGGGGGAAGGTAAGGAGAGGGGAGATTGGATGGGAAAGGCAAGGGGGGAAGGGATGGAGGGCTGAGAGGCGGAGAGAAGAGGGTAAGGGATGGGAAAGGAAGGGAAGGGAAGTATAGGGAGATTGGAGGCGAAGGGAAAAGGGAAAAGAAGTAGGGGACTGGGAGAGGAAAGAGAAGAGTGAGTTGGGAGGTGGAAGGGAAGGGGGTGGTTGGGAGGCGGAAGGGAAGGGGGATGGGAGGTGAAAAGGAAGGGAGGATGGGGAAAGGTAGGGAAGGATAGGGGGGTTGGAGGGGGAGGGAAAGGGGGGTGGGGTGGGGAAAGGAAAGGGGGGTAGGGTGGGGAAAGGAAAGGAAGGAGAGGGGGTGGAAAGGGAAGGTTAGGGGAGATGGAAGGGAAGGGGGGGTTGGGAGGCGGAAGGGAAGGGGGACGGGATGGGAAAAGGAAGGGAAGTAGAGTCGTGGGGTGGAGGGGGAAGGGAAGGGGGGTTTGGGGGAGGGAAAGGAAAAGGGGATGTGATGGGGAAGGGAAGGGGGATGAGAGGGGGAAGGAAAAGGAAGATGGGATGGGGAAAGGAAGGAAAGGGAAGATGAGATACGGAAGGGAAGTTAGGGTTTGGAAGGGGAAGGGGAGGAAAGAGGGGATGGGGTGGGGAAAAGAAGGGAAGAAGAGAGGGGGGCGGGAGGGGGAGGGGGAGAGGGAGGAGAGGGGCAATGTGAAGGTGGTAAACACTGGAAATCAACCTTTACGTTAAACGTAAAATTAAAGAAACGTTCAGAAATGGAAAGAATCACGAGATATTTTTTTTTTATATAAATATTTGAGTCAACGTCATATATGAATCCTTTGGGCTGGCAGACATCGGGAAATTGAAATTAGCAAAGCTTTGATCAAGTATGAAAGTCTGCAATAAGCGACATTGTGGAACCTTCTTCCCCTCTGATTAAAGAAGGTTACACGTGTTTGTCAACGTTTGTGGTTTGCAGTGAAGTAAAATGGGATTGCAAATTGCAAACCCATAGATAAGATACAATATTCCAATGGATACTGTGTCGAACTCGCGACCAGGTGGTCGTGAGTTCGATTCCCGGGACCCCCTGCATGCTTGTTCCGTTGGTTTCCGACAGTCCTGGTCAGGCGGGGAGGCGACCCAAACATCGGCCCAAAAAACCTAGCGGCTTGGCTCAATTGACAGGGCTGCCCTACCAAGGGTTTTTCACTTCCCACCGCATAGGAATGGGATGGTGTGTGTGTGTGTGTGTGTGTGTGTGTGTGTTTATAAATATCGAATATTGAATTGTAAAACTTCAAGGTTAGATTGAACATGTTATATATTTATTACTGTGAAATTAACAATGCTGATGATTATACAACTGAGGATGATAATGATTAATGATAATAGTAATTGATAAATATAACAATTAATAATGATCAATCAACCAGCCATTTCGAGTCCAATGCTGAAGAAAGACCTCTGTGATGTTAGTAGTACTAATAATTATAGAACTGAGGATGATAGTGATTGATGATGGTGGAAATAGTAACTGATAATGATAATGATTAATAGTGATCAATCAACCAGCCATTTCGAGTTCACTGCTGGACAAAGACCTCTTTCATATCAATACATGGGTGAGGACAGCATCACACACTGCTTCCATTCGCTCTGCTTGTAACATGTTAGCGACATGTGTGGACGCCCCAGAAATGTGGCGGCACACTAAGCATTTCTCGCTAACATGCTACTTGCTTTTGCTACTTCGTTTGAACGGAAAGGATTTCGATTAATATCTTTTGTTTTTCAATTTTCCAAAAGTCAAATTACTCTTGTGTCGAATAGTGAGAATATGAATGACAAACTAAGAGAAGTTAAATCTAGAATACGAATGTTAGACACATTAGTGAGATGTTCTTATGGATGTCTATAATACTGTAACCGAAGTCGTTTCTTCTCAAACGTAGTAGCAAAAACAAATAGCATGCTAGCCTAGTGTGCCGTCACCATTAGAATATCATTACTGGAATATCTTTTGTGCAAGAACTAGACGGAGCTCAGCATTGACCTGAGATGTGAACAGTGGCCCCAAGGGCGAGATCAGGTCAGCATAGCTCAAGCGAGACTCGGTTGTTCTGGAAGTTTGACCTTTACTGAAGTTTGGACCGAGGCAACTGCGAGTCCGAGTTCGAGCCCGAGTTGGTTTCGAGCCCTGGTCTCTGGTCTCCCCGAAGACTTGTCTCCTGGGGGAAGGTTCCTGAACGATTGTCGTAGATCAGGGACATTTGGATTTGACCCGCTGGTAATGCTTTAGTTGAAAAGTATATATATATATATATATATATATATATATATATATATATATATATATATATATATATATATATATATATATATGGGGGGGAGAGAGAGAGAGAAGGTGGAAAAAGAAGTCACGGCTCTAGTTCCGAATTGTGAATTTATTCCTCTGAAGAATTGTAGAGTGAAACCGGCCAGGAATAAATTCGCAACTCAGATCTAGGCCCATGACTTCTTTTTCTACCTTTCTCAGCACATATGTATATATACATATATATATATATATATATAATATATATATATAATATATATATATATATATATATATATATATATATATATATGGCGCTCTTTAAAGCTTTACTCTGCCTGACGCCAGGTGACTGTCTTTATCGTGCTTAGAGGCCAACATATATATATATATTTGGCCTCTAAACATGAGAAAGACAGTCACTTGGCGTCAACCAGAGTAAAACTTTAAAGAGCGCCATAGTGTCTGAGGGGAGACGGGGTAGGGAATTCGGACGAAACAAGATGAAAGGAATTTCGTTCAAGTGAAATATCTTTCAGAACCGCATTTCTCTATTTGCTTTGGATTCTTTATTTAATATTGAAGTGCTGAAAGGAACGGCTTGCCCCGACTGCAGGTTGAAAAGTGATTGCAACATATCAACATATATGTACGCAAAAGTGTGCAGGTCAGGAATTGGTGTTTGCATCAAAGGCAATGGCAAGTTGAAAGGGGAGCTAGTAAGAAACGTAATGTAATAAATGTGTGCCATTTCATCGCTCGCTGTGTGTTTGTGTGTGTATGTGTGTGTGCGTGTGTATGTGTGTATGTGTGTGTGTATATGTGTGCGTGCGTGTGTGTGTGTGTGTGTGTATGTGTGCGTGTGTGTGTGTGTGTGTGTTTGTCTGTGTGTGTGAGAAGCCTCTAGAATCATCTAACCATACAAGAGATCTAGAGCGACAAAGCCGATGGGATTCCCGGATTCCTTTTTCGGTTCTTCTTCAAGCGGATGAGACTCAAAAAGCGCCCGAAGAAGAAGATTCTTGAAGAAAGAGACCGAGAGGAGGATTGCATTGTGACAACGTTGGGAAGGTGGCTTCCCGCTGGAAGGAGGAGGGAAGGAGGGAAGGAGGGGGGACGGTCAGGGAACGGAGAGGGTAGGAGGGAGAGGGAGAAGGAGAGGGTGGGAGGGAGAGGGAGAAGGAGAGGGTGGGAATGGAGTGGGGTGGGGGGATGGACAGGCTGGATCTGGGGGACGGAAGGGTGGGGGGGGAATAGAGGGGATGAGCAGGAACGGATGGGAGAGGGGAATGGATGGGGATGAGGTAGGGAAGGGAACGGAGGGGGAGGGTAGGAACGGAGGGGTGAGAATGGGGGGGAGGGGGGTAGTTACAGACAACCGAGACGGTAGAGGCCCCGTAGACAGTAAAGGGCCCCGTAGACGGGAAGGAACCCCGAAGACGAATTGGGGCATTGGAGACGGAAGGCTGTATGGGAGATCGGACGGCCTCGAAGATAAATGAAAAAATAAATAACAAATGAATAAATGAAAGTTAATGAAAATAGACAGATAAACGAAATAAACAGAAATATATACGAGTTAGCACTCTGTGTGTATTGAGAGAAGAGGGTGAGAAAGAGAGAGGTGTTACAAAAGAGAGAGAAAGAGAGAAAGAAGAGCGAGCATCTTTTAACTGTCACCTGTCTTAGAAGGAGACGAAAATCAACAAGACTGTGTCTTCTCCACAGAATTTTATTTCTTTATTTTTTATTTATTTATTCTGTTATTATTTTTTTTCTTCTTCTTTTTATTTTTTTTTCTTCTTCTTCTATTCTGTTTTAGGTTCAGTAATGATATCGTGAACATGGCAGTCTTTCCAGTTACAAGGCCCCCGACCACAGTCTTTGGGAGATTTTCATTTTTAAAAGAATTCTTTATGTGTGTGTGAGTGTATGTGTATATATGTGTGTCTTTACCTGTGAGTGTGTATGTGAGATCGTGTGTTTATGTGTGTGTGTGTGTGTGTGTGTGTGTGAGATTGTGTGTGTTTGTGTACACATATTCACACACTCATTTACACATGTACACACTCTCTCTCTCTCTCGCACACATACACACATTCACATGCACATACATTCACACTCACAAACACGCGCGGGCGCGTTTATGTCCCTGTACATAGTTATATATATATATATATATATATATATATATATATGTATATATATGTATATATATACATATATATATGTATATATATATATATATATATACATATATATATATATATTGTGTGTGTGTGTGTGTAGGTGTGTGTATGTTTGTGTGTGCGTGTGTATGTGTGTGTGTGTGTGTGTGTGTGTGTGTATGTATATATATATATATATATACATATATATATACACATATATATGTATATAATATATATACACATATATAAACGCCATGACTACATAGACGGTTAATTAAATGTTTTCCCATTTTTATTATTCATCTTCTTCCTCTTTACAGCAAACATAATGCTCGATTAATTTAACTTTTTCTTTTTCTTTTTTCTTTCTTAAAGATCCTCAATTTCCACCCTCTACTCTCGTCGTACGTTTATTTCTTCATTTCTTAGTCAACTCTTCTCATCTCTTGTTCCGCTTAATAAGTCTTCAGCGTTTATATCTTACTCCAGTATGAGATATTTCATTCTTCTTTTGTTTATATTTTTAGTTTCTGTTTTCATTTCATCAGTTGTTTATCTATCTCTGTCTCTATGTCTCTTTTTCTCCCTCCTCCCTCTCTCTCTCTCTCTCTCTCTCTCTCTCTCTCTCTCTCTCTCTCTCTCTCTCTCTCTCTCTCTCTCTCTCTCTCTCTCTCTCTCTCCCTCTCTCTCCCTCTCTCTGTCTCTCTCTCTCTCTCTCTCTCTCTCTCCCTCTCTCTCTTTCTCTATCTCTCTCTCTCTCTCTCTTTCTCTCTCTGTGTCTCCCATTCGTTCTCTCTCCTTCCCTTCGTCTCTCTCCTTTCTCTCTCCTTCCTTCCCTCTCCTTTCTCTCATTCTCCTCTATCTCTCTCTCACTCGCTCGCTCGCTCTCTTTGTCGTTCTTTCTCTCTGTCTGTCTCTCTCTCTCTCTCTCTCTGTCACTCTTTCTCTCTCTCTCTCTCTGTCACTCTTTCTTTCTCTCTCTCTGTCTCTGTCTCTCTTTTTCTATATGTCTCTCTATGGATTAGACGAATTGACGGCATTGGGAACAAAAAGAGAATCGGAAAGGAATTGAT
>NC_134777.1:104169811-104179811 GCF_046742065.1 Oratosquilla oratoria | reverse complement strand
CTACCTCTCACTCCAACTACAAATCATTCTTTCTCATTCTCTCTATCTAGACGTATTTGTGCGTGTGCGTGTGTGTGTGTGTGTGTGAGATTGTTGTTCCATTAGGAATTATTTTCAAGAAATCTATCATATCCAGAGATGTCCCAAGGGAATGGAATCTAGGTAACGTTACTCCCATATTCAAAGGTGACAAAAACTACAGACCTGTAAGCTTGACTTCAGTCGAAGGAAAAAATTATGGAAACTAATATCAGAGATGCTATCGAACATCATTTAGAGAGTGATTGTTTGATAAATGATAGCCAGCATGAATTCAGACGGAAACGTTCATGCGTGACTAGCTTACTCGAATTCTAAAACACAGTCATCTCGAATTATGACAAAAGAAACAATATAGATTTAATATATCTAGACTTTGCAAAAGCTGTTCATACCGCCCCCTACGAAGACTACTTACTAAATTAGCTTCACATGGAATAAATGGTAGCTTATTAAGTTGGACTAGTTATTGGTTGAACGATCGAAAACAGAAAGATGTCCTAAATGGTAAAACTTCTAGATGGAAAAATGTTACGAGTGGAGTTCCTCAGGGTTCCGTTCTTGGGCCACTTCTATTCATAGTATATATAAGTGATATAGACCACGGACTGAAATATATTGTTTCCAAATTTGCTGATGATACAAAACTGTGCGGAATGGCAAATGATCACTTAAACCAATTAGATGTTCAAGAAGATTTAGATAAACTACAGCAATGGTCTGAAAAGTGGCTAATAAAATTTAGCACAAATAAATGCAAGGGTATACACATAGGTAAAAATAAAAGTACGATTACAAGTCATTTGGATAGTGAGAAGGATCTCGGCGTAATTATCAGTAACGATCTCAAATCATATAAGCAATGTATTTCAGCCTCTGAGAAAGCAAATAACATTCGAGGGCTGATTGCTCAATCTTTTGACTTCAAAAGACTATCTCTCATTAACAAGCTATATAAATCGTTAGTTCGCCCACATTTGGAATATGCTATTTCCGTATGGTCACCTAATCTTATTAAAGTCATTGACAGATTGCAAAAGATACAACGGCGAGCCACAAAACTGATTCCAAATTTCAAAAATGAATCATACAAAAATCGACTGAAACATATGAATCTGTTTTCTCTAAAAAAGCGTAGTCTCAGAGGTGACTTGATACAGGTCTTTAAGATTCTGAAGGGAATTGACATCACAGATGACAACATTTTCACAATGAATGAGAATCCGATAGGAAATAATGGTCTCAAGCTGTCAGGAAGTAGATTTAACTTGGAAGTGGGTAGAAACAAATTCGCCAACTGTGTAGTTAATGAATGGAATATTCTTCCTGCAGAGGTAGTACAATGTAGTTCAGTTCGAAGCTTTAAGATTCGTTTAGATAAACACCTAAACAAGATGCTGTAATGCCTGCTATTTATTTTATGTTATTTATTTATTTATTTTATTATTTGTCTGTTTGTTTATTATTTCTTGATTATCATTTATTATTATCTGTCAATTTATCATTATTTAATATTTACCTGTTCGTTTGTCATTTAACTCTATTAATAAATTTACTTATTTTATTTATTATTATTTATTTATCACAATTTTTTTTATTTGTTTATGTATTTATGTATTTATCTATTCATCATTGTTAATATTATTTTATTTATTTATTTATTTTCATTCGACCTAGCTATGGACCAATAGGTCTCCTGTCGGCATGCTCCTACATTGTAATGTTAATCGTGTATGTGTGTGCGGATTCGTTTCTGTTTAAGTGTGTTTATATGCGTGTGTGAGCGTGCGCGCTTCCTTTATGTGTATGTTCGTGCCTGCGTGTATGTTGGTGTTCACGCATGTGAACATATTTGTGTAAAAGACCATACGAACTTTCCATATATGTGTATATGATTCTGTGTTTGTGTCTGTGTGTGTGTGTGTGTGTGTGTGTGTGTGTGTGTGTGTGTTTGTGTGTGTATGTATGTATGTATGTTTGTGGAAGAGATCACGGTCGAAGGAGCGGGGCTGCACGAGCTCTTTGCGTCACATCATATTATGTTCCTCGACTCGGCAGCGCCGTTCCCATTAGACAAAGTGAGACATAACTCAATGTCGTCGCGAGAAATTTACTTCCCTCCAAGATTTATTATGAAGATCTCCCTTACATGGAGAAATGCGCAACTTATTAGGGTGCGCAATGCCAAAGCGCATTTTGCGCGTTTTGAGGTCTAACAGAACGCCACGAAGGGATCGGAGAGATGTGGGGAGAGGAAAGGTGGAAGAGAAGGTAATTGAGGAGATGTTGAGTGAGAAAGATTCTTTTGAATGAGAAGTATGACATGTGATATTTCTCCTCTCTCTCTCTCTCTCTCTCTCTCTCTCTCTCTCTCTCTCTCTCTCTCTCTCTCTCTCTCTCTCTCTCTCTCTCTCTCTCTCTCTCTCTCTCTCTCTCTCTCTCTCTTTCCTTCTCTCTCTCTCTCTCTTTCCTTCTCTCTCTCTTTCTCTCTCTCTCTCCCTGTCTCTCTCTCTCCCTCTCTCTCTCCCTCTCCCTCTCTCTCTCCCTCCCTCTCTCTCTCTCTCTCTCTCTCTCTCTCTCTCTCTCTCTCTCTCTCTCTCTCTCTCTCTCTCTCTCTCTCTCTCTCTCTCTCTCTCTCTCTCTCTCCCTCTCTCTCTCTATTTCTCTCTCTCTCCCTCTATCTCTCTCTCTCTCTCTCTCTCTCTCTCTCTCTCTCTCTCTCTCTCTCTCTCTCTCCCTTTCTCTCTCTCTCAATTTCTCTATTTCCTTTTCTCTGTGTGCACGACAACGTCGCGAGATCAACCACAATGATAGAAGCCCTGGCAGGTTACACCCCATAATAACAGCAATTCCATTCTATGCATCTATCGCTTATATCTGTTCATCCATCGATCTATCTCTTTGTCACGATCTCGATATTTTCGTTAGAGAGTGGAATCTCCCGGAGCACACAAGAGTCCCACTCTCAGTCTCTGTTCACACTAGCGGTTCGAACCGCGGCGGTTCAGTTCCATTGTAAACTAATGGATGCATTCACACACAATCGCGCTGTTTTTCCTTGACTATGCGGCACCGTGTGGTTCAGACTGCGAGTGTGAAAGAGGCCTTTGACGAAACCTTAACCTCTTTTCGTATCCCAACAGAGGAGACTGCGAGGTTCTTGGAGGCCCCTCATCTGTGGTTTCGAGTTTTTGTGGCAATCACAGGGTGTGAGTCTCTGTGGCTCTTCGTTTGATGATTGGGTATTCATGGGTTTTTGTTTTTACTCGGGAGTGATCTTTGGTTTCTTAGCCTGAAGTGTTCTCTTATTCACTTGGGTTTAGGGTGGAGAACGCGGTGAACAAATTCAGTTAACGCGCGGACGGGCACATGAATTCGTGGTGGACTATTTGTTAGGAGGGTCAAAGGGGCTTAATCAAAGGCGTTATGTGATATTTGTGTTTTGTAGATTTGTTTTTATACAAACAGTGAGGTCTTCTTGGTGTGGCGGACACACACGCTTCCATCCCCTCCCCTACTGAAGGATTTCGATGGTTACATTACACATAGATAGCAGCGTCCAACTCTGTGTATCCTCGACACTTAGTATTGCATCAGCCTATGCTTAGCAAAGCACTTCAGTCAGGGGATGTTCAGGTAGTGAGGGCTCTTTCTACATTGGTATGTCCTACCCGAGTGTGAGAAGATGACAGTCATGACGTGAATAAAAATGCATGATACAAGGAAACACACACACACACATGCACACACGCACGCACACACACACTCAAACACATACACACACACACACACACACACACACACACACACACACACACATGCACACACGCACACCCACACACACACACACACACACACACACACACACACACACACACACACACACACATAAACGGCATGTATGTGCAAGATGACAAGAGATCGATTCCACACGCTCACCGGTGAATCCCACTTGTCCCAGATCAGTGATCATATAGGTTATATATAACTTCAACCACAGAGCTACCTATCTCTATCGAGAAAGAGGAGAGAGAGAGAGAGAAAGAGAGAGAGAGAGAGAGAGTTGGGTGTGGAGTTTTAGGTGAATATGAGAAAGCTCGCTCGTGCTTTGTTTTGATGAGACCAGTTATTTTCGGAATAAGATTTTTTTTTGTGAATATGATCTTTGAAAGTTGAGTGTGTTCGTTTGTGCTCTGCATGTGTGTGTGTGTGTGTGTGTGTGTGTGCGTGTGCGTGTGTACGTACAAGGGTGTGTACGTGGTTTTGCTGAAGTTTATATGTATGTATATATATATATATATATATATATATATATATATTATTTTACTTTTTTATTTATTTATTATTTTTTTTTTTTTTTTTTGTCTATTTATTTATTTATTTATTTATTTGTATGGGGGTGAGAGAGGGGAGATTCAGGATGTGACTTGTCTTTCATAACAACTCCCCTAGTGTTACTTTATATTCTTCGTTCTGACTGTAACAAAAGGATTTTATTCATCTTTAGACCGGATTCCATCTTGAAGGGCGCTTTTATAGGTTGAGACTCATCAGGCGATTGTTTTTCAGTTGAATAGAATCATCTGGCGGCAGGGTGTCTTAAAGTTTTCAGCTGTGCAGTGAGGCACAGTTGCCCCTCTCCAGCCACATTACATAAAGAAGAAATAATTGATCATAAATAATTCATGATCAAGAATAAGAAAATAATAATGGACAAGTGGCCCAATTCTTAAATACCAGAAAAGACTTCGAGGGTGTATATCGATTTAAGTCATCTGGTGTTTGTTGGCATCTGTAGGGAGATGGGCGATGTTTGCCATTTGGTCCGCACGTTTGTGGTCTCTTCTTGGCGCCAAAGCGTTCTTCCCTGAGAATCTAAATTCCCAGAAGCTTTCTGTTCCCGAAAGGCGAAGATCTCCTGAGGGAGTCTGCCCCGGAATCTGTAGAGCATTCACGAGATCTCCTACATTCGGGGTGTGAGCTGGTGGCGTCATCGGTAGCGTGCTTGTCTCGCATTCGCTTAGTTGTGGGTTCAAATCCCACGCTTTTCTCTGATTCCCAGTAGTGACTGTTACCTGGTGGTGGCGCAATCGGAGGCATACTGTTCTCGCATTCGCCCCAGTAGTCCAAGCGCATAATAAAGTAAAGGTGACGGCTCCGGCCGCAGCTACTCAGCACCTCCTGGTCTAGGCTCCTCGCCTTATTCTTACATTCGAAGTGTTCTGGTCTCCTGCCATCTCTCAGGTTCTCAACTTCTTGGTTGGGTCTTCAGGTTGGCTTTCTTGGCCTTCGATGGCTTCGAGTCTCCGAAGGTTCAGACTTCAGGGGATCTGGGTCAGTAAGGGTCCGGACCTTTAGGTAACGGGGCTTTCGAAATCGCCAGAGGTCTGAATTTTATTTTATTTTAACTTTATTCTATTCTATTCTTATTTCCTCTTATTTTATTCTTGTTTTATTTAATCTAACTTATTCTTGATTCTTATCGTCTCCGAGTCTTTTACGCCTTTTCCCACTTTCTTCGGTTCGATCTCTCTTCTCTTCATGTGTCCTCTGTCTTCAAGTCTCCGTCTATCCCTCCACATTCCCATATAGAGTATGGGCTGCGTAAGATTTATGTATGCAATATTTTAGGGATTTTATTGACACCCCTACGGACCAGAGTAGTACATCTTATGACTGAAAAATAAAATTGGTGATAATTTCTAAACTTCTTCTATCCCTCCCTTCTACTTCTATCACTCTTAAATCACCTTTGTGACTCGACATCTCTGTCGCCGTAGTATACCAAGGATAGAAGCGCTGGTTATTGGTGAAGAAATGTAAATACCATCAATACCCTACACCCATTCATAATGGGACCCAAGCACCATGGGTATTTATTTAGAATATTGAAGTAGCCTTGATAATCTAATATAGATATTAAATTAATGCTGTTAATATTAACGATGGCAGTTGGATACAAAGTACTCTAGAAAAATGTCTAGAGAATTTTTGGGTTGTTATTGATAAATACAATAGTTGTTGTTGTTCTTGTAAAAAAAACGGAAGCCTTGAGTGGGTGATAACTATTGCCAGCATATGCTCACCTCGTGAGAAGCTTCGACAAGATTCTTTGCTTGTCACGGACTGTAGTTTACCAGCGCTTCTATCCCTGTCCCGGTTCCTGGCCGTGGGCCAGCAAACCACCGTCACTATCCGGCACGGTGACGAATAATTGCACAAAGGCTTCCGCCCGTCCGCCTGCGGAGGCGGTTCTTAATTTCTATCGGACACCTTTATGAAATTTTTGTTCCCGTCCCACACACACTCCCCCCCTCCCCCTCCCCCTTCGGAGGTTTTGGACCGGATACCTTATGAGGGCCTTCCAATTTTCCGCTTGGCGCGCCTTCGCCGGTTCCCGGCCGGATTCTTCGTCATTGTCGGGGAGATAAAACAACCCAACCTTGTTTGAAGGGAGGAAGAGGAGGAGGTAAAGGAGTAGGAGGAGGAACAGGGACAGGAGTAAGAGGAGGAGGAAGAAATGGACGAGGTGCATGAAGAGCAATAGAAGGAGTATAAGGAACAGGAGCAAGAGGAGGCGGAAGAAATGGACGAGGAGCATGAAGAGGAGGAGGAGGAAGAGATGGACGAGGAGAATAAAGAACAAGAGGAGGAGGAGGAGAACAGGAGCAAGAGGAAGAGGAAGAGGAGGACGAGGAGCAAGAAAAACAAGAGGAGGAGGAACAGGAGTAAGAGAAAGAGGAAGAGATGGACGAGGTGCATGAAGAGCAATAGAAGGAGTAGTAGGAACAGGAGCAAGAGGAGGAGGAAGAGATGGACGAAGAACATGAAGAGGAGGAGGAGGAAGAGGTGGACGAGGAGAATAAAGAACAAGAGGAGGAGGAAGAACAGTAGCAAGAGGAGGAGGAGGACGAGGAGCATGAAGAAGAGGAGGTGGAAGAGATGGACGAGGAGAATAAAGAACAAGAGGAGGAGGAGGAACAGGAATAAGAGGAGGAGGAGGAGGACGAGGAGCAAGAAAAGCAACAGGAGGAGGAAAAGGAGTAAGAAGAGGAGGAAGAGATAGACGAGGAGCAAGAGGAGGATGAGCAGGATTAAAAGGGCGAAGAGCAAGGTGAGGAGGAGGAGGAAGATTGAGGGGTGCAGGAGAAACTGGAATAAGAGGAAGAAGAGGAAGAGGAAGAACAAGGTAAGGAGGAAGATCGAGAGGAGGAGGGGAGGAGGAGTTGGAATAAGAGAAGAAACAGAAGCTGGAACAAGAAAAACAAGAGGAAGAGGGCGAACAAAAAAGAGAAGAAAAAAAAGAGAAAGAGGAGCACGTAGTGGCATATGCACATGAAAGTTCAAGTCACGATTAAATTTCAGATTTATTTTCTTCAAGATTTTTTTGTTTTTCGCGAACGAAATTTTCCAGTATGATTTGCGCCTCCGGTCCCTTCTGTACAACATACAGGGTGTCCCAAAAGTGTACACACACTTTCAAGCTATGCGTAACGTTGTCAAATCCATTGGTCAGTTGTATCTGGAAAATGATGGTCATTAATTAAAAAAAAAAAAATCCCTTAGTCTGCTCTAGTCCCCCTGAGTGTTCGCAAACGTTCAAATATTCGCCAAATTAAGATAAATGAAATGAGATAGGTGTCCATGTGAAGTTAAGTTCCAAATATGGAACGTAACAGTCATCAACCAAGGAATATATTAAGTCTACTGTACATGTAAAGTTCATCTCTTCTGTTAGGTTAAAGGATATATATCCCTCCCTCACCCCTCCACCACCCTCACCCCTCCACCACCCTCAATCTCACCCTAACCCACCTCACTTTCACCTCTACCCCCATCATCCTCACCCCAACTTCCAACTCTCCCAGCCCCCCTCCCCCAGTCCCCCAATTCCCCACTCCCCCTCAACCCCTTCCCACTATCCTTCCCTTCCCCATCTTCCCCTGCCCTCCCCCACTCTCCCTCCCTTCCCCTCCGCTCCCCTCCCCACCCAGTCCCCCCTCTCCCTCTCTCCCAGTCCTTCATTCCCCCTCCCCAATCCTTCCTCCCCAATCCCCATTCTTCCTCTCCCTCTTCCCCAATCCCCCTTCACCCTCACCCCAAGCCCCCTTCACCCTCACTCCCAATCCCCATTTTCACTCCCAATCCCCACCCTCATTCCCAACACCTGGTAACACCCATCACCTTCCTGAAGAAGGCGAGAACGACGTGTCTATCAGACTTCTTCCGGTCTTCTTCTTCGACTCCTCGTTGGGAGTTTTGTCACAAGTGTTTTGATTCCTCAGGTTCGCTCAAGAGGCACGAGTCCCCGCCCCGTTTTTTCTTTTTTCTTTTTTCTTTATGGTCTGCAAAATCTAATTAAGATGTTTTACAGCTTCCGCGGAATTTTCCCCGAAATTAAGGGGGTCATTTTTGACTCCGGGGCTTGTGATTACCGAAGTGGTTTTGACCATATTTTGACACAAATCCAAGGAGGGCGTTTTCTTGGAAATGTGCTCGATGGGCGAAAACATAATAGACTCGTGGGGCAGGACCGCAGAATAAGAAGCCTAACCACTGTTAGCGATGTCGCAGGATTTTTTCACTTTGAGGGTTTGTCAAAATATATATATTTTTCGAATTACTATTATTTTTATCTTTGTTTTTTATTATTATTATTATTATTATTATTATTATTATTATTATTATTATTATTATTATTATTTATTTTGTTACTAAAGTTTTTGGTACCTTAGGTATTCCTTATATAGGGGTGATTATATATATATATATATATATATATATATATATATATATATATATATATATACATATAAATTTGTACGAAATACAAGTTGCATACCTCATGGTACTTTTCCCTTGATTCTGGTTGCCGCCAGACGATTTTATTCATCAAAACTGACCCATGCTATATCATTACTGTATGTAGTTTTTATGAAATGTCTGGGATGATTCTATAACAGGTAATTCTCTTATTTATATATTTGTGTTACATTCTATTTTTATTTTTTATTTTATTTCTATTTGTTTATTTATCTATCTAATTAATTATTATTTTGTCTTATCTTATTTGACTTTTTTAAACAAATTGGGTTAAATATTTCAACAGTAGAACTTATTTCTGTATTGATTTGATGTATAATAGATAGTTCTCTTATTTATTTATCTATATTGTTCATTATATTATCTGTTTGTTTTATTTTATTTTTTGTCTTATTTTATCTAACTTTGTACACAAACTCGTGTAAATATTACCATAGCAGAATTAATTTTGTAAAGATTTGATGTATATCTATATTACATTCTATTTTTATTTTATCTTTTTTATTTTGTCTTGTTCGACTTTGGTTTTACAGAAACTGGTATAGATACTACTATAGTAGATTTTATTTTGTATTGATTTGATTTATTCATTTATATTACATTCAATTTTTATTCTATCATATTTTTGTTTTATTTCATTTTGTCTTTATTTAACTTTGTACACAAACTGGTATAAATATTGCCATAGCGGAATTCATTTTTGTATTGATTTGATGTATAATAGATAGCTCTCTTATGTATTTATATTATATTCTGTTTTTATTTCATTATCTGTTTGTTTTTTTACTTTGTTTTTACACAAACTGGTATAAATATTACAATAACAGATTTTATTTTGTATTGATGAGATAGTTTTCTTGTTTGTATTACAATCTATTTTATTTCATTTTATTGTCTTTTTATTTTTATTTATTTTTATTCAATATATAATGGGACAGATTTTTATGTCCACAATTATGTCTAACTCATTCCTAGACGATTTTATTCGTTTTGGATGAATACAATACTATAATACAATAAGAATACAATAACCTGGAGTGCATCTACAGGTACACAGTGCAGTATGACACATCAATGCCAAGTAATTATTATTACTCTGTGGTGTTAAAAATACCCGGGGTAATTGGTATCTGTAATA
>NC_134777.1:104159811-104162311 GCF_046742065.1 Oratosquilla oratoria | reverse complement strand
AAAGAGAGAGAGAGAGAGGGAAGGAGGCTGATAAAGAAAAAGCTTTCGATAGGAGGAATTAAGGAAGGAGTATACACCAGGAGGCGCCTAACTATAACCAAACCCTTGCACCTTTGCCCTTTGTGTTCAGGTATTCAGGTTATTTGGCGACCTTTTGTACCATGAGAAGGTCGAATGGAGACAAATGATTTCGCTTGTAGATGCGATTGTATGTGCTTGAAATTCGTGCGTTATCGTCAAATACAATAGTGGCGCTGTTGTTTCTACCTATATAAGTCCTGAGTTTGGTGAGAGATCGCCGATTTTATAGCTATTCAATGAAATGTATATACTTCTCTTAGCAATTACCGAAACAAAAATTATAATAGTAATAAAAGTAGTAATGGTACATATATACATACATACATACATACATACATACATAAATATATATATATATATATATATATATATGTATATATATATATGTATATATATATATATGTATTATATATATAATATATATATTTTATATATATATATATATATTTTTTTAATATATATAATATATATATATATACATATATATATATATATATACACTAAAGGCTCTTTCCCCTTACACGGGAGGTAGCCAAAAACAAAGGCATAGAAACCACTCCCACCCATTCCATACCCTACATATTCTACTCCCCTCTACCCCAATAGTAGTAATGGTACTAATGATAATAACTGTTGATAGTGGTAATAATAGTAGAAAGTAGTAGTAAGGATAATAGTATTAATATCAATAGTAGTGGCTAAGCGGATTAGAGCGTCACTACATGCGGCGAAGGTCAAAGTGACGGCAGTTCTATATCTTCCGGTAGCGAGTTGGACCAAGGGGATGGTTCATTAAATTCCACGGTACCAAGGGGCACCGTCCTAGCCTCCTGATAAGGGGAGTTCGCGACGTTAAGCTGAGTCAACTATTAATAGTAGCAATGGCAATAGATATAAGTAGCATTAATAGTAGATAGTTGTAGTAGTATTGATACTAAGAGTAGCAGCTGTCGATGATGTGTAGTAGTAGTAGTAGTTGTACAGTAATAATAATAATTATTATTATCATTATTATTATCATTATTATTATTATTGTTATTATTATTATTATTATTATTATTATTATTATTATTATTATTATAACCAATAATAGGAATACTAATAAAATTTATTTCATTATGATGGGAATTTTTTTTAAAATAGAAAAGAAAAAATCACAGGAAATCATCGACACTATTGGAAGTGAGCAAGCATTAACAGAGAGAGAGAGAGAGAGAGAGAGAGAGAGAGAGAGAGAGAGAGAGAGAGAGGAGAAGGTAAAGAGGGAATAATGTGAACAAAGAGAAAATGGAGAATCACGAAAAGAGATGTGCAAAGGAATCCGATAAATTAGTGGAGTGGAAGGAGGGAGAAGAGGAGTGACGGAGTGGAAATGAAGGAAGGGGAGGAGATGGGAAAGAATTCGCGATGAAGACAGAGAGCAAAGAGAGGAAGAAGAAATGATGTGGAAATGATGAAATTGGATTGAAATGAGAGATTGCCCCGGTGGAGGGGAATGGAAGATGACAAAGAGGAAGAGAGAGAGAGGAGGAGGAGGAGGAAGAGGAAGAGAGGAGGAAGAAGAGGAAGACTTGGAAAGGAAGTGGAAAAATGTAAGAATTCGTTTATTTGTCTGTGTTCATTTACCTGTGATTAACCATGGTCTTTGGACCACGTGTTGGACTCGTGATCGACAGCTATGTCCCTCACGTAAGAGAGCTCAGAGCTCGTATATGACCGATCTATGGGTAATACTGTGACCTTACACTCACACACATCCCCAACTCCCCACGCACGAGAATTGGAGTAACAACCCACAGCGTAGCAATACTGAAATTATTTCAGCCGTGGGCGGGATTCGAACCCGGATCTCCGTAGTGGCAGCCGGGAACTCAACCAACTGCGCCACGAGTTGTATATATACTTATTTGCTTAAAGAGGAAGAACGAAGAGGCCAAGGAAGTGGAGAAAGAGGCAGGATGGAAATGAAAGAGAGAAGAGGCAAGAGGAGGAGGAGGAGGAGGAGGAGGAAGGTGTAATGATGATGAGAAAGAGCAGAAAAAGAGCATGGAAGTAAGATGATATTCTTATATGATTGATTAAATGACTTATTTATATATTATTTCTTTATATACTTGATTTATCTATAAAACATTTTATTAATTTTGTTTTATTTATATATTATTTCTTATATTTTATTCTTATATTATGTTTTATTCAATTATTGTTTTCTGTATCTTTTTTATCATTACTATCTCTAAGATTTATGCTTCCATGCGTATTGTTTATAGCTCATCAACGTCAGCTGAGTGCCCTAAGGTCTGCAGGTGTTCTTTCAGCTGATGTGTTTACATATGATAGGACTCGTGGGAGTGATACTTCACTCCCAAATTTCGAAAAAAAAAAAAAATCAACCCCCTCCCTTTCCATCCTCCTTCCA
>NC_134777.1:104137311-104152311 GCF_046742065.1 Oratosquilla oratoria | reverse complement strand
ATAACGATAATAATAACATGAAAATAATTATGATAACAATCATAATAATGAAGTTATAGTAGTAATAGTAATGATATAATAATAATAGATTGATTTATTAAATGGAAAATAAAACAGTTTTTAGTTCCACGGTACATGCTCGTGTCCATAGATGAAGAGAAACACAAGACACCCGAGCATTATATGTAAATTGAATCACCTTAGTGAAAATGTTGAGTTATGCTTATTGACTAAATTCTAATTAATTCAACGTTCATAAATTTGATGTTAATTGTTAATTCTTAATTACCTGTAGCCTGGAAGCTAAATGTTATATGTTAATTGATTAGTATTAATAAGTTTGATATTAATGTTAATTGTTGTTAATCAACTTTAATCCCCTCAGATGAATCAAATAATCTTGAGGCATTTAGAACCTAGTTACAGTGTTGGAGGCTGTCAAACCACTATGCACCTCTAAATGATGCCCCGTCACCGCGAACACCACCTCCCCTCCACCTTCGCCACCACCTCCACCTCCACCTCCACCACCCCCTCCATCTTCACCACCACCTTCACCACCACTTCCACCATCGCCACAGCCTTATTCACCACAACCACCGCTTGCACCACCACCTCTCCATCACTTTCACCTTTTACACCACTTCTACCTTCTCCACCATCACTCCTCCACCACAACCACCACCACAAACCCTCCACCACTTCCACCGGCCCCTCTCCACCACCACCACCACCCCCTCCACCAACCCCTCTACCGCCACCCCCTCCACCTCCAGCCTCCTCTTCCTCCACCTCTCCCCTCTTATCCTTCCCAGAGGCCCTCTCCTATACACTAACGCCTCTCAGTAATGTCCCCCTCAACGGGGTCCCCCTCCAGTAAGGACCACCTCGGAATACGCATTTGCCATAACTCAAGGTCTCGCTTTTATGGACAAGAGTATTTCCGTGCCCCCCCCCCCCCCACCCACAAAAAAAAAAAAAAAAAAAAATCGAGGGGTGGAATTATTGGATTTGACCAAGGATAGAAGCGCTGGTTAGAAATTTAGTTCATATCGGGAATTTGAACGAGCGCAGTGACAGAAGCGCTGGCAAAACGGAGCCCAAAACAATTAGGACTAGCTTGATGGGGCTCAGACACAAAGGTGGAGCGTTGTATTTATACCTTGAATACAGTGGAGTGTTTAAAAAAAAAAAAAAAAAAAAAAAAAAAAAAATCCAGGGGCGGATGCAGGATGAAATGAGGTCTCCCCTTTTGCTCTAAAATCTTAAAGAATAAATCCTACAAAAAAAAAAAAAAAAATCCTGTGTCGGATACGAAGTCTGTGGAGGTTCTCTCCTTAACTCCCTAGACCATCACTTTAGGGACTTTAGGGAGTCCCGACGGTGGATAAGTGTCTGGAGGAGGGAAAAGAAATGGGTAGAGGTGGCATGGAAGGGGGGGTCGGGTAGGGTGCTGGATTTATGGGATAAGGGGTGAGAGGGATGGTTTTTGATGGGGGAAAGGGGGAGAATGTGTTTTATGGGTGCCTGCGTCTACGTGCCTTGTGTCTCAGAAGCATTGTCTGGATTTTTTTTCCAGTGGATTTTTGCGTGTCTGTGTACATGTATACATGTCTGTGGGAGGTCCGGTGTGTATTTATGTGTGTGTGTGTGTGTACGTGGATTGCATATATATGTATATATATATATATATATACATATATATATATATATAATTGTGTGTGCGTATGTGCGTGTGTATATATGTGGATGTTTGTATATATATATATATATGTATGTATACATATATATATATATATATGTTTGTATACATATATATATATATATATATATATATATATGTGTGTGTGTGTGTATGTGTGTGTGTGTGTGTGTGTGTGTGTGTGTGTGTGTGTGTTTGTAAATGTGTATATATATGTATTTATACGCGTGTGTTTATATATGTGTGCATGTATTTGTGTTTGGATGTATGTACATACTGAGTGTGTTTCCACATGTGTGTATGTATTTCTGCATCGTGTATGTGCGCGTGTGCATGCATTTGCCCGTACATGTTCAGTTGAAGTTAACACAGCTCCATGTACACAAAGTTGAGCCCCATGTTCATTATCTCCGCTTTTCCATTTCCCTTTGTCCGTGGCCCTCCCTCCTTCTAGGCAGCCACCTTTGCCCCTCGTACTGGCTATTCGTCACGAGGGTGGTATCTCGCTACGGAATTATAATTGCGTTTGTAATTTGACCTCATTAATTTCACGGAAACCAACAAGACCCACTCATGGAAATGGTGCTGCTAATTTCAGTAAATCTATACGGGGCCCGGGGCATAGGGGAGTGGAGGAAGGGGGAGGGGAGGGGGAGGGGGGAGAGGAGGGGGAGATGAGGGGGGGAGAAGATTAAATAGCTTCCGGGGCGGGGTGGAGGGCGTATGCGATGAATAGATTATAAGATGAGAGAGTGAGAGAGAGAGAGAGAAAGAGAGAGAGAAGAGAGAGTCGGGAGACGTAAGGGAAAAAAGAGAGGTAATTGGGTAGATACTGAGAGAGAGAGAGAGAGAGAGAGAGAAGAGGGACGGGGATAGTCGGGGGAAGAAAGGGAAAAAGAGAGGTAGTTGGATAGTTACTGAAAGAGAGAGGGGAAGAAAGAGGTGAAAATAAAAGAGGGAAAAGTGTTGGATAGATTTTGAAGGAGAGAAAGAGAAGGAGAGAGAGAGAGAGAGAGAGAGAGAGAGAGAGAGAGAGAGAGAGAGAGAGAGGGAAGTAAAGAAGGGGGAACAGAGAGGAAAAGAATAGAATTGTTGAATAGAGACAAAGGAAGTGAGAGAGATAATGGAGAGGAGAGAAAACAGGAAAGAGATCAAATGAAGAGATGGAAGTAAAGAAGAGAATAGAAAGGGTAAAAGAAAGAGGATTGGATTGATACTGAAGAGAGAGATAAAGAGGAGAGAAAGAGAAATATTATGTATATAAAAAAAAGGGTAAAAGAAAAGATACAAAAAATAAGAGAGGGAAAATGAAGGAAGAGAGCGAGAGAGAGAAAATGGAGAAATAGAGAGAGAAATAAAGGGAGAGAGATATAAAGGTAGAAAGGTAAGAAAGGAGAAAAAAGGGAAAACTACAGTAAAAGAGAGCGAGAGAGAGAAAATGGAGAAATAGAGAGACAAATAAAGGGAGAAATATATAAAAATAAAAAGGTATGAAGGTAGAAAAGAGGGAAAACTACAGTAAAAGAGAGCGAGAGAGAGAAAATGGAGAAATAGAAAGAGAGAAATAAAGAGAGAGAGATAGAAAGGTATGAAGAGAGATATAAAGAGGGAGAGATATATAAAGGGAGACATATATAAAGGGAGAGATATATTAAAGGAGAATGAAATAAAGTGTGAGTGAGATAAATGGGGAGAGAGATGAAGGAGAAGCAGGTAAAGGTTGAGATAGATAAAGGGAGAATGGGATAAAGGGAGAATTAGATAAAGGGAGAGAGAGATAAAGGGGAAAGATAAGAATTGAGATGAATGGAAAGAGGTAGTGGAAAATAGATATAAAAGGAGAGAGATATAAAGAAAGAGAGAGAGGAAAGAAAAAGAAAGAGAGAGAGAGAGAAAGAGAGAGAGAGAGAGAGAGATATCCCACGAATAACCAACCAGACAACCTAACTTCCCTCGGGTCGTCAGCCCACGAAGCTGACACTGTGACCACATGGCTGACACAAGAAAAGAAAAGAATCGCTCCCAGGCTGATTATACGCAAATGACACATGTGTCAGTCAACGACCCGACAGCCGGCATGCATCTCGTAATGTCAGTCATTATTCATTCCTTGTTACTGATAAGGTTAAGGCTGTCAATTAGATGGACGGGGACACCGTAGATACTGGAGGGCAAATATTATTAAAAAAAAAAAAAAAAAAAAAAAAAAAAAAAAAAATTACGTGGACGGGCGAGGGTTTAAATATATATATATATGTATATATATATATATATATATATATATATATATATATATACATATATCACTGGTGAAAAATCTAGTAACACATTTGTAAATCACAACTAACACAACAGTCGGACGAAAGAAAGAGTTGCGTAAGCAAAACTATATATTTCGATTGCTAACTGCAATCCTCTTCAGTACCGAAGAGAATTGCAGGTAGCAATCACAATATTTAGTTTCGCTTACTCAACTCTTTCTTTCGTCCGACTTTGGTGTTAGTTGTGTTATATGTATATATATATATATATATATATATGTATATATATATATGTATATATATATATATATATATATATATATATATATATATACATACATACATACATACAAACATAGATATAAAATATAATGAATCTGTGGGGATAAACCTATTTCAGCTATCGGAACCTGCCATGGAGATGATGTACTTTGCTGCATTGCTTCAGACCCAGGCGGTGACCTTTGGGGGTCAGGGATCTCTCCTCATCTACAAGGAGCTAAGATAAAAGGGAAGCAAATGGGAGTGGGGTGGATGGGTGAAGGGTGGGTGCATGCCTTGGCTGGCTACCTCCCTTATAAGGGGGAAGAAGCCATTTGGTGTGTGTGTGTGTGTGTGTGTGCGCGTGTGTGATTGTGTAATTCTATATAATTTCGTGAACAGCGCTCTCTCTCTTTTTCTCTTCCTCTCTCTCTCTCTCTCTCTCTCTCTCTCTCTCTCTCTCTCTCTCTCTCTCTCTCTCTCTCTCTCTCTCTCTCTCTCTCTCTCCCTCCTCCCTCTCTCTCTCTCCCTCTCTCTCTCCCTCCCTCTCTCTCTCTCTCTCTCTCTCTCTCTCTCTCTCTCTCTCTCTCTCTCTCTCTCTCTCTCTCTCTCTCTCTCCCTCTCTATCTACCTATTTATCTATCTCTGTCTTCCTCTCAAGAGATAGAGATTGAGAGATACTTTCAGGACGCGTGTATTTACATAGTTACTCGTAGTTATATCTAGCTGTAGTGTACAGAATATGAGCTATGTCCGTAGGATCCCGTCTCTGCGTTTCCAATGTGTGTACGTGCGCGCGCGTGTGTTTGTGTGTGTGTGATTCACCTTGGTCTTTGGATCACGTGTTGGACTCGTGATCGACAGCTATTTCCCTCTCGGAAGAGAGCTCAGAGCTCGTATGACCGATCTATGGGTAATGCTATGACCTTACACGCACACACACACCCAACTCCCCGCCCACGAGAGTTAGAGTAACGACTCGAAGCGCAACGATACTGAAATAATTTCAGCCCTGGGCAGGATTCGAACCAGGTACCGCCAGCACCGCTGTACTGACAGTCTGGGACTCTACCAACCGAGCCACCGAGTCGTGTGTGTGTGTGTGTGTGTGTGTGTGTGTGTGTGTGTGTGTGTGTGTGTGTGTGTGTATGTGTGTTAAATATTACTCGTTGATTTCCTGTCGCTGCCAACACCCTTTCAGTAAGCATCTGCCATTTCTGTATCAGTGTTCATCCTTTTGTCTCCATCACTGTCATATTAATTATCTCCTCCACCTCCGCCTCCATTTGGGTCATCATCACCTGTCGAGACTCGTACAGGGGGGTGGGGAGTGAGGATTGAAGCCTCCAGGCCATTTTCACCCGTATGACAATACATCTCATGTGTCAATTTCCCATGCGTTCTGTACACTCTCCACAAGCATTTACACAGCTGATCTTACAATGGAACACATTTATTTATCTATTTATTTGTTTGTTTTGTAAGATGTTATCGACGTCTATGAAAATGTGTAATCTTATTTGTTTGTTTTTGTTATCAACACATATGAAAATATATAACAATGTGTAAGAATATAATTTGCAGTTATGATATATCTCCGTTTAACTGCAAAAGATATGCGGCAATGAAATATATAATTATTTATATGATTTTGCTGAAGGGAATATATATATATATATATATACATATATATACATATACATACATATATATATATATATATATATATATATACATATACATACATATATATATATATATATATACACATACGTACATAGACATACATATAGACATACATATAGGCATACATACATACATATACATACATATATATATATATATATATATATATATATATACATACGCACATGAATACATACATATAAGTACGTACACACATACATACACACATACCTACATAGACACATACATATACATACATACGCACATACATATACATACGTACATATATATATATACATGCGCACATGAATACATACATATGAGTACGTACACACATGCATAAACACATACCTACATAGACACATATATATACATACATATACGTCCATACACACATGAATACATACATATGAGTACGTACAACGTACACGCACGTACGCACAAGCTTTCAGCAAATATAACACAGTAACACAAATACACTAAACCAAACTCCAGTGCCAACGCGGATGTAGGTTATTAGCTTCGACATATCGTAAAACACAACAATTTAATATTTTCAACAATTTCTTCCCACTGTTGCCGTTTCCCGAACTGCCATGGGAAAATAGAGAGATTTGTTCAAGTATACAAATTATCGTCAAAAAGAGAAGAAAAAAAAATATATATCTTTCCCTTTCGCCTCCTAAATGCAACCTGAGAAAACATCGTTGATAAACATTAATCGTGTTTGTGGGTAAAAAGTGGACAAATCGAAATAACGATAGAGGATGAAAAATATCGGCTGAAAGTATCTGAAAGAGTTGTTCAGCCAACAAGCCTTGGACTAATCAGGACAGCTTTCTTTCCTGCCTGGATTAAAAAAACTGGGTCAATATTTTCGCAAATTAACCAAATCTTCTCTGTAAGTCAGTTGAACACAAATTCCTGTTTTTATTGATACACTTGGGGGGAGGGAATATATATATGTATATATATTGTTTCACGGGTAAACATTTGCCCTCCTTCGTGCTTGTTCTATATTTTTTTTGGGGGGAGGGGGGAAAGTGGGGTCTTTGTGTTTGCGTTGGGCGCAATGCAAAGTAAACACAAGTGGTAAGCATAGCATTCCAGAGGAAGTCGGAGAATGCACACACACACACGCACACGCAAACACACACACACACACACACACGCACACACACATGTATACACACACATGTACACACGCACACGTGAATTCACATACATGAATATACACATTTACACTCACACATGTATATACATACATGTAGATACACACATGTATTCACACATATATGTATACACATACATGTAGACACATGTATTCACACACATGTACACACACACACACACACACACACACACACACACACATATACATATATATATATATATATATATATATATATATATATATATACTATATATATCTCTATATATATATATTTATATATGTGTGTGTGTGTGTGTGTGTGTGTATATATTTATTATATATATATATATACGTATACACATACACATGTATACACACATGTACACACATATATATGCACATACATGTAGACACACATATCCACACACATGTACACACACACTTGTATACACACGCATGTAGGCTCACACATGTGTTCAAACACATGTACACATACACACATGTATTCACACATATGTACACACACACGTCTCCACACACATTCACAGACATACATATATATACACACACATGTAAACAAATACGCATGTATACACACTCATGTACAAACGCACTCGTGTATACACATACATGTACACATACACATTAATAAACACATGCGCATACACACACATGTTCACACACATGTATACAAACACATGTACACACACATGAAGACGCACACACATGTATTCACACACATGTACACACACATGTAAACACACTCATGTAGACACACACACGTCTCTATACACATGAACACACACATATTCACACATATGCACACACACACTTGTATACACACACATGTAGACTCACACGTATTCAAACACATGTACACACACATATTTATTCATACATATATACACTCACACACTTCTCCACACGCATTCACAGACACACATATACAGTATATACACACACATGTAAACAAATACGCATGTATACACACACATGTACACACGCACACGTGTATACACATACATGTACACATACACATTAATACACACATGCACACACACGTGTTCACACACATGTATACAAACACATGTACACACACATGAAGACGCACACACACGTATTCACACACATGTAGACACACACACGTAGACACAAACATGTGCATTCACACATGTATACACACACGTGTATTCACACATGTACACACACACATCTCTATGCACAGGTACACACACATGTATACATCTACATGTACACACACACGCACACACACACACACGAGAGAGAGAGAGAGATAGAGAGTTTTATTTACACTACTTGAGTCCATTTAGTGGGAAAGTCTTTGGTGCGTAGTTATGTCCTTCATTAATATATTCAACGAATAGTAAATATGTCATTAAAAATAAATGACTCCACAGCGGTGACTACTTCTATGTGTTTATTCTGGTCAATGATCACTTATTTGTTCATTAACGCATTTACTTACGAGTTAATTAGTTCTTAATGTAATGTCTGTTGGTATTTGTTTTAGTCTGTTTTGGGCATTGCTATTGTTCTTGTTGTTGTTATTTGTGTTGTTGTTAATGTTTATTACGGTTATCGAAACTGGCCAAATGGTGTCTTTCTTCACTTACTCATAGCTTCTTCATAAAGGTTCTTCATTCGTGATGGAAGGCTTCTCTGGAGATTAGGGATGATTGGGCGGACATGCGCGTGAGAGTGGGACCCTATCACAGGCACCCCACTCTACCCCACCTCCACTCACCCCCTCCCCACTCACCCCACCCCCTACTCCCCCCACTCACCCCTTACCTTACTCCCCCACTTAACCCTTCCCCACTCACCCCCTCCTATACTCACCCCTTCCCCACTCATCACTCCGCAACTGACCCCTCACCCACTTACGTCACCCCTCACTCACCCCTCACCCACTAGCTCTTCCCCCAACTCACCCTACCCCAACTCACCCCACCCCCAACTCACCCCATCCCCAACTCACTCCACCCCAATTCACCCCACACTCACCCATCCCCTCACCCCATTCACCCCTCCCAATCGCAGCACTCACCCCTCCACCGCTCACCCCTTGTTCATTACTTCACTCCCCTCCCCTTACTCCCACACTCACCCCATCCCCACCCACACTCACCCCTCACCCCATTCACCCCCTCCTAATTCCAATCCCCCCACTCCTCCTTGTGGATCCGACTGCAAATATATGCACACCATTTGCACACCAAAGAGAGGCTCCAGCTAATGTATATGAATAGGTGGACCTGCACCTCTCCAACGTCCCTGAAGTCATCAGCACCGTGCAGCACACTGCAGAAGTGGTGTACATAAGCGTCAGGTGATTTTATTCTCTGCGGATACGGACCCACGGCCTGAACGTGGTCCATATGAGATCGAGACCCTCACATTAGATGTCCCGATTATCAACAGATTCATTTTTTTTTTTTTTTTTTTTCTTAGTTTGAGTTTGAGTTTGAGTTTGAAAATGAGTAAGAAATACACTCCTTGTGTAGAGAACTCAAATTTTCTTAGGAATGAGTTATTATATTATTATGTTATATAGAGATTATACTATTACAATATAATATTAGTTTTCAAACATTTGCAACATAGAACAAACCAATCCATTAGCCATATGTTATCTAGTTAAGATGAAAACTAAGTTCTCGTCCAACTTTAGAACTTAGGAATGCCTGGTGTTTCACAACTTATCGTTCAGCATCGTTCAGGCACACAGTAGAGATACATTCTTTAAGGTCGTGAAGGACGAAACATTGTGATAAATTTAACGACGGATGAAATATTGTGATAAATTGAACTTAATTATTGAAACCAGTGTTATAAGACTATTGATAAGTACGTGTCGGTGGTGTGTGATATGGACGTCGAATAGAAGCATGTCCTTGGCAAAACCCATGAACCTTCCCATCTCCGTATGTCGGTGGGCAACCCCGAAGGGTTGGGGTTTGGTGTGTAGACAGATTTTAAGATCCGTTTATTATCTATAACCGGCGACTGCTCTCTCGCTCTCTCTTGTGTTCACGGGAACAGGAGAGAGAGAGAGAGAGAATTGCACGACCTCTAATCTGATGAGTTGCTATATATCACTGCCAAATCCCCCTTCCCCCTCCCCCCGCCCCCCACCTGCGTTCAGCTGTTTACAACGATGATGCTGAAAAAAGGTCATCTTGTTTGTATGTTTGTTTGTTTTTCATTCGAAATAGGAAGTGCGAAACTGATGCTACACAGGTTCCACGTGCTACTTTCCCGTCCCTCTCTCTCTCTATCTCTCTCTCTGTATATATATGTATATATATATATACATGTATATATATACATATATATATATATATATATATATTATATACATATATATATACATATATATATACATATATACAGTATATATATATATATATATATATATATATATATATATATATTATATATTTTTTCCGGTCCTGTTCTGGTAAAATCGCTTCACCAGTGTACGTGTGTGTGTGTGTGTGTGTGTGTGTGTGTGTGTGTGTGTGTGTGTGTGTGTGCGTGCATGCGCGCGATATTATCCCAAGGATAGAAGCTCTGGCTTTTCCTTAATATATATATATATATATATATATATATATATATATATATATATATATATAATGTGTGTGTGTGTGTGTGTGTGTGTGTCGTCAACCCACTCATACCCCTTGCTTACAGCTAAAAAAAAAAAAGAAAAAAATCCCCTCTCCCCGTTCTCTGTACCCCGATGTGTTTGACTAAATAAAAGCAAATAATCAAACATCATCAGTAAAACTGACAGCTAAATTAAATCAACCTCGTCACCCGATATCTGATGCTTATTACTGGAAAAAAAAAATCAGGTTTCTTCCCCTACACAACTCTCCCTTCCCCTCCCACTCCTCCCTTCCTTTCGCTCCCCTCTCCATTCCATTCGCCTATCTCCCCCGTCCCTTCTCCCCCTTCCCTTCTTCTCCCTTCCCCTCGCCCCCTCCTCCTCCTCCTCCTCCTTCTCCCCCTTCCCTTCTCCCCCTTCCCTTGTTCTCCCTTCCCTTCTTCCCCCTTCCCTTCTTCCCCTTCCCTTCTCCCCCTTCCTTTCTTCCCCTTCCCCTCGCCCCTCCTCCTTCTCCCCCGTCCCTTCTCCCCTGTCCTTCTCCTCCTTCCCTTCACCCCCTCCCCTTCTCCCCTTCCCTTCTTCCCCCTCCCTTCGCCCCCTCCCATTCTCCCCCTTCCCTTCGCCCCTTCCCCCTTCTCCTCTTCCCTTACCCCCTTCCCTTCATCCCCTTCCCTTCGCCCCCTCCCCCTTTCCTTCTCCCCTTTCCAACTCCCCCTTCCTTCTTCCCCTTCCCTTCGCCCCCTCCCCCTTTCCTTCTCCCCCTTCCTTTCTCCCCCTTCCTTCTTCCCCTTCCTTTCACTGCCCTCCCACTTCTCTTTGCCCTGTTACCCTCCTCCCCCCCATCCCTTCGCCCCTTTACCCTCCTAATTCTCCCATACCCCTTCTCCCTTCCCTTCGCCACCCGTCCCTTCGACCCCTTCCCGCCTCCCTTCTCCCTCACCCTTCCTCCTCCTACCCCTTTCCTTTCCCCTTCCCCTCCTCCCCCCTTCCCCTCCTCCCTTCACCCCTCTCCTTCCCTTCCCTGCACTCTTCCCCTCTCCCTTCCCTTCACCCTTTACCCTCTTCTCCCCTTCTCCCCTTTCCCTTCCTCGATTTCTTTCCTTCCCTTCAGCATCCATACTCCCCCTCCCTCCCCCCCCTTCTCGGAACCTATTGGGCTTTTTGTTAATGGGTTAATGAGCTCGGGAAGACACTGTCTGCCTCGCCGGTGTTCCCCCATTATCCGCTCCTCAGGGAGTCCTCCTCCTCCTCCTCCTCCTCCTCCACCTCCCACCCTCCTCCTTTCTCTTCGTCCTCCCTTCCCCTCCTCCACCTTCTCCCTTCTCTTCGCCCTTCCTTCCTCTTCTCCCTTTTCTCCTCCCCTTTCCCTTTCCTCCCTTCCTTTCGCCCTCCCTCCCCCCTCCTTCTTCCCTTCTCTATGTCCTCCACTCTCTCCCCTCTCCTCCCTTCTCTTCCCACACCATTCCCCTCTCCCTCCCCCTCATCCCTTCCCTTCTCCCTCACCTTCCCCCTCCCTTTCCTCCCTTCTCCTTGCCACCTTTCCTCCTCTCCCTCCTCCTTTCCCTTCCTCCTCCCCCTCTACTTCCTTCCCTTCACCCCCTCCTCCTCATCTTCCTACATTCTTCGCCTTCCCCTTCCCTCCTCTCCTCACTTCCCTGCGTCTCCTTCCTCACTCCCTCCTCTCTTTCCTTCGCCTCCTACTCCTCTCCTCTTCCTTTCCCCTCCTCTTCACCCCACCTCCCCCTCCAGCCTGCTCCCAAGTCCTTCTTCATCGATCCACTTCCGGTCAACTTCAACCGATTTCAGGAGGCCCAGGGGGCGGGGGCGCCGGCCCCTTTCCTGAAGTAAGTTTTGACTGATCGTGACCCCTCCAAGGATGGGGTTTGTTTATTCGGATGAATAAAATCTTTTGAAGTTAACCAGAATGAAATATGTAAAGGGTCTTGCTTGGTGAAGCGCATGACGGAGTGAGGGAGGGATGGAGGAGATGGTGGTGATGGTGTGGAAGAAGTACGGTAATAGGAGGGGACACAGGAAGATGATGTGGAAGAAGAGGGAGAGAGAGAGAGAGAGATTGACCGTTATGGAGAGAGAAAAAAGGACCGTTATGGAGAGAGAGAAAAAAGGACTGTTAGAGAGAGAGAGAGAGAAAGAAAGACTTTTATGGAGAAAGAAAGAAACAGAGAGAGGATGGGAGGGAGAGACGAATCTATATATAGAGAGAAAACTAATTGGGTGAGAAACGGATCGTTAGAGAGAAAAAAAAGACCGTTAGAGAGAGAGAGAGAGAGAGAGAGAAAGAAATAGAGGAAAAAATGGAGGAACTCTGTGGAGGTGAGGAGGCGAACGTAGATTGGAGTATGGAAGGCTTCACTATGTTGCTGGGATGGAGGTGACAATTGACCTGAAGAAGTAGGTGGAGGTGGAGGAGGAGGAGGAGGGACAAGTGGAGGTGGATAGAGTGGGACAAGTCATCGGGTACGAAGATTGTGTGGAGTGAAAGGTCTCACTATCCTGAATAATATCGTCTGGGTTTGGACAAAATCAAATCCTTCAAGCCAGCCACCAAAAACTTCAGTCTCCGTTGACTGAAGTCCGTTTTTGTTACGCTGAAAGTCTGAAATAGATTTCAAGCCGTTCTAGACAAGTCTTTTGAATGAAGTCTGTAACTAAAGGTGTAGTAGCTGCTATACTACCTAGACCTGACTATAGGCGTTACTGAGATCAGAAAAGGATAAAGTACACTCTTATATGCTCTTTAATCCTCTTAGATACGCTTAAACCCTCTTCAATCCTCCTTAGTCATTTTAAATTCTCTTAGATAATCTTAGATCCTTTTCTGTAAGGAATAGAATCGCTCTGCGTTGTAACCAGAACAAAATGTGTTATGCATCCCACAATGGAAACAACTTTTCTTGTCGTATATTCACCAAAAAAATAAGAAACTTTCAGCTAATGCTATTTCATGTAACGCAACTTTGATGTCCTAAGGTTCACAAAAAATTTTTTTTACTTTTTTCTTTTTGTTCTTCATCTTTGTGGTTATCTTCTTCTTCTTCGTCGTCTTCTTCGTCTTATTTTTCTCATTCTTCGTCTTCGTTTTCTTCTTTTTCATCTTCGTCTTCGTCTTTGTCATTGTCTTTGTCTTCGGTAAGATCTCCTGTGGAAAGATGAAGATGAAAGTAGGAGAAGGTGGGTGTAGTTGAGGAAGGGTGGAGGAGGGAAGGGGAGAAAGAGAGGGAGGGGAAGGGAGGGGAGGAGGAGGGAGGAGGGAGGGGAAAGGTGAGACAGGTTCCCTTGTAGTGAGAGGAGATAGAGGAGATGTAAAATGAAGATGGACAAAAAAGGAAACAGAAACAGGCTTAGAAAGTGTAGATAATGAATAGATAATAGATGAAGATGGAATAGGCAGAGACAAGAGAAGAGACAAAGGAACGGCCATGGCGATGGGATAGATGAAAAATAATCATAGATGAGAAGAAGAAGAAAAAAATATATATAAGAACAAGAAGAAAAACAAAAAACGAAAAGAACAAGAGGGAAAAAGAACAAGTAGAAAAAGAACGAGAAGAACAAGAAGAAAAAGAACAGACAGGAAAAGAACAAAAATGACAAGAAGGGTCAAGAACAAGAAGAACAAGAACTAGAAAAAAGAACAACAAGAACAACCGATAGGAAGGTGGAGTAGAAGGAAGACATTGTAAGGGGGAGTATTAAGAGCGAAAACAGAAAAGGGGGAGTTTCGAAGGGAGGGAGGTAGGGGGGGTGACTGGAGGAGGGAAATGGAGTGGAAGATTGAAGCGGAGAAATGGGTCGGAAGTTATATGGAGGGAGAGAGGGAGGGAGGGAGGGAAGAGGATCGAACACAGGAACAAGATTGTGGAGGGCAAAGGTGGACTTGGAGGTTGAGGTTGGAAGTGGAGGAAGAGTGGAACACGAAAGTGGAGGAGGAGGAGGGTGGGAGTGGAGGAGGAGGAGGGTGGGAATGGAGGAAGAGACGAACACGAAAGTGGAGGAAGAGGAAGAGGAGGAGGAGGAGGAGGTGAAGGACAAGGAGTAGGGATAGGAAAAGTAGTAGTAGGAATAGATACAGGAGTAGGAGTATTGTAGAAGCAGGAAGAAGAGGAGGAGGAGGAGGAGGAAAAGGACAAGGACAAGGAGTAGAAGTGCAGGAGAAGGAAGAGGAGAGATAGAGGCAGGAACAGGACAAGTAGAAGGAAGAGGAGGAATAGAGGTAGATGGAAAAGGAGGAAAAACGGGAGGAAGCATAGAAGGAATAGGATTGTACTAGGAGGAATGGTGT
>NC_134777.1:104124811-104129811 GCF_046742065.1 Oratosquilla oratoria | reverse complement strand
CCTACTCGAGTTCCCGTAAGTTGATGGGAGTGAGGGAGGAGGTGGGGATTGGGAGCCACAGGTGAGATATGGGAGTCTGTGATGGGAAGTGAGGGAGTGTTTGTCTCCTTTATCTTCCACACGGACCCCCCCACCCAGATTACCACCAGGAATCCCACCCAGGGACTTCTACACCAGACTCCTACTCCGGACTTCCACCCCGGGACTCCCATTCTGGACTCCAACTTCGGATTCCCACTCCTGACTCCAACTCCGGAGTCCCACTCCGGACTCCCACTCCGGGCTCCCATTCCAGGCTCCCACTCGGGACCCCCACGCCGTACTCCCACGCCGGAATCCCACTCCAGACTCCCACTCTGGACTCCCACTCCGGACTCCCACCCACCTAGATCCTCGTCCCGAGCTCGAGTGCCTCCGGCTGCAATTGGTCTCCGGACCTGGAAGTTAGGTTCTGCTGAACCCGGAACTCGTGGGCTCTCGCTTCTGGAAGGAAGAACAGAATTTCGGTTTTCCAGCGACGTGAGGGGTGGGGGGGAGATGGGGAAGGGGAGGGATAGGAAGAGGGTGGTAGAGAGAGGGATGGGGTGGTGAAAAGGGGGGATAGGGGAAAGGGTTGAGAGTGGGTGTGGGGTAGGAGGAAAAGGGAGTGGGATAGGAGGGGTGGAAAGGGGGGACGGGCAGAGGGGGAAAGGGATGGGGGAGGAAAGGAGTGTAGGAGTGGGAGGGAATGGGAGTGGGATAGGGGGTGGAAGTGGGAGTGGGGGAGGGGAAGGGAAAGGGAGGGATGGTGGTGATGGAGAGAGGGGCGGGCAGAGGGGGAGGGGGGAGAGGGGAGGGGGTGGGGAGGGAGGTGGGGTGGATAGAGGGTGAGAAGAGGAGTGTGGGAGGGGGACGGGAAGGGATGGGTTGGGTTGTGGGAGAAGGGGAGAAGAGGGGAGTGTTGCAGGAGAGGGGAGTGGGACGAGAGAAGAGGGAGGAAGGAGAGGGAGGTGGAGAAAGGGTGAGGGGTTGGTGGTGGGAGGAAAGGGGAGAGAAGGGGAGGGCAGTTCAGCGGTAGCCTTCATATTAGGTTTTCCTAACTGGAATGAGGAATCCTGAGGAACTGTAACTGGAATGAGGAGCCTTTCTAGACTTTTAACTGGAATGAAAGGCCTTTTTGTACTTGGAACTGGAATGAGGGACCTTTATAGACTTTTAACTGGAATAAAGGAACTTTCTGGACCTGGAACTGAAATGGGGGGCCCTTTTGGGCTCGTGACTGGAAAGAGAGTCTTTGGTTCTTTCGTTCTTATTAGCGTCATTTGGTTTTAGTTTACATACATATATATATATATATATATATATATATATATATATATATATATATATATATATAATATATATATATAATATATATATATATATATATATATATATATATATATATATATATATATACTTTATTAATTTTGTTTCAGCATGTGTAAAGTACGAACAACAGCTCTCAGAATATTCATTTGTTTGTTGATATGTTATTTCAGCGTGTATAAATTGCAAATAATTTTCAGAATATTCACACGTAGACTACCTTCGAGTATGACCTGTTCCTTGTCTCTAACTTTGTTTTCCTTTGTTTCAGGTGAGTGTCTGAGGTTCTCTGTCGAGTCTCGTGCTCTGAAATCTCGTGGGAGACTTCAGAATTTGCTGAAATCACAAGGGACAATTCAGGATGTGCGTGGTAAAGATTTCCCTGAATTTCAGCCAAGAGTGTCGCTGTTTCTACTATTATCTTATCAGAGTTTGAATGCCGTTGGCTAGGTTAAGTTAGGTTGAATTAGGTTAAGATAGGCTAGGTTAGATTAGGATAAGTTAGGTCATGTCAGGTTAGGTTATATTAAGTTAGGTTACGTTGAGTTAAGCTGCGTTCAGTTAGGCTAGCCTAGGTTAAGTTAGATTAGATTAGATCAAATTAGGCAAGGTTAGTTTTAGTATAAGTATTGTTAAATATTGACTGGGATTTTCAAACTACTCAACGATACTGATCGGATATGTCGTACTGTTTACATAACGTAGACTAGGATCCGCTCCCCTCGCCTTCGGCATTCCTGTCTCCGAATGCCTCTGAATGCCTCTTACTACCTCTTACTACCTCTTCATGCCTCCTAAGAGCTTTTTAAGGCCTTCTACTGCCCCCTAATGCCTCTTCATCCCTCTTACTGCCTCCTAAGGCCTTCTAAATCCTCCTACTGTATGCGCATGCCTCCGATCTCCTCATGCCTCCTAATGCCTCCTACTATCTCCACATACCTCTCACTGTCTGCATGTGCCTCTTACTATCTCCTACTGTTTCCTCATGGCTCTTCATATCTCTTCCCGTCTCTTCCTGCCTCTTACTGTCTCCTGTCACCCCATACCTCTTACTGCCTCCTGTCTCTTCATGCCTCTTGCTGTCTCCTTCTGCCTCTTACTGCCTCCTGTCTTTTGCCCCCTCCTTGCAGCCTCTTACTGCCTCCTTGCTTCTTCCCTCTTCCTCGTTTCTTCTCCCTCCTAGGGTACCTACCTCCTCCCCCCTCCTACTTCCTCCTACCTCCTCCCTTCCCCCACCTCCCTCTCTCTTCTTCTGCCTTTTTTCTTATTCCTCATTCATTCTCTCTGCCTCTTGCCTCTTTCCACCTCATCCCTCTTTTCTGTAATCTGCCTCCTCCTTCCTCCTTCCTCCACCTGGACCCCTCGCCGGGTTCTCTCCCTCCTCCTCTGCCTCCTCCTCCTCTTCCTCCTCCTCCTCCTCCTCTTCCTCCTCCTCCTCCTCCTCCTCCTCCTCCTCCTCTTCCTCCTCCTGTCTTCCATCTCTCCCTCCTCCATCTCGTATTTCATCGTCTCGTTTCTCCTGACGTGGATAATATACTTTCTCCATGCCTCTTCTATCTTTTCCCTCTCCTCTTCTTCCCTCTCTTCTTACTCCTTGTTCTCTTTTCCTCCCCCTCTTCTCACCATCGTCATCATCATCATCATCATCATCATCATCATCATCATCATCATCATCATCATCATCATCATCAACGTCATCATCATCATCATCATCATCATCATCATCACCACCACCACATCCACCACCACCACATCCACCACCATTACCATAAGGATAGAAACGCTGGTCTGATGTCCTCATCCTATAACTCCATATTTTTGTTTCTTAGTAATATTCTTTTTCTTTCCCCCCATTCGTCTATTTTTTCATTATTCCATCTTCATTCAGAGTTCTGTCTTATCTCTTTCTTCTCCATTTCTGATGTTTCTCATGTAGTTTTATCTCTCCCTCCCCATCTGTCTCTCTCTCTCTCTCTCTCTCTCTCTCTCTCTCTCTTTCCTTCTCTCCCTCCATCATTCTCTCCCCCCCTGTGTCCCACCCACCCCTCTCTCTCTCTCTCTCTCTCTCTCTCTCTCTCTCTCTCTCTCTCTCTCTCTCTCTCTCTCTCTCTCTCTCTCTCTCTCTCTCTCTCTCTCTCTCTCTCTCTTGTTTTCAGTTTTCAATAATTACGTTTCCTTTCTTTTTTCTTTTTGTCTTTTTTTGGTTCCCAGCTTTCGGCTTTCTTTAATTTTTCTTTAAGTTTCGCCACCGTCTTTTCATTTCACCTCATTTGCTGTTTCTGGAATCCTTTTACCTTATTCTCATCATTATTCTCTTTTTCGTTCCAATTCAAACTCGAGTTTCCCCTCTTTTTGTTTATTACATTTGATTTATTCTGTTTATTATCAGTACATCGTCAGTAGGAATGAAAAAGTAAATGGAGATGGATTTGTTCCTTTCTTTGCTCTGAAAACACACACACACACACACACACACACACACACACACACACACACACACACACACACACACACACACACACACAAACATACACACACAACTACATTTGTATGTTGCAAGTACATATGCGCACGTATACTGTACACGTACTGTCGCTTTCACACACACACATACACACACACACACACACACACACGGACACACACAATGACAGCGTTCGTAACTGCTGCTACAGCGGTCCGAGTTCGAATCCCGCCCAGGGCTGAAATAATTTCAGTATCGCTGCGCTGCGAGTCGGTACTCCAACTCTCGTGGGCGGGGAGTTTCGTTTTCTGTGTGTGTGAGTGTAAGGTCACAACATTACCCATAGATTGGTCATATATGAGCTCTGAGCTCTCATCCGAAGGGTAATAACTGTCGATCACGAGCCCAACACGTGATCCAAGACCATAGTGAATCTCACACACACACACACACACACGCCCAAGCACACGCACGCACGCACGCACCAACTTCCATCAGCATCAAACAATTCACCGACCCATTAGCACATTCATCAATCCACGTGTCCATCAACTCTGGTCCATCTGTGTACCCTCCACTCAGTGCCCATCAACTGCCCTCTCCGTCCACCCCCTCTCCTCCCCCTCTCCACCTCTCCCCCTCTCCCCCACACCTCCTCATCCAGATATACAACCCTCTATACCTTCTCGAGAGCCACCCCCTCCCACTTACCCCACCTCCACCTCCCTCGCTACTCCATCCATTCATCTATCCATCAACCTCACCACACCTTAAGTCAACTTGGTCCATTAGGAAATCATGACGACTAAGTAGGGGTGGGACTTAAGCATCAATTTGTTTGAAAGAGGAGGAGGAGGAGGAGGAGGAGGAGGAAGAGGAGCAAGTGATGGTGATACGGGGTTGTGTTGGTGGTGCTGGAAGTGGAGGTGGAGCAAGAGTGGGGAAGAGGAGGAGGAGGAGAAGGAGGAGGAGGAGGAGTAGAAAAGTGTGAGGGGGCAGAGGAAGACGAGGAGAAGGCCGAAGAGGAGAAAGAGGAGGAAGGGAGAAGGAGAAGGAGGAGGAAGGAGAGATGGAGGAGGAGGGAGAGGAGGAAGAGAAGGTGGAGGAGGAGGAAAGGAAGGTGAAGTAGGAGTATGAGAATTCGTTCATAGAATATGGATCGAACCGCTGAATATATGCTACGAAGTAC
>NC_134777.1:104117311-104119811 GCF_046742065.1 Oratosquilla oratoria | reverse complement strand
GCTGTCCAAGTCTTCTGTTCCCCTGTCATTTGTGATATATAGACGGTAATCTCTATTTGGAATCTCTCTGAAACTCGAAGGTCTCCAGTTTTGGGAACTTTTTGTTCCGAATAATTGGAATTCCTGGATACCGGAAGCACGTTATGTTCTGGTATGTTTCTGACAGGCTATCTCTCTCTCTTTCTCTCTCTCTCTCTCTCTCTTTCTCTCTCTCTCTCTCTCTCTCTCTCTCTCTCTCTCTCTCTCTCTCTCCCTCCCTCTCTGGGCATTTTATTATTATCTTATCATTATAATTATTTTCATTATCATCTCTTGTTAGACTGGATAGCCGCCTACGTTCTGACTCTCTTATGTAGCTGATTGCTCAAAATTGCGGAAAACTTTTTCTCCTCATTGGCCAATGTGGGACAAGTTTCCAATATTCATCTGTGGGACCAGTATCTGCAGGCTTAAAGGTCTTTTACCTCTTCTTCAGGTGGGTGGGAATAGTAGATATTCTAAAAATCTGAGTTTATATGTTCATAGGTTGAGTGACCTAACCGACTGTGGCTTAAGATTTTTTTTTTTTTTTTTTTTTTTGGGGGGGGAGTACTAATTGATTGTACTGTGTATCTAAAGTTGGTCTGAATTTTTCGACTAAAACAACTTCTGCTATTTATAGTCTGCTCGTGATCATTTGTCCGGTAAATAATGGATGTATTATTTATCAAATCTGCTGCTTGTAGTCTTTTGTCACGTGCTGTGCAGTGAGCAAAAATTCCTCCGTTGTAACGGTGGTGGTAGTCTTTTTTCTAGAGAATTTCCGGTGAATATAATGTAAGTATTTTGAAGGGATGCACAATTCCCTGTTTGACATGTGTCTTTGTTTTCACTATGTTCTCTGTTGTTAACTGTGTTGTTCCTCATAATGAGTGACGCGGTTTTATTTGGCTTGTCGAAGCAGATTAAGTTTATTTTGATATTGTGAGTAATTCCGTTTTTAACTATTCTACGAATATCCTTTTCCTCCTCTTTGCTATGTTCATTGTAAAACATCTCATAAAAGATGTTGATCATTTCATGATTGTCATTTTGTTTTGACGAAACTTCAATATATCTCTCCATTGTACGGCGAATACTATGTTCTATACTTCCACCAGGAAACCCATAGTTGGTTAAGAATTCCCTGACGCGTTCAAGTTCATTGTGAGCGTCTTACCAGGTGCTGTAGTGTGCAATGGCTCTTTTGGCAAATGCAGATAAAAATATTTCTATAATTACTGCTGCATTCGCCCCTGGGCGTTCATAAGTCCCGTTGTTAGTAGCCTTTGTGAAAACTGTCTTTAAATTTGGTGTTGTTAATGTTAACGAGGACATCAGCGGCTATCCAGTTTAACAAAAATTGTGTTAGATTACTCCAAGACAATTTCATTATCATTGCAATTTATCATTATCAGTTATTGTCAATATTAGTATTATCATTATTATCTTCGCCCCTATCTGGACTTCGTTTACTCAAGTGCGCTTGTGTTAACCTCGGAAGCGTGGTCTTGTGCACTTCTAGTCTCGGGTTCGAGTCCCGCACTCACTCCTCTCCGATTCCCAGCAGTGACTGTTATCATTAACAGTCCCCCAACAGCCCCCAAAGCGCACAGTTAAAGCAAAGGTGACGGCTTCGGCCGCAGCCACTCAGCGCCTCCTGGCGTAGGCTCCACACCACCTTAGTCTTTTGTTTCCTCATTGCATAGAGCAGTCATCTCGTATTCTGCACCTCTCCCACGTCCCTCCCCACCTCCTCCTTTTTATTCTTTATCCTCTCAGGACCGATGGTCCGTGGGGCCTTTGTCTTGTGGGCCTTTTTCAAGGTCTTTGTTAAATATAAAGAGATTTTTTTCTTAGTATAAGATTTGTTCAACCTGTCCACCTTCTGTCTGTCTATCTGTCTGTTTGTCTGTCAGCACCACCTTTTTGTCTGTCTGTCTGTCAGCACTACCTTTGTCTGTCTGTCTGTCTGTCAGTTTGTAGCTTAGCGCCAGAAGAAGAGTTATAACGCCCAAGACTTCGAGAGGGGTTGAGTGGCTTTGGGAACAGAAAGAGTAAGACGACTACTAGAAGGTCGAGCAAGTCGATAGGTGAATACTAGAAAGTCGAAAAGGTCAATAGATTAACACAAGAAGGTCGAGGAAATCGTAAGGTGAACAATAGATGGTCGATGAGGTCGATAAGTGAGTACTAGAAGGTCGAGAAGGTCGATAAGCGACTACTAGAAGGTCGAGCAGGTCGATAGGTGAATACTAGAAGGTCGAAAAGGTCATTAGGTGAACACAAGAAGGTCGAGGAAATCATTAGGTGAACAATAGATGGTCGATGAGATCGATATGTGAGTACTAGAAGGTCGAGAAGGTCGATAAGCGACCTCGAGAAAGTCGATGAGTGACTACTAGAAGGTTGATGAGTGACCACTAGAAGGTCGAGAAGGTCAATAAGCGACTACTAGAAGGTCGAGCAGGTCGATAGGTGA
>NC_134777.1:104102311-104112311 GCF_046742065.1 Oratosquilla oratoria | reverse complement strand
GGAACCCTTGTCCGGGTCTGGGGACTGGCGCCGTTGGACTCGTGAATTAAACACAGCCTATAATGGCACATGAGTAATGAGGGCCACGGTCGCAGAGCACGGGGAGGATAGGAGGGAAGGAGGATGGGAGGGAAGGCGGATGAGAGGGAAGGAAGGAGGGAGGGAATGGGAGAGAGCGAGAGGGGGGGCAGGGAAGGGGTCGGGAGAGAGGGAGGAAGAGAGAATGGGAGGGAGAAATAGTGAGAACGAGGGAGAGAGAGAGAGAGAGGAGAATGCTTCTAGAATGGGCTGCTCACCTCTCTCCCTCCCTCTCTCCCTCTCTCCCTCCCTCCCTCTCTCCCTCCTTCTCTCCCTCCCCTCCTCCGTCTTTCCATTTGTTTGTCCGTCTGTCTGTATGCCTATCTGTCTCTATAATCATATCTATTATGTCTTTCTAAGTAGGGAGAAAGAAACAAGAAGATGAGTGGGGAGGTAGAAAGAGGAGGAGGAAGAGGAGGAGGAGGAGGAAGAGAGAAGAGGAGGAGGAGAAGGAGGTGGTGGAAGATAAAGATGGGGAGAAAGAGAAAGGGGAGAAGGAAAAGGAAGAGAAAGAGGAAGAAGAAAGGAGAGAGAAAGATGAGGAGGAAGATTAGGGATAATAAGGATGAGGAGTAGGTAAAGAGAGAAAGGAGGAGGAAGAGGATTAAGGAGAGAGAGAGAAAGAGTAGGAGCTGGGGAGAGAAAGAGGAAGAGGAGTAGGAGATGGGGGAGGAAAGTGCAGTAAGGAGGAAGAGAGAAAGAGGAGAATTATGGAGAGAGAAATGAGGAGGAGGAGGAGGAAGGGGAAGACCAACTTCCTCCTCTTTCTCCTCCTTTCTCTCTCTCTCTCTCTCTCTCTCTCTCTCTCTCTCTCTCTCTCTCTCTCTCTCTCTCTCTCTCTCTCTCTCTCTCTCTCTCTCTCTCTCTTCCTCTCTCTCTTCCTTTCATTCTTTCTTTCTCTCTTCATAATCCTCCCCTACTCCTCCTCCTCTTCTTCTTTCTTTCCTCCTCCTCTTCCTCCTCCTTCTCCTCCTTCACCCTCCTCCTCCTCCTCCGCCCCCCTCTGATCCTCCGGAAGGCCTTCCGCGTCGGTTCCTTCCAGTTGATTCTTGGATGGATGAGTTGATTAAAGGATGGATGGGTTGATTGCACAGTGTAGGTTTTCTTGGCTCCTGGGTCATTGTTGTCTCTAGACCATTTCGCTTTGAAGAACTCCATCTTGTGTGTATGTGTGTGTGTGTGTGTGTGTGTGTGTGTGTGTACACGTGCTAGTGTGTGTGACTGTGTGTGCGTTTTTTGTGTGTTCGTGCGTGCGTATATGTGCATTTGTGTGTGTGTGTGTGTGTGTGTGTGTGTGTGTGTGTGTGTGTGTGTGTGTGTGTGCGTATGTGTGTGTGTGTGTGTGTGTGTGTGTGTGTGTGTGTGTGTATGTATGTGTGCGCGTGCGCGCTCACATATGTCCTTTTCTGTGTTTATATCTTATTCTTCCCATTCTTCCCCAAATCTAAAACTATGGTTTGGGCCGGTATCAATTCAGACTTACATTCTATATGTAAACATTCATTAGGCATAAATGTATATGCACGTTTATGCATAAATACATGTGTGCAAATGTACCATGCTTGTGTACAACGTGTGTATATATATACATATATATATAATATATATATATATATACATATATATATATATATATATATATGTGTGTGTGTGTGTGTGTGTGTGTGTGTTATATGTACATGTGTACAGTACATGTAGATGTATTTCCATGCGCATCATTATATGGCTTATGTATTTCTATGCAGTCTTCACTGTGTCTTTGTAAATGGAATGGCCCAACGTAGTTCACCATCATCATATTTTCTGTACTTTTTGGCTGTTTACATTGTAGTGCAGTGCAGCGAGCAGAAGCCTGAAAAAGATTAAATACTTTTAAATGAAATTGTCAATGGCATAGGCTACTAAATTTATTCTCAAAACCTTGAACAGAGTATACAACTCATTATACTATACATGTATGTATCTATTAGGAGAAAGTCCAACTGAAAATATGAAAAATTATAAATTCTTGAACATGTTTTCTGTGATATGCCTCCGAGCTGGAAGTTTGCCCCTCAAGTGGCAGTTGCTTGACATCACGTTTGAAATTCGAGTTGTCAGTGATTTCTGAGATTCTCACAGATGCTTTGGTACATGGAATTAAAAAGTTTGATAATTTTGATAAATACCCATTACGGTGGAACCTTATAAAATCTTGTTACTACTAGAGAGGATTAATTCGGAATGTCATCATATTTCATATTGCAGGTGCGTAAAATATGAACCCAAGAACTCTTATCTTACCTGATTTTAATCATTTCTTCTTTTGGAGACTCCGGATAACTCGTCATGTACACAGATTGGAAACAAATCACTGTGGCCCTGTGCACATTGTGCATTTTGTTCTCCAGTGACAACCCCTTTGCAAGGATAATTTCTGGGATATCATCTGGGGTTGTTGATGCACACCAGTATATAGTAAATGATTCACCATTGATCTGCACCATTTCCAAAGTATTTCACCATTTTTTTTTTTTTTTTTTTTTTTTTTTTGTCGATTTCCCTCTTGAGACCTGAAATTAAAGAAGTTTTGGAGGATTTCACTAGTATTCACTATGGACACTGAATACTTCAGCGTTACTAATCATTGCCCATTAATCTGAAATGTTGCTTGGGGATTTAGAGCCAAAAGCCATTTTAGTTTTTATCAGAATTTGGTTGACTGTAGACTTTACAGCTACTTTTCGCTAAATGTCAAACATCATTGCGATGATCGGTGTCTGGTAGATTTTCTTTTATCCATTTCTTGATCTGCACACGGCGATCAGTTACGATCTGGTATACCTGGACACAGACACTTCACTGAAAATGGGCGCACTGGATTAGGTCCTCTTTCTCGATGTATACACTGGACTTGACCTCATTTGACTGCGAGAAATGGGGACAAGTAAAACACAAAATATGCACCAAGAATGAAACCACAGTATTGGACAGCTTTATGCATTGTTACCATGTAACATTTAACGGCCAATTCTTGAGGCATTGTTCCCAGGACAAAGCTAAACTTCATTTGGTAACATGATGTTTGCATAAGCTCTACATAAAGTGCACACAACAGCCATTTTTACCTGGACAAGCTGCACATTCAAAAGATTGTTCAAGTTCAGCTCCAGAAGTGAATGTGAACCATATTTTGCACAGTGCCCTGGGCTGTCTGATCGACAATCTCTTCCAACAATAACGGATTTTCCTGAATCGTGCATCAGCTCTATTATCTTCGTCTGTTCCGTTTTGCGGCATTTTTCAATTGCAGGCCAAAGGCTGTACCTTTGGTGGTAATAAAAAGTGTTTGGATGGTAGAAGGTAAATCCAATGTTATTGAGCACTTTTGCCACTTTTGCAGCAGTTATTCTAGTAAACAATATAGTTCCTGACAACAGAATCCCAGTAGGACTGTTCCTGATAAATGGCCGACTCAACCTAAGTCTGTGATGAAAATATTTTAATGTAGGTTAAGGGTTTTTTAGGCCAGGGTTGACTACAGCAAATTGCATTTATGTAAGAGCACATTTTTAATGTAACTTTGAGCACATCTGCAGTGTCCACCAAAATAACTGTTGAGATCAAAGTAAATGTCTGCTAAAATACTACTTTGGGTCAATCCCCATCAGTAGTGCTAGCAATCGAAAAGGATACATGGAACATACCTTTGGAGTGAACATTACTTGTTTGTACATTTCTGTTCAACTTTACTGTAAGCAAATTTCCCATCGTTGTCAATTGATTTCTGGCAAATGATGAACAGGCAGGACAAATAGGGAAAAGCTCCATCAGTTTACTCTAAAGGACCAAGTATTTTTCCCTTGATTGGATCCTTCCTAAGATAAAGGAAAACAAGTTTCCATGCGAATGACAGTCAGTTATCAGGAAATATAAATTATTCAAGTGCACAGATAAACTTTCTAAAACGCACTTGGATTATAAAATAAAGTGTGAAAAGGTGCCTCGTAGGTTTATTCTCTATAGTGATGAGAATTACTTAAAAAGAAATCCCTGAATCAGCTAGAAATTTTCCTGAAAAATCTAACTCCCCGCTAGAAAAGTATAATTTTTAAGACATTTTCGACCAAATCTATGCATCTTATAACAACATATTTACAACTAAAATCCCTGAATTCAGGGAAACCCCTGACAATTCTCATCACTATTTCTAATCATAAAAATGCAGTCAACAGGTTATACAGCAGCATTTTCCTGCTTGAGTAAAAAATAAATAAATAAATAATTGCCTGTCTTCAAGATCCACTTTTTCCATTTCGTCAGAAATATCGGCGTTGGTACTACACTCATCACTATGGGATGAATTGTCATTTGGACTATGAACGTTCTCATTAGGCTCTAAATCCATCTGTGGATTATTGTCACCAGTATTCTGAGAAGCGTTTCATCCTCTCTGGTCCCCCAGGTCTTGCAGGTTCTCAGTCTGTGTAGCTGTAAGAAAATATGTAGCCTAGATAATTTTGAATAAATAATTTGAGTCACTTGTCCTGAAAAGGAATAATTTACCTGTATGTACATCAATGCAAAAATTATATTATAAATATAGTTTTACATGCAAAGCCCCATTAAGTCTGGATCTGTAAGAGATGATTGTCATTACGTCAATTCTGTGATAGTGAATACATCGTTTCTCTTGAATTCAACCAACTTCAAAAATATGCTCTACAATTTGTCATTCACCTATTGATACAGTACATGTAAGTGGAAACTCTGAAAATTTGCTTCCAAGTGGAGTTGTTTGCACTCCCTTGCATGGTCCTTTGCACACGTTCCTTGGATGCTTCACTTGCTGGGCTACAGACCTTTGCTTCTCGCGAAGGTTTGCCTGAGAAAACTGTTCTTTGGTAGTTGGTGGCTTCAAATGTAAATTTGTATACAATAATTAAGGAAGTCTTGAATGTTTTTTAAACATATTCAGGAAAACTATATATTATCACGTGCATTTGTATTGAACACAAGTAGGTAGCCCTGCATTAGATTTATGTCGTTTACCAGTAACAATGGAACTCTGTCTCAGTCGGTGTTATGTCAGATCAAGGTGTGAGATATTGAAGTCTTTATCTTTGACTTGGGGAGTGTTTGCTGTAGAGGGCCATCATTAAACCGATGTGGATCAGGATCACAATCCATATGATCATCCTCATCAGGTTCTGCTGGTGATTGTGGTGATTTTACAGAGCATCTAATTAATTATCTGAAAAAATACTAATTTAGTAAATTAGGAAAATGTTTTAGACCTCCTATGTTACATGTACTATAGCCAATCACGAGTTTCAAGAAGCAACAATTAGAAAAATTAAATTCTTTAATCACAGGCATCATGGGCATGTAAGCCCATAAGTACAAGGTAACTCAGAGCCAATTGATATGGCCTATAATGATTAACGTTTGAATGTGTTGGATGTTGCTACAAGTAGGCCTAGTAGTAGGATTTACTCATGTTACTAGGCCTGCACTGTGCTGTAGGAGGAGGAAGAGGTAGGGTAGTGCTACGCATGGTATGGGTGATGTAAGCATTCACTATCCACTACAAACTACAAACTTACCCTCTTGCTCTCCCTCTTGGCAGCTGCTGGTCGTCTTGCGGTGGACTTGACATTAGTTGTGTCCGCCAATAGATTAGATTGTAACGATGATCCTGGCCTGGACGAGGTGGCAGCAACGCCATCAATGGAACAGCGTCTAGCACCAAACTCCAACGCGTTTTATTTGATGGATTTTTCTCTCCTAACGGGCTGATTTTTGTTAGATTCGCAATTGATTCCTTCGAGAAATGGACTGCACAAATGAATGATGAGGTTGCATTGTAAATAGAATTTGTTCGAGTGTGTTTTACAACGCGTACCCACTTTCCATGAATGGCTGGTTCCTAGTTCGGCTTTGGAAAACTAAACAAGGCGATTCCGTCTTTGTTACTAATCCACACAAAGCAAATCTTTCCCCACCCTTTCCTCTTCTTCCCCACCTTTTTCTTTGGCGGGTCATCAGTTTCATCAATAATTTTCTGGACACAGTCTAAATTTTATATCAGGTACCTTGTGTGACTCGACCATGATGTTGACCACAATAAATAAACAAATGTAAACTTGTGACGTCACGGCGAAGCACAAGGCGCCACGAGTTGTTTTTATGATAATACTAGCCAAATTACCCGCGCGTTGCTGCGAGTTCGTGAATAATCCCTAACCTAACCATACCCCACCTAATAACCCTTAACCCTAACCAAAACCATTTTTTTAATGAAATATAGCTTTAAACACTCCCCCTCCCAGGTTTGCGCCCCCCCCGAAGGTTGGGAAACCCTAGTTTGAGAATACATGTATACACAAACAGAAATACCATATATACACATTCTTTTGCGTGTGTGTGTATGTGCATGTGTGTGTGTGGATTGACAATGAATGTCTATAGCTAAAAGGTGAAGAAATGTATCTCGTTTATTTATCTTCAGAATATATATGGTTATATGGGGTTTATCTGCAAAAACCTAGGAGGAGTTTGTGAATAATCTATTTCCGCCCGTACTAAAATTAAATAATTATAACCAATATTTTAATATTTGGTAAAAAAAATTATTCAATCATTTTACATTTACATGCTTTCTTCTTACAAAAGCTATTATGGTTTGTGGCAACAGTAATTTCACAGATATAAATAATACTTATAGACACATACAATGGTTTGATTAATCATATTAATTCTTATGTCACAAAAATGCTACGCGAGCTAAGGGGACACTACAGTAGTGGCGTGTTACCCCATCATTTTACATTTACATGCTTTCTTACAAAGAATATATAGGGTTATGGGTGTCTATCTCCAAAACCGTCGGAGTTCGTGAACAAACAAACAAACAAACAAACAGAGGCTACTACCTTATTATAGTAGTCGTGCATCAGACGCTTCTTTTCGGAGCAGATAACATGATTTCAAATTACAATAAATAATAAACAAAAGATTTTTCGTAATATATTTATATAGTACTGACTTTGATAATTACAAGAAACATATTTCGGTAAGAATAGACCTATTTAATTTTCATAGTGGTTACACTTTAAGAAAGTCGAAAAAAAAAGAGAGAGAGAGAGAGAGAGAAAAGAACGTGATCCGGATCAGGGTATTGTCTCGAAGAACTCGAAATTTCTTGAAGGATGGGAGCAGGAGTCTCTAAAGGTTAATCAGGTTTTTGAATTCTCTATTCCCTTCGGAGTCCGACAAGAAGAGAGAAAGGCACCATCGTTGTGACCGGAAAAAGGTGGACTGAGAAGTCTTAAAGGTCACCAGGTGGGCTTCCTCGGGTCTGAAGGTCAATGATGAATAATAGTGACCCATGGAATCTCCCACCTCCCCCACCTTACTCCACCCCAGTTCTTCTTCTTCTTCTTCTTCTTCTTCTTCCTCATCTTCTTCTTCTTCTTCTTCCTTTCTTTTTTTAAGGCGATATTGGCCTCCAAATCAAGAAAGAATAGTGACTGGTCCGTAGGAATGCCTTTACTTTTTTTTTTTTTTTAAACATTCTTCTTCCAGTCGTAAAATGATGCTGAGTGCCCTTCAAGTTCCTAATATATTGACTGCACAAATCCTAGGCAGCCAGTACCCTCATACTAGGTGCGACCTTTTTTTTTTGTATTATTTATTTATTCATTTATTTTAGATGTTTCTCCAAAAGCAAAAGGCGGCAGGTGTCTTGTTCCTTATCTATGATTTTGACGTTGGTCGGATAAGTCTCATTGCTTAAGGTCGTGTAGAGCTGCATAACGGTTCTTGATGGCTCCGTTCTCTAGATGGCTGACAGGTAAGCCATGTCGTGAATGTTGTTTCTATCATACAAGTACAAGGGTGAAAGCTACACATCAGTATTGGTATATCTTGCTGGAACACCCAATTTTTTATTCATTTATTTATTAATTTCTTTATATCTGTTATTTTTCGACATTTTTTCGACATTTTTTCTGTCTATATATTTGCTGATACATTTTTTCGTATTCTTTTTGTTTATTAATTTATGGATTTATACAATATAATATTAAGGCTGTAATCTTCTAATTAAGTGGTAAGTTAAGGGAATGGTTTAGTGAATTACTAGGTTGACGGAAAATGATGGGTGGGTACCTCCTTGCTTGTGATGGTCCCGAGGGGCCGGTATTCGATCTCCGGACTGAGTCAAATATCTCTCTATCAACTTCAATTGCATTTCTTACACTTCCTCACACATGGAGAACTGACAACCGGCGACTGCTCTCCCTACTACTTTGTGTTGGGGACATAGAAACAATCCTCGCACAACACAGACAACAGCCCATCATTTATCCCAGAGAGATCAGTGAGAGGTTCCGAGGACCGTTGCCGGCTACTATGGGGTTGCGGATCTTCAGCTCAGTGAAACTCGAGGCAAGGATGGATGGATTGATCACTCAGTTGAAAGTGACCCTGAAGGATCGGTGCTGGCGCCCGTAACGTCTCTGGCCGACGTCATCTTGATGATGGATGGGCCAGGTCGGCGCATCGATCTGTTTGCTGATGATGTCAAGATTACGAAGAGTAAAATATACGAATTTCAAACTCTTAACAGCAAGATCTAGATAAGATGTAGTAATGGACTGTCAGGTGGAAAATGAGCTTCTGTGGGAAAAATGCAAAATATTGAGAATGGGGTAAAAGATAGAAGTTATGAGGAGCATACACCGAGAGGCGCTGAGTAGCTGCGTCGCTCCAATCCTGCAATAAGACAATAGTATTGGATTTGAATTGGACAAATTTGATTTTAAGAAATAAATAAGAACTGGTTTACTAATAGGGTGGTCAACGAATGGAATGGACTCAGTAACCATGTACAGAGCGCTGAAAATAGCGGTTGTTTTTAGAAAAGCTTAGACAATTTTATGGGTGGGGATGACAGGTGGTAATGGACATGAAACTACCTAGTATAGGTTTTATGGTCTCTTGTAGTCTTCGTCATTCTTATGTTCTTATGTTTATTACAATTAGGTAAATGCGCGCGCACACACACACACACACACACACACACACACACACACACACACACACACATACACACACACAGAGTTGAGAGTGATTAAGAGATTCCATTCCTTTAGACAAATATATATTTATATACCAGAGGCTTTTCCCCCTTACAAGGGAGGTAGCCAAAAAGAAAAAGGCATAAAAACCATTTCCACCCATTCCATCCCTAATACACTCCACTACCCTCCACCCTCTACCCTCCCTCTTATATTGGCACCTCCTGGATGACGGGTCATCCCTGCATCTTGTGCACTGCTCTCTCTGTATTTCTCTAGCTCTCTTCAAAGATTAACGTTCAAAAACCTACACACACACACATATATATATATATATATATATATATATATATATATATATATATATATATTATTTGGATGATGGAGAACATAAACACAGGGGAAGGCTCGGAACCCTAAACACTCTAACGTTTCGTTCGCGTAGAACTTCTTCAGAGTGTATGTAGAACTGCAATTGAAGTTTATGTACTAAATCTAATTATCTTTTCGGACACTTGGGAAAGGTCGTTTTTCTGGCGTGCTTTAGAATTAAAATACTAGTTTCTTTAGCTAAATTGATAAACCCTCCTCGATGATTCGATGAATTATTAGTTGAAATATATGCTGATTCAACAATTCTTCTAGTGAATTTATCAAAACCTTTATGTAGCACTTCAGCTTCTCTCCAGTTTGGTAAATGATCGAATTTTTCCGCATGAACTACTAAAGAATTAGATGTCCTATGTGCTTTTATGTCGTTTTTATGTTCATAAATTCTTTTTTCTAATCCTCTTGACGATTCGCCAAAATAAGCCATTGAGCAACTATTGCACGGGATTTTGTATACGATGCTGTTTTCG